>NC_136484.1:73600638-73780638 GCF_053919585.1 Euprymna scolopes
TTTTTGATAAGGCTATACACATATCTAAACAGTACACTGGTGGACATTGTAAGACTCGCCAGGAGGAACTTAATGATCTATACATATATATATGACTGGAAACTATGGATTCATAAGAATAGGGGTAAAAACTTTGATATTACTATTGGCCTGGCTGATTCAGCACAAGTGGGTATAAATATAGATTAAGTGAAATTGAAAGAAACATACAGAATTGACAAGAATATATATATATATATATATATATATATATATATATATATATATATATATATATATAGATGATACATTATTCATTAGGATATTAAGAGGTGAAACACTTGATTGAATTAGAAATAAACTACACAGATTATCCAAAGAACTGAAATTAAAAATCACCATGGACAGTAATAAAAAAACCCCAAAAAACGCTTTTAGATATTACCCTTAACCTAAATGGCAATACCTATGGCAAATCCTATCGCAAGCGAGACAAGAAAACATTATATATCGATAAATTCTCTAACCACCCTACACAAATAAAAAGAACGTTTATTAACAATTTCCAATAGAATCTTTAAACTGTCTGCTAGTAAAGAGATATTTAATAATAACAAAGAATTTTATAATAATGTGCATAGTAGATCAGGACATACGGAATGTATCAGATACTTAGGTGAACATAATTCTCACTACTATAAAAGTCGAAATAGATGCAAAGATGATAACAATCTCATATAACATGGCCTTGAGGAAAACTGGATGTAGAACCAGAAGCAATAATATAAACATTACAAACAATAGTACTGAAGCAGGTGAAAACAATATTAATAGGAACTTAACGATAATGAAAATACGTTTAACACTGATGATGATAGAAGGGTAAAATAATTAAATTAATTATTAAATAATAATAATAATAATAATAATAATAATAAAAATAGTAGTAGTAGTAGTAGTAGTAGTAGTAGTAGTAGTAGTAGTAGTAGTAGTAGTAGTAGTATGAATACTAGGAATAGGAGAAAAGAAAACTATAAGGAAGAGGCTTTTGCTCAACCCTCCATTCAGTGAGCATATGAAAACCGATATACCTCAAGAATTTTATAAAATTATTGATAGTTCCGCTTGACCATGCAATAGAAGCTCTTCTAGTGGACAGAACGTTGCGTTCCAGCAAGAGATGTAAATTTTGGGACAGATGTCATTCAACGCAGCGACACAGATCAACTTTTCGATCTAACTTCTGTTTCTATCATCAGTTTATTCAAAGAGAAAGCTTGTAAATGTGAGCAACTCTGTTCCTTCCCGAAGCCAAACCATTCAAATGAATAAGTCAATGAGATTGTGCAGCAGATCCCATCACATCTCTCAAGCCATGTCGACTACTCTACATATCCAATGCAACGTTGTTAGGCTCTACCATCTTTCCTCAATTTAATCCATGCTCATAACCATATATCCCTGTCACCGGCTAAAGAATACATTCCTAAGACTGTGGTTTGTACTCACTCTGACAAGCTTACACACCTATCGTTTGGGCTGCATAATGCTGCCCAGGTCTTCCAAGTGTTCATCACTGAGGTATTTTTTGGTCTACCTTTTGTTTTCACATACATTGGCGACATCCTGATCGCAAGTTCTCCGCAAGGAGAACATTTGATTCATGTGATAAGTTTTCAAACGTTTACAATCCTTTGGATAAAAAATTAGTATTACAAAGTGTGAATTCAGTATCAACTCTATAAATTTCCTTGAACACTGAATCGACAAATCTGGACTTACGGCCTCCGACAGTCTAAGCCACGCAGGATTTTCCCATACCCACCTGTTTGGGACAACTAAGCCATTATATTGAATTGTAAACTATTACTGCCGTTTTATCCCTAAATGTTCACATCAGCTATGATCTGTCCATGTGAGCCTAATTTACAAACTTAAATTTCAACTTAGAGTGCTCAACAATAAGAACCGAGTTCTTAAAGGGACTGATATAATTATTGCTATAATTATTTTAACACCTACAGATACTAGTATTGACTGGGTTCAAAAACAGCCTACAGAACATGGACTCTGATTTATGAAAGTATGATAGGTTATGAAAAGGAAGGGTTGTAAAGAGATAGCTTCGAATTTGGGGGTATCAAAACCAAAGCAAAATATGATGGAAGTAAAAATAAAATAGATAAACCCCATAATTTATTATACCATACCTGTTCACGCAGAAAAACTTATCACAATCTTCCGTGGATCTATATTAAAAAACCTTGTTAAACTTTGTGACATTTTTTCATTCTATGGAAGTCAAGTGCGAACGAAAACCCCATAATTTTATTATACCATATTTCTTCAAACTGAAACATAATTATCAAAGTATACTTATGCAGATAGATATGAAAAGTCTTTATTAAAGTTTGTGCCTATTTCCATTCTATGGAGGCCAAGCGCGAACGCAGACCCCCACAATTTTATTATACCATTCCTATTTAAGTTAAAACATACGTATAAAGTATTATTATGTACATCTATAGCAAACACACTTGTAAACGTTTTTTCTTTAATTTTTAAATGTTTTATTTCTATACTTTGTGGACCAGGCACGAATGCAGACTCCACAATTTTAATGCACCACCGTTCTGCCAGATCAAACATACCCATTCCTGTGTCTCGATACATCTTCTATCATTATATGTAATCAGCTTTTTAAAATAATCAACCACATAAGAGCCTATTCATGACCACACACACACACACACACACACACACACACACACACACACACACACACACACACACACACACACACACACACACATTCAGCTTTATATTATATATATACATATGTATATACAAATATATGCATATATTATTTATTTTCATTTTACTTTTTTTAAACAAAAATAAATCATATATATATATACATATATATATATATATTATTTATTTATTTGTTTGTTTATGTCCCAAAAATATGGGCAATATTACTTAGGGAAAACTAATTCCTTGATCTCTTAAGTAGTGTTAGAGAATGGGTCAAGGGAGAGAGAGAGGGAGAGAAAGAGAGAGAGAGAGAGAGAGAGAGAGAGAAAGAGAGAGAGAGAGAGAGAGAGAGAGAGAGGTGTCTAAATTATATTGAGACACGTTGACCGGAAGCCAAGATCAGCTGATCGGATTGCGCGTGAGTCATGTGATCAGGTTAGCTGAATCGTGGAGATTTGGTTAAGACTTAGAAGAGGACGGACGGCCTCACCATTGTCTCCTCTTCTTCATTGGTGGTGGTGGGGGGGAGACGCTGACGTGTGTAGAAACGAGACCAAGAGAAACAACACAGGCCAGAGATTTACTTTCCATCTTCTGCGAGACATCTGGAAAGTGAAATAAAAACGATTAAACAAATTCATTGTGTTGGAGTGAATGAACTTTCGTCCAAAACAGGTACTGTCTCCCCTCCAAGACACAAGATGTTTCCAGATGGATCGACATCACAGAAGCAGAAGGTATGCTGAAAAATACATGTACTACACACACACAACGGCATATGAACATATCATTTAATAGACTGAACCACATGACGATCACACTACATTAACGCCTAATTAGATATATCACACACGATCCCCTTATTAGGGATAACAACGCAACAAACTCTCAATTTGGCGTTCGTGAACCAGTGCACTCATGTAAGAGTGTGAAAAAAAAAAATCGTGCCTGGAGGTTACCATTAAAAAAATATTATAGAGACCCAACGAAAAGAAAAAAATATTGTACACTTGACATAAAAGATGAAAAGATAAAGAAAATCAAAGGAAAAAAACATCGTAGGGTCCATTTAATAAATCTCGGTGAAAAGAATATAGACACAACGAAAAAAAAAAGAAAAATAGACACATTAAAATTATGTATAGTTATATTTATATGCTAAATTAACAAGAATTACGAGAAAAAAACAGATAGCTCGATCGACATACAGATAACGAATTGTTGATTTTGAATATGAAAATTGAAAACATAGAAAGAAAAAATATCAGCGTTACGGTGTAGAAAAATAAACAGAAGAAATTGAAAAAAAAAAGATATATCGATCTACATACTGCTAATAAATTGTTGATTTTTAATATACAGCCAACGTGTAAAACAGAAAAAAAAGAAAAGAAGAAATAGAACATATGAATTTAGTGATAGTGTGGTGAAATGACCTTTCTCATTACCAGAGAAAATACGTCAATCAAAAATATTTGTTATGAGTTAGAAGTTACAAAATTATATATATTTAAAATGTTGCAATTTTAGACTGTAAACCTCGGTGTCTTTTTGTGAAAAAACAAGGGACACTGTCTGCCAATGTGAATTATTTTACTCGCTAATTGTACTTTTTTTTTCGATTAAGAAAAAAAACCCTAGAGTTGGGTGACGTGGACAATTTTAGTTTCTATCGATTTGAACTTTTGTTTTGTGAAGGATTGTCTGGAATTTTATAAAGTGAGTCGTTTTTTTTGTTTTGTTTTTGGAAACGACTATGTATTTTAATTGTAAACGTCTATATATTTTTTGTAAACGAGTGTGATTTTTATTTGATTTTTTTATTTTTGATATTCTGTGAGGACGTAAAGGTGATGTAGCCGACCTCAGAATTGATGACGTGGACAAAATTGGGTTTCCACGAAACTGTGTTTGTTGTTTGGAGTTTTATTATTGGTGAGATGAGACTTTGTGAATGCTTATAAGAATTTTTTTTTTAAATTTTTATTTTTTATATAATTGATGTTTTCTCGATTCGGTATTGTGCGGAATTTTCTTGTTCTTGACATGTATTTTTTCGCAAAATGGAGGAGGAGTGAATCTTTGCTTTGTGGGGTTTATTGAAATAATGAAAAATTTAAAAAGTAAGAACATGTTGTTAATTAAGTAATAATGATAATAATAATATTAATAAAATTGGGGAAAAGAGAAAGAAATAAGATTTAAACAGTGTAAGAAATAAAAAAGACACACTACTGGGTTCAATAAAGGTCAACTAGTTCTTAAGTTTTGGAAGAGTTAAAGGTTCAGTCAATATTTATTCTAATTTCCGAAATTGTTGTAGAATTTTTTTGTGTCGTTTTTTCGTGGGATTTTTCTCCAGATGCGTAGTCATTATTAGGTATATACATTAGAATTGAAATGATTTAGAAAAAATAAGAGGATATTGATAAAGAATGGTTGGCTTAGAAACCAATTAGAATTTTAGAGAGGAGACAAGATAAATTACGTAAACGGGTATTTGGAGAGTTTTCAGATGTGATGAGCCGAAAGATAGAAATTTTCTTTTTTTTGACAATTGGTTGTTTTTTTATGATGCCCATAACATTTTTCGCAAGAAGAATGACTTGCTAGGGAGATGATAAGCACTAGAGGTACCCCTAATTAGAAAAATACATGTGGGAACCTGCGATATTGTATGCTTTTTAAAGCATGCAGCATGTAATGGTTTTGAGCAGAGGATAAGTCTCGGAACAATAAATTTAAAATGTAGGCGTTGGAAGGATACGAGAATCCTTATGAAAAAAAGGGCTATGAGAGTCCAAAGGCTAATCACATATAGCATAGTGAAGTGAGAGAAAAGTAAAATATACCGTAAGTACGTAGGAAGATATAACCTTGTATTTTTTTAGAGAAGCATGAATGTGGGATATCTCTTGGCAGCTCTTATGAGAGAAAAGAAAAATCGCAAAAATCGGGCCATTAGCTAGAATTTAGTGTGCAAATAGGAATTTTGGCGCAAAGGTGTTAGCTAGTTAAGGGTGATATTTTCTAAGTCTTCATCAAGTTCCAAAGGTTCAAGCAAGGAAATCCAAGTGAATCAGTGGATGAAAGGTATATCTAAAAACTTTGGAAGCCAACCACGAAGATAAATGAGCTTTGAGAATGTCCCAAAAAATAAGTTAGTTACAAAACGAAAACAAAGCTCTAATTAATAGAACACCCCTGCGGAAGAAAGAATCAAGGACACATTTGAACAAAGAGTCGTAGATTAAATGAGTGGTAAAATGAGACGTCAGTTTATGGCAAAAGGGTGGCTGGATGAAGCAGCTGACGTGAGTTATAGGACGTAGTACCCTACACCCAAAAGGAATATGCCAGGGAGATCAGATACAGATTCTGGTCTAAAAAAAAAAAAAAAAATTATGAAGTCAGTTGGAAAAAAAAAAGTTTCGTTTTTTTTTTGTTTTATGGTGTCTGAACTTTCTTAGCCAAGTGGTTGTGTAGATATAGAAAAAATGTACTAGAATTTAAAAATGCGTACATTTTTTGAAAATAAGGATAGAAGTAATGTTACAGAATGGATCAAGAGAGAGAGAGAGAGAGAGAGAGAGAGAGGGAGGTGTGTAAATTATATTGAGACACGTTGACCGGAAGTCAAGATCAGCTGATCAGATTGCATGTGAGTCACATGATCAGGTTAGCTGAATTGTGGAGATTTGGTTAAGACTTAGAAGAGGACGGACGGCCTCCCCGTTGTCTCATCCCCTTCACTGGGAGGGGGACGCTGACGTGTGTAGAAACAAGACCAAGAGGAACAACACAGGCCAGAGATTCATTTTCCATCTTCTGCGAGACATCTGGAAAGTGAAATAAAAACTATAAAACAAATTCATTGGTGTTGGAGCGAATGAACTTTCGTCCAAAACAGGTACCGTCTCCCCTCCAAGACACGAGATGATTCCAGATGAACCGACATCCAAGATGCAGAAGGTATGCTGAAAAATACATGTACCACACACACACACACACACACACACACACAAGTCTTATCTCACCGTCCTTTTCCCCCTTCCTCTGAATATTAACGTTTTATCTTTTTTTTTAATAATATTTTTGCAGTTTTCCCATTTACGAACCAGACTCCTTCAGTGGAATACAAACTTTATTAAGTCGCCTGACGAAGACTTGTGGTCTTGACCGACCACTTGTCTGAAACATTAGCATGTTCAATGTAGCGACTATGTAATCTTTATATAAATAATAAATAAATAAATAAATAAATAAATATATATATATATATATATATATATATATATATATACACATAAACCATTAACTGCCGTTTCCCTGTGGAAGCATGACAGATTGAGAACAGAATAGTTAAAGGGCCCCTCCCCTCGGAAACAAATTAAACTATGGTTGTTGTAAGTAGCCACTTTTCCCTGGAAATTAATGGGCACTGGCGGTCGTGGCCCAAATGAAATAATCTGGCTTCCACTGTCGGGCATTTTTTTCCAGTGGCATCTAGTGGAAGCCACTGTCTGTGATTGTCAGTACTGTTGGTTACTTGCAATTAGTGTTTGTTTCGAGTGGTAACCTGCAGGTACTGCTTGATTATAAAGAAGTATTTAATAAGTCTTTAGATTAAGCGAAAACAGAGAAAGATAACTGCCTTCTATCGATGACAGAATCTTTCGTCATTTTTCTTCTTGGTATACTGCAAGCAATTCTTTCTAAAAGTAACTCTAGCACATTTTCTAATTAATGAAAGTAATAGTGGTAAGAAAACAAATATATGACAAATAAGTGTTTGCGTAGCCAATAAAATGTACTCAGCAACCTACCTATATAATATTTTTGTGTTCTGACTTATTTGCAAGTATTTAATCAGTTCTAAAAAAAAGTTGTGATAAAAAGTAGTACAAACCTGACGTTGGACAACATGCCGTCCGTTTTAGGAAAAGAGGGGCTCCATTTTTGTATTATTTTTTCTTAGTAGAGAAAAGGAAACATATATTGAAAACCTGAAGAAGGTCGCAGGGTACAACGACCGAAACGTTGTGCTAATAACACCCAAGATGAGAATAATTGTCCAATAAGTCAAAATAATAGAAACATTCATATCTCATCTCAAAAATTCAGAATTGCAAAACCAGTAAATTTATGAATTTGATCGATGTCATAATATATTGTTTTGAAAGGTTAATTTAGAATGAAAAATAGGAACTCTTTCCTTTAAAGATTGCGATTGTGATGGTGTTGCTCCCAGGATGCAATGTAGTATTTTGTTATAACGATTTAATGTGTCTAAAATAGTGTTCAAAAGTTACATAAGATAGTGGCTAATAGCTGAGACGTATTGAATTTGTATATGGCATCTGTTGTTGCTAACCAGAGGGGAATTTCTGCAGTCATTTTATTATATAGGAGATATACAACATAATTGTAGACACACTGGTTCTTGCCAGATCACTAAAATTAAGCAACGATAGGTTTGACCAATACCAGATAAGTGAGGTGCATTTAATTCACTGGGAGAGATGCATCTAGGAGAAGGAAAAACTCTGATGTAAACATGAGTGGAGTCTACTGTCTGCTATGTCTTGTGGCAGCCATTCATTGACAAAGATTTGCAGTTGTATCACAAAGTGTGGTTGGTTCTGCACAAAACCTTCACCACTATAAACAAATCATCTGTGTGCATTTCCAAACAATTTAGTTATTGTGGCAAAGCTCATACGTTGAAATCAATGGGAGAATCCATCACACACACACACACTCCAAAAATAGCACATTTATAAAGCCTCTTTAAGAAATGAAAGTTGAGCTTTATCTAGAGAATTAAGAAAAAACAATCAATGTTAGCAAAAACGCATCATTCTGACTTCTTGTCATTGAATACGCTGTCTGTTTACTGTAAATACAAATGATATTCATAAGTACTTATTTTTTCTCCTCATGTGTTAGTTGCTGGTGGCCTGGATAAAAGACTATGAAGCTGAGGGTGGCTTAGGGTTAGGGTTAGGGTTAGACTGAATTTGAATTTCCTGACCAACAGTAATTATCACTTTCAACACTGATGATTAAATAAACACTAAACACTAAGGTCTGTAAGTATCAAAATCGTTAAAATTATTTTAAAATATGTATGTAATACATAATAAAATTTTTATATCTTGTTTTTGTTTTAATTTTTCATGTGCACATGTGAAGCACATGATCATACCTTGCATTCCACATCTTATTAACCATACATTCATTTAAAAAGTTATATATTATCGAACCGTTTGACGAACTCCACATACATGACCATACTAGATTAATTCCCCACCTCAGGCTGATTGAATCAATCAATCGAAATTACTCGCAAAGAATGAAACATGAAGCAGACGGATTCTACATACAACATTTCAACAAGAATACTTGATTGACTATGCAAAAATAGAAAAATAATGTCACTTATAAAGCAGAAGAATTGCATGCTGTCTAATAACGTTTGTCTTAATGAAAATATGTTAAATACACTCACAATATATATAATAGAACATCATATTTATTATTTATTCTTAGTTTTACATTTTATAATATTCAAATTATGAGGTTTGGCAAAGAATGTATTCAAAATCGATAGGATCTACCAGGGTTAAGTAAAATGAAATTACTTGAAAATAAATTTCGTTAAATCTTTAGTCATACCATTTTGAAGCAAATGCCGCATTTCCTGGGAATCAATGACGTGTGTGTGGGGGGATTAGAATAAAAACAGCAACATCTATATTCCAAGAAAAATAATTCATGAAACAATGTGAAAGTACTTATAAGTACATGATATCTATAATATAAATCTCACCTGTCTGTTTAAATGTATGTATGTATGTATGTATGTGTGTGTGTATGCCTAAAACTTTTGACAAAGGCGACAGAGTTTCACGAGATTGGTGCCGTTTTGAAGCTCGACACTTCGGACGACAAATATTGCAAAATTGGCTAACAACATTAATTCCTTCACCCTTAACTGGGCAGTTTTCTAAAGGGAGGGGTCGCCTTTTTCGCCGATATTTTCGAAAGTCATCCCCTCTTTTCGATTGACTGGCCTTAAGTTAAACCTACGTCACTTCTGGTTTGGTGATAGGCGCAACAGCAAAGATGTAACGTTTTTTTCACATTCTTTTCCTCCTTCGCGGTATAGGTTCGAGTCTACCACATTAAAAAAAAAATTTTTTGATCAACACACACCTCCAAACATCCGGGCACCCAGGCTAGTTCTAAATAAAGGTTTAACAACAACAATAGCAACAACAAGAACAAGAACAAGAACAACAGAAAGAACAACAACAGCAAGAACAACAGAAAGAACAAGAACAGCAAAAACAACAAGAACAACAACAACAAGAAAAACAACAACAACAGCAACAGCAACAACAACAACAGCAACAACAAGAATAAAAATAAGACGTAAAGGAAGAAGAATTTTTTTTCTGCAACAATTACATTTCTTCTGTTATTTTCTTAACATTTTTGGTTCTGGATAGTGATCTTGCTTTCGTTAACAATGATTTCTTCTGAAACTTTTAAGGTTTCAACTAACAAGCACCTATGATACCTGATCTGCATTTCTCATTCTTTACATGCGAGCTACGTTCGTGTAACTGATAACCTCCGTACATGGTGTTTTACCCAGCATGATCATCAGTAGTAAAAAAAATAAATAAATAAATATAACAATAGACTTCCCGAAACTTCAAAATAACTTTTGGGCACATATAAGCCAGAAATACTTACCCACCTTTTTATTTTTGCAACATTTTGGTACTTACTGAATGAAATACAAACAGTGTAAGTAGACATATACTTGAAAGGCGTATTTTAATAAACTGTGCAGTCATAGAATTGTTTCAAATTTACCTAAAATATGTGTATTGATATGAAAGTAACAACTGTCAAATACATGAACCAAAAATCAATTTCCTTAAACAATGCGGTAAGAAGTAAGTATTAGCACACTTATTAGTTTTAAACTGCAGATAAAATTATATGGAAGTATTTAAGAATTAAATAGACACCTTTATTATGATTAGAAATTAAAGCTGTTGCCAGACAGTTCTGCTCGACCAAGGCAAGATGGATATTGATATTGATTCGTTTCCCTTTCTCATGAATAGGACAATAATTCGGTTAACATGAGAAAGTGTAATTCTAAGATTTGCAGTGATTTAACACTGATTAAGTCGACCTTCAGATATACCTGTATATTGATCCTCTTAGACTGGCTATTCTAATGCTTCATTGGTCCGTATGATATGTAAATGGTGATAATATGGATATATTTATATCTGAAATACAAAAATTGTCAATGGGCTTAAAATGTGATAACCAGAAGCGACTGAGAACAGTGTGTATGTGTGATGTTACTGGACACCCCTTGAAATACCAGAATCCACTTGCCCAAAAGCTATAGAAAGAAACCACCTGAGTCATTCAGCTAACTTCGCAAGTTGCTCTTGGATCATGCCAACATCCGGAATTATCAACATTATTATTCAAGTCTGCATTGGGTCACATCGGCATTACTATTTGACTCTGTGTTGGGTGATATTCGTGTTGCTGTTAAGTTCATGTCGACAAACGTTTTAATCCGAGTCAAGGATTATCTTGCTTTTATTGACACATAAAATATCGATGTTTCAAACTTTTATGGATTCATTCTACAGCTGTGAGCACATGCCATTGACAAAGGCAGCAGAAAAAAGCTGAGAGACATGTATTTAAGTTCTGATCAGGCTCAACCATCTACGAAGAAATACAGTTATCAGACCAAATAAGAGAAACTCGCCCGTATTGGTATAGATATGTCATACAGATAAATAACAATATCATCGAGAAAATGATCCAAGATGGAGACCTCCTTGGAAAAGGCCTAGAGGATGAAAACAAAAGCGGTCAATTAGTATAAACTATTACTGTTTTAAACTGTTGCTGCTATGAATGAAGGAAGCAGAAAGAAGATTATCATCATGAAGACAAAAATGTTACATTGGACTTCCGGTCTGACCAGACTCAACCACATCCGAAGTTACAGGTTTGAAAAAACAATGTAAAAATCGTCTGCGCTAGTATGAACATGTAATGTCTATAAAAGACGATACCATTGCAAAAATGAGATTCAGGGTGAAAGTCCATTAAGTAAAGTTCACGAGAATGGTTGAAATAAAGGTAGGAGGATATATAATCCTGAAGAAGTTTTTGGATATTTGATCCTGAAGAAGTTTTGACTGATGGAGAAATTCAGTGCAAATTTGGCTTCATGTGTTAAAAACAGAAAATATTTATTTGTATTTCAAAGTTTAATGATTAAAATATTTTTTATGGAGTGTCTATTTCTGCCATATGTATTATGAGCAAGAAACATGTTCCAGCAAACGTTTGCAACAGTTTATAACAGTTGACAATTTATCCAATGATAATTCTTGCTTTCTCTCAATGGATGCAGATCGTTTGCATGGTAATCACCAAGGAATAAAAGAGTTAAATAATGAGGTTGCGTAATGGAGGTTTGATCCATAAAGACAACTTAAAGTGGTTAAATATTCCATCTGGTATAATAAGCTCTTTTCTTTTCAAATAGATCATATGAACTACTCAAAGCCTTCCTTCAACTAATGCTTCCTGAAGAGGAGAATGGTAAGGGAAATAGAGAATAAAAAGCAAACTCAGAAGTTAACTATAGCATAGTCTTAGGTTTTACCATCTCAAGAATACACCTCTACTTAGGAAAAGGCAGAGTGATACTCTTTAATTCTGCAACTGTATCCTAGATGAGTCAAAAGATTTTTGGTCAGATTGTTGCAGACTTGCAATCAGTAAAAATGAAGACACAGTGGTATAATTAACAACAAGTGTATTTGCAAAAGTACACGTCATGGTTATTGGGCCATAACTACCACGAATCATTACCCGATAATGTGTTAGATATAAATATAAGTCCATTATTCCTGAAATAGGAATATCGGCT
Organism: Euprymna scolopes; assembly: GCF_053919585.1. Taxonomy (NCBI): domain Eukaryota; kingdom Metazoa; phylum Mollusca; class Cephalopoda; order Sepiida; family Sepiolidae; genus Euprymna; species Euprymna scolopes. The sequence goes on from NC_136484.1 coordinate 73,613,369, forward strand.
TCCCCATAACACAGTTTAAACTAAAATGAAATTACTGAAAAGAACAATATTCCCAGTGTATAATTCAGTTTAGATGTATTATAGTATGAGGATGATTTCTTTGAATGATAATGGATTAATTTAGGTTACAGAAGATACTCAAACTTAATTAAACTGATCAGGAAAACAGGTATAGAATTGGGCTTTGCCTTTTTAAGAAACGCACCTCGACTAAAGAAAACGCATAACGTTACTAGATTAAAGTTCACATGCAAGTTGATAAAACCGAAATTGAAATATTTTGAAGGAATTTAGCTTTAGCGAAGGGAAAATGGCTGTATTTATGGTTAGAAGGAAATCCTTACTAGTATAAAATTCGATGACAGTGGAAATATCATGACATGGACGTAGTTATCTTCTAATGGTCACGTGATAGAAAGTATTATGAATGAAGCGATGAATCACAGAAAATATATTGACTTTGTCTAACAGTTAGAACTCAAAGACATATGGTATTTTCAACAAGATAATAATAATATTGTAAAACTTTCAAGAGTCGTTCAAAAATCATAAGACTCACTGAGAAGAATTCAGAGAAAATGGATAGTTTTTGCTATTTTTCAATTTACTGTTTTATCATTGATCCAACAATGCTCCAACATTACAGCTCCATCACAGAAGAATGTGGCAGAAAATAATTATCCGTATTACATATGACCTCTTTGATTGTTCCAAAATGGTGAGTTGAGTGTAGGAAACAAGAAGTCAAATGAAACGAAGTGTTGTGAATAAGGTGGGTGTAGTATAATTTCAAAGCCGAAATTGGTTGCTTTAGGTATTGCAATATAAGTATTACTTACTCTCAGTTTCCTTCTCCATTTTGATTTCATTTGTTATATTATTGCCCATAATTAGCTTTGTCTAGGTAGTCTATCATGGTTATGCTTTCAGAATTAATAACAAGACAGATGCCAAATTCATGTGCAATTTGGTAGAATTCCGACTAATATTTTTAAATCTATAAGTGTTCATTGTTTTTAGTATTAACGAGTGTAAAAGGAGCATTAACATTTTTAACTTTCATGATGCACCCAGTTCATGAAGATTTCTTTGATGCAATCCTGTTTAACGAGTAAGCTGTGAGTTTGCAAGTGACTAATAGACAGACAAACAGTCCTTAAATATATATATATATATATATATATATATATATATATATATATATATATATATATATATATATAATAAAAATTATGGAAATAATATTCCAACGTGATGGTAAAAATTTAAAAGGAAAAACTAAAATTTATATATATGTATTCATCAAAATTTCGTCTTTGTATCATGACTTCTTCGGGATAATTGATTTGGAGAAATAAAATACAAGTACAATATTTGAAAATATTTGTTGTGTTTGTAATGTGAAATGGATGTTTTTTTTTGTTCTTTTTTCCAAAGAACCATCAGAATTTAAAATTTGCAATACGCTATGATATGCAAGGAGTGATTTTTATTTCAATCGACACATAGTCCTTAAAATTAAAAAAATGTGGTGCGATTTCGGCCTGAAAAGAATTTTTAATTTTTTTCAAACGAACCATATTCGCTTAAATTCAAAATATGTGATGTGTTCTTGAAATAAAATGAGTGTTTTATTTGAGTGCGGTATTAAAAAAATTACTCATTCCATGTTACAAACGCATTACATATTTTGAATTTTAACGGATATGTTCCGTCCGAAAAAAGAACAAACAACATATTCACATCACAAACGCCCCGAATATGTTCAAGTATTTTACTGCATTTAATTTCTTTAAATCAATCATTCCGAGAAAGTCTTGAAATAACGATGAAACATGCTTGAATATGTAAATAATTTTGTTTGTTTGTGTTTATATATATATATATATATATATATATATATATATATATATATATATATATATACACATATATATATATATATATATATATATATATGTATATATATATAAGACACTTTGTGTGTATGTGAGTTTGTTCCCTACAGACTCTGAAACGGCAGGGCCGATTTTTATGAAATTTTCCACAATATATTTTATGTGTATGGGAGAGTTCTTAGGCAAGTTTTATATGGGAGTGTCTTGGATAAGTATCGAAAATCGATAATCGCAAAAAATGAAGAAGCTTGATTTTTAGGAAAGTTAGAACCCTTATGTAGCCTTACATCACAAGTGCATTTGAGAAGTTTGAGACAAGTAGAAGGACCCAACATATAAAATCAACAGTAGATTCTTTGATAAGACAGGAGCGCGCTCGAAATGAATATTTCTGTTTAGAACATAATTGAAACATTATACTTGACTTTTGGATTTTAAACTTTAATTCAAGACATATAAAAAAGCATTTGATAAAATCAACAATAGGTTCTCTACTGTGCAATGTAGGCTACAATGTATTATAGACTAAGTCACAGCAAGGAGAAATGTGAAGCCTCCTCCTGGTGCACCGCAGTGAGTCCACGACTAGAACAAGCAATCAATGTATTTGATTTAAAAAATGGTCGATTTCACCAATTTCGATGACAATAAAAGTATTAAAAGTGTGGAACATTTGTTGATCATCATTCAATCCCACGCAATGTCACGTCTCCCTGGTAGTATATATATATATATATATATATATATATATATATATATATATATATATATATATACACTTTCTGTACCTACCGGCATTACCTGGTATGTATTTCTTTGCAATTTTTTGGGGGTTTCTTAATTCCTCCCAGAAAATAATTTGTTCAGGTCAAACCTATTTTCAAATAGCCGCCATCTAAAAACAAGGGACGTAATTCTGTATTTATTATTATAATTATTTTCCTTTGAAAAAAAAAAAGAACAATATTTAAAAAATAAAAACACGATGTTACATTTTACCATTCTTAATAACATGTTGCAACGATCTATAAGAAAAACTCACAAACCAGAATCAAATATTGATTTTCTGGAAAGAAAGCTATCGATGACAAAAATAAAAACGATAAAAACCGACTTAACATTATATATTAATTATATAATATACAGCAGTTGTGCCAAAAATTAAAGATTTTGCTATACAATACAGATACTAAAAATTGTTTGTCATCTCATAATGTATTAGCAAACAAGAATAATTTTAGATACAAACAAATCCATCAAGCAATTTAATGTCAGTGACTTCTGCAAACAAATTTAGCAAACGGTTCAATAAATTATAAAAAGCGATAACTAAGAAAACAAAATAAAAACAAAGGCGAAAATAATCAGAAATATTTTATTGAAATTAAGAAGAAAACAATAATAAAAGAAATTACAATAATCTAATTCTTGCTATGACCGCTCAACAGGATCCATAATTAGGCATCCTGGTTAAAATGGAAGTTAAATTAGTGAATTGGAAAATTAGAAAATCCATTTAAACCTCCAGAGGTGAAGATGACAATGAACCATACGAAAGTGACAAGAAAGGAAAGATTACTGGCCACACTTCAATGTTGATCGCCAGCAATCTCTTGGGTGTGAAGGAATGATAATTAGAAGTGAGAGTTATGAAAATAAACTTTCTTTTTATTTCGCTTAAAATAAATATACCATGCCCTGTGGAACTTATGTCTACAGACGTTGGATGGGTATCAAAAGTATTTTTAATCCAATGGTATAGTCATATATAGCCGAAAGGTGGTATAGTCATATCTAGCCAAACAGATGAGTCTTATTAAGATGAAACAGACATTTTATTTATTTAAATAAAATATTCATTTTCAAAATATTTGTTTCCTTCAAAGGTAAAGCATTCTACAGAGAAAATATATGGAAAATATGAAAATCTTCTGAATTAAAGCAGCATGAACACTGTTTAGAATTGTAAATAGGTATACATGTATACATGTTCCTTTACGATTTGTAAGGTTAATTCAGGAACAGGGGGGGCAAAGACCTTGAATGGAACTCAAGGTTGACTTTGGTCCGGAATTCAAACCCAGTGACTAGTAGTATAGTTTTATTAGCAAAAATACACACGCTTTGCATGGGACTTTGCTGTACGCTTCGCAGACATCCTTACAGTAAGTGGATGTTATAAGACCAACTATTGCCTAAGGTGTTTAAAAATTTTTTTACTATCTCTTGAAGTGACTGAAATCCAACTATGAATATTAAAGCAAATAGGTTATATCAAAGTTGACATTTATATTGTTACACATAAAAATTGACACAATTACAAAGAATCACTATGGTTAACATTTGTTTAATTGGATGAGGGGATGGGGATGGAGGAGGGTAATCTGATTCAAATTTACAAAGAAGTTGGCCAGTGCGATGGTGGTGGTCCCCGAGATGGTGACGAACCCCAACCTAGGTAAGAGAGTTTATGAAGAGTTGCACTAAATTTGACCTTGACCTTGAAAAATGGTGTGTATTATCCCTAGGTCGGAGATCCTCATCATGTCAGGTTTGTTCATGATCGGTTTAATGGTGGGGGTTGTAGGAGAGTATACATACATAGGCTATGACCTTGACCTTTTGACCACCATCGTGCCAGGTTTGGTCATTATCGATGCACACACACATACACAAACGCTACTACTTTATATGTATAGATTTAGCCATATTGATGCTTCATATTATAAAGAAATATATATGTATGTTGATAACTAAATGGAATATATATATATATATATATATATATATATATATATATATATATATATATATATATATATATATATATAGAGAGAGAGAGAGAGAGAGAGAGAGAGAGAGAGGGAGAGGGAGAGAGAGATTTGAAATCGCAAAAACACTGGACAGACATTAGTGAAAAAACTAATTCAATTATTCAGCAGAATAATTCTGAATATTGTACTGATAATTGGATTATTCTTATTTTTAAATTTTTAATCTGGATCGCTATGTCAATATTGCCTATAATTACTTGGAATACTACTTATATAAGCATCGTATCTTATAACTAATTCGCCTTCTCAACGTGCCTGATCACTGCATATCTTTTCACTTGCATTTTTCAGTTTTCATTTCTTTTCTGTATTTCATAAACTATTTCCACTAACTTTAATGCATATATGATTTGTTTCCTATGATGCAGTTTCAATTTATGTTAGTATCATCCAAATTATAGCTTCACTATAACAATTATTTTATTTAAATCCTATAAAAAGAATGCATTCTTTGAAATTCCATGGATTAAGGAATTGTTAATATTTTTGTTGATATCCTGTCAATCAATAAATTCTTCTAAATTATAATTTAAAGTCAAAGACTTTAAATTATAATTGTGTTCTTTTATGACAAGTTCTGTTTTCTATTTTAGTGGTATTGAGCTTTTTATCTGGTTGAGATTATTATATAAATATTAATATTTATATTCTCTTTAAGTTTACAGGAGTTTTCGACTTCTAAACTTAATATATCTTTCTTTATATATATATATATATATATATATATATATATATATATATATATATATATATATATATATATATATATATATATATATGGTTGACAGGAAGGTTCTTCCGTAATTTTTAATTTGGTTTCAAATGATGTAATTTCAAATGAGTTTTACTTTAAATATCATTTTAAATTTCGCTCATTATAATCGTTTAAATTACAATCGTTTAAATTACAATCGTTTTAAGGCAACAAAGCGTTTGGCCCTAAGAAACACTACTGAACGCACAGTACAATGGTAAGAAATTTCGTGGCAGCAACGAGCGTCTTGAAGATGAGGAGCATAGTAGTCGGCCATCGGATGTGGACAACAATCAATTAAGAGGCTTAGTCGAAGCCAATCCTCGTACAACTGTTCGAGAACTTGCTTCTGAGTTAGACGTAACATATACAACGATTTCCAACCATTTGAGAGAGATTAGAAAAAAAAAAACTTGATAAATGTGTATTGAACAATAGCCAAAAGAAACGCTGTTATAAAGTTTCTCGACCGGGTTGTGACTTGTGATAAAAAGTGAGTTCTTTACGACAACCGGCGATGCGCAGCTCAGTGCTTAGATGCCAATGAAGTTCTACGACACTTCCTAAAACCAGAGTTGCACCAAAAGAAAGTTATGCTGACTGTTTGGTGGTCTTCGACTCTTCTCATCAATTATAGTTTTTTAATGCAGGCAAAACCATTAAGGTGGAGAAGTATTGTCAACAAACGGATGAAATGCATCAGGAACTTCGACAATAACAGCCAGCATTAGTCAATAGAAAAGACCCAATTATCGTCCACGACAATGTTCGACTGCACGTTGCTTCAAAAACTTAAGCGATATCATAAACATCTTCAGCAACTTCATTGTCACCAGAACATAATGTTCTTACGTTACTGGCATGAATACACTTGTTTTGCGTTGGCAAAAATATGTTGATTCTGATGGTGCTTATTTCAATCAATAAATTTTTGTCTGAGTCAAGATATGTTCATCTGAATTTTAAAATTTAAAACCACAAGAGCTGTCTTATCAACCTGAACTATCTATCTATCTATCTATCTATCTATATATATATATATATATATATATATATATATATATATATATATATATATATATATATATATATATATAGCGCATAAGCCTGAAGAATCCTAGAGTGGATGAAACGCGGAATATTCCGTGTAGCTTAATCGCTTAATCGCCATATATATTTTATAACTTACTAACTAGCTCTACCTACGTATTGAGCACTTTTGAAGTAAATACTTAAAGTTTACGCATAAATTTATACTTTCGTATATTAATTTTATGTGAGTAAATTAAGTATATATATATATATATATATATATATATATATATATATATATATATGTATATATATATATACAGGGTGGCTCAAAACTTACGCATTTGCTTGTTTAGGTGATAAAAACTTCAACGTTTAAAGTAATTTACTACTCTTTACTTATAAATAATACATTTACCTGGTAATTTGTTTACATTAGTTTTTAAAAATATATACTTTAAACATTTTCAACTTCACAAAGGCGGACTCTAGTTATGGCATTTTCCATTACATTTCTTAAAATAATAGTTTCTAGTTTTCGGATTTCGTGTCTGATGTTGTTTTTAAGTTCTTGAATTGTTTTTGAATTTTTCACACATAACCTTTCTTTAAGATAACCCCAAAGGAAAAAGTCAGTAAACGTGAACGCGAGTTAAAATCAGAACATCTGCTAATTAAACGCTCGCCAAACAATCTCCTTAAGAGCGCCATACTTTGACAGGCAGTGTGGTTGTCCTGAATAGCTGACCTTAAACAATTTTTAGTAATTTGTTGATAGCGCTATGCAGTTACCGTCACCGCAACACCTTCTTTGTTTTCGAAGAAATACGATTATATCACTCTTTCCGAGCTAACAACACACCATATGGTACATTTTATTGGATGCAATTCACACTGAAGAACGGTTCTTGGATTTTCAATTGCACATATTCGCCAATTTTGCTTATTCACGAACCCTGTTTAGATGAAAATGGGTTTCGTCACTTATTATCAGCTTATGGATGAACTCATTTTGTTCTCTGGCTAATTGATGAATGTGAACAGCATAAGCCAGACTGCAAATGTGTGGGTTGCAATGCCTGTACCACTTGGATTTTGTATAGAAACAGGTGCAATTTTCTCAGAATTCTTTGAAGTGAATTTCTGGACATCCCAATCTGAGCGATCCGTCTTCGAGTTGAAGTGTCTGGGTTTTCAGCAACGAGTGCTACATTTTTAGTTGTACATACTGAACGTGGTCTGCCAGTTCATAGAAGATCACTGACTGAGCATTGCTGCCAAAACCGTTTCACAAGATGATCATTTGTGCTCTGATCGAGAGCTTGTCTGACATTATAATGCCGATGATAGGCTCTTTGAGTCAAGATTATGGAACAACGATTTTTGAAATAAAGCTGAATAATTTTGGTTCGTTGCTCAGTGCTAAATTTTTCCATGATCAATTGTCAATGTTTTATCTGCAAAATTCTGAAAAAATAAAAATAAAAATTTATTAAATGGTATAACTAATTCAAAATAATGCGTAACTTTTGTGCCACCCTGTATGTATATATATATATATATATATATATATATATATATATATATATATATATATATATATACTAGCAATCGGTGCCCGGCGTTGCCCAGGTGTTTTGAGGTGTATGCTGAGAAAAAAAAACGGTCATTTTTTAAAAACTTTGACCCCTATTATGACCTCTTAACATTTATTGTTTAGGGATCAAGTAAAGTTAATAAGTTAGATCCATGTCCAAGGAATCTATATCTAAAATATCACGTGTTTAGACCCAAAATTGTAGGAGGAGTTTGGTAGAGTTCTCAAACGTCAAATCGTTGAATATTGACCACTTAATCGCCAAATTTCTGTCGAAAACCTATCACATCGATTTTCCCAAATCTCAGTACCCTGTATATCAAATTTCGAATCTCTAGGCTTAAAATTGACAGAGTTTTAGCGTAGGGAAATGCCCACAGACGCACAGACACACACAGACACTATCACTTTATATATATATATATATATATATATATATATATATATATATATATATATATATATATATATAAAGATAAACATCATATATATAAGGATAATAGTACGCCATATATATAACAAAAGACCATTATTTACTGAAGTGAAAGGAAAACCCGGGGGAACTTTACCCAAAAATAAATCTATATTTTTTTGTGTGTATTGATAGTCTTATCAACACCTCTTTTTTCTATTTATTTAAAAAGAAAATACAACTTTGTTATTTATGAGTCGTGGAATTGCATTCATCTACAAAAGATCTAGCTAATGTGCATATTTTTTATCGTTTTTAATTAATTCCCTATTAGTTTTTTTTCGGTTCTCTTATACGATGATCATCTTTATTTAACTATTATGTGTAATTATATTCATACAGATATTCTATATGATTTATATTTGCGTAATATTTGCGTAGAAATGAAGAAAATCAAATTTACTGTGTATTTATCGTGTGTTAGCGTGGCCTTCGTTATAAAGACGTTTTAAGACGGTCTTGGTGTTAGTCAGCGGGCTTGGTTGCCATAACAACGTGACGTAGCCAAGGACGGTAGTGGACGTGAGTGTGTGTGCGTGTGTGCGCGTGTGCTGGAAATTATAGTAGTCCTAATAACGTTTGTTTTCGTGTTGTCTGTACATGTGTGCGGCTAACGCCAGAGTGTGTGTGTGCGCGTGTGTGCGCGTGTGCTGGGAATGGATCACAACGTTTGTTTTCGTGCTGTGTTTATATTATGCATATTGTTTCGTATCTTATCAACTTTTTCGAATCTATGTGTACAGTAATACAAACCCGTTTTTCGAGCTGAATAAATATGTTACATTGAATAAAAACACGAAAAATATATCCAGTTTGGTAGAAAAGTAACTTATCTTGCCTTTGATAACATTTATTTGTTATATATTTGTTTTTTGACAACTTTTTCGAATCTATGTGTACAGTAATACAAACCTGAAATTAAAAAACCACGAGTGAACGCGCGTTTTTTTTTTTTAGTTTAGTTTCATATATATATATATATATATATATATATATATATATATATATATATATATATATATATATATATATATAAGTATTTTTAAATTTTATCTTTCTAGCTTTAAAAAAAAGTTTTAAAATTTTATCAAATAATAAGTATTTTTAATTTTATCTTTCTAGCTTTAAAAAAAAGTTTTAAAATTTTATCAGCCGGCATAATTTATTTTTAAATATTGAAAAATTTCAGGAAAATTAATTTTTGCTAGATTTTCAAAACATTGTTTTCGTTTTGTGTGTACGTGTCTGTGGCTAGCACCAGAAAAATAAGTATAAGTATTTTTAAATTTTATCTTTCTAGCTTTAAAAAAAGTTTTAAAATTTTATCAGCCGGCATAATTTATTTTTAAATATTGAAAAATTTCAGGAAAATTAATTTTTGCTAGATTTTCAAAACATTGTTTTCGTGTTGTGTGTACGTGTGTGCGGCTAGCACCAGAATGGCGGCCGTGATGTCGGAGGTTGGATTGTTAGATTGTGTAAGTTTCGTATTTTTGTAATTTGTAAATAACAGGTTAGGAAAAAATTAAACCCTTCCAAGATGGACAATAAATAAAGCCATAATATTTTATGGTAAAGTTAAGAGCCATAGTTTTTTAGGAGATGTGATTATTGGATTAACCAATCAGAAATCGTCTGTGGCACACACATCTCTGTTTTTATATATATATATAATATATATATATATATATATATATATATATACACATATTTCTCTCTCTCTCTTTCTCTCTCTCTCTCTCTCTATATATATATATATATATACAATGTGGAACGATAAAATTCTCGCTCAGGAAAAGGCGACATAATTCCATTTCCCTTTGATGAAAACCGGTTTTCTTTTTTTGATGCAGACCATCTACTCGTTGACCAGTTGTGTACAAATTCCAAGAGCGATAGGAGCCTTCTATCTTGTCTGAAAGTGACACAATATTCAACGAGCGAGATCGGAGATATGCTGCTGTACAACTCATCCTCTCTACAGATTCAAGTTATGACAACAGGACCATTGCCAGCACCCTCAAAATGCACCCCTTGATTGTCACGAATAATATAGACGTGCCGAAGGTGATGAAAACAAAGTTTCCTGACACGGTTATGGTCTTTGCTGTGGTTTCAAGTGAGAGACACAGTGTGCCACCTCACATCTTCAAAGTGGGCTTGAAAGTCAACACCAAAGTGTACCTGGATGTGCTGAAGAGTGTTGTGATCCCCTGGTGCAATCAGGTGGCCGCTGACAAACCCTGAGTGTTGCAGCAGAACTTGGCGCCAGCATACAAGTCCAAAAAGACCCAGGCTTTGTTTCAGAAGGAGAGATACAGCTTTGTACCTTTCTCTCCCAGCTATTCCTTCTTCGATCTGAACTCGCTGGACTACTTCGTTTAGTCATACGTTGATAACATCACAAACATGACCTCCCACAACAACAAAGCCATCCTGATCGCTGCCATCTGCCTAGTATCTGCTAGTTCTCGCTGGCGCTTATGGAAAAGGCATGCTGTTAGTTCCATATCCGTATCGAGGCAGTGATTGATTGCAACAAAAGGTGGACCTACAACATATTAAAATAAATTTTGTTAATTTTAAAGGTGTTTCTTAATTTTGTCCAACCCCTGTATATATATATATATATATATATATATATATATATATATATATATATATATATATATAAACACTAGAAGGTCGTCTGGCATGCCGGTCGTAAAATATGTATGAATATTATATTTTAATTTATGTAAATTTCGGATTCATTATTCTAGAGCAAATTTTCTATTAATTATTATATTGTACCTAATATATATAGTAATTATTTCAAATGTTTTTAAAAAATTACTTCAGTGCCATCAGCTCCAGTCTGAACTAAAACATTTAATGCTCCAGCCATAGTCGTTATTTAGTGCTTCAGCCTTTGTTGTTAGCGTTTGAACTGTATACATGCCTATTAGTTTATTTACCACAATTTACTCCTGCCAAGGTCAATTGTTATTTTTTAAATTTTGACCTCCTCAGCAGTTATTTTTTTATAGGTTAAAAATCAAATTGAAAGTGTTCCCGAGGTCCAAATACTCTATATATCAAGTTCAAAGTCAAATAAAATATCAAATATAAAGGAGTTTGGTAGAGACGTTTCGTACATACAAAGTCTAGGTCACTTCCATATTATTATTATTATTATTATTATTATTATCATTATTCATTTTTATGGTTTCTTAGAAGATGATTGGTTTCTTGTGGTTTTGTTGAACCGTCCCCTTAAATAATCAAATCATACCAAATTTCCACTACTAACGATTACTACACTATTGTCCTAATGACTACTGTACACTTATTAACCCTTATCCTCGAGTGGCCTTCGTGCCTTAAAAAGTGGTAACTCCTTTGTAAAAGAAAAAAAATCAAAAAACTTTTTTAAAGGTATGGCAGCATTAATTCCAGATTTTTTTCTATAGGGTCTAATGACAAAATATCGAATTAATTATTTCTAAAAAAACAACAACAAAAAAAAAACAGTGTCAAAGTTTAATGTAAATATTTGTAATACAGAATAATCTTTCCACAACTTTGGATATATGTTAGAATTGGGATTTATGACAATAATGCTCATAGCTGATTTTTCTTTATATCACATTTTGCACCGTTTTGCACATTATCTCATCCAATCGAATGGGTTAAATCCATCTTTATTTTTCAATAAATATAAACAGAACTTTCACTTAAAAAATTTATTTCTAATAATCAATAATGCCAATTATGGTTGAATTTCTCACGGATAATAAAATAAAATAAATGAAGAAAGAAAAAAATATTGACCGTTCATAACCAAAGTTTAAAAAAAAGTTGTAAAGAAATTTTTTGTTGTTGCACGAATCAATACCAATACATATACAAATTATTTGACATATTAAAAAAATCAGTGAAATATTTTTCGTCATTCTTTATTTAGTTACAACTTATCAACTGAATCCATACTTAATTTTAATAGTTGCATAAAATGCAGCAACATATGTGAAAAATCGATACCCTATTTTGGTGTGGAATATTTGGATGTTGCTATACAACCAAAATCATTACACACAAAAAACATGCCCAATATTTCCAAGGATGGCTTTTATGAAAATGTCCACATATAAATTGCCTTAATTTTTTAGATGAAGATTGATTATTAGTATTATTTAGACTATTATTCTCATCTTGATTGTCATTTTCACAAAGTTTCGGTTGATGTAATCTCTGCCCTCTTCAAAGGAATCTTTCTGTCTAACTTGGGAAGCTGCATAGAATTTTGAACAGAAGCCTTTAATTAATCCCAATGGACCCGTGGCATAGTGTATAAAGTACTTGGTGAAATTCAGTTGCAAGTTACACTCTTCTCGAGGTTAAAGGTGCAGGTGATACTCAGAATATAAATTGTGAATTGTTTAGGACTTCTACCTAGTCATGGTTGATAGAACGAGAGCATGCTACTCATGTTGATTAAATATATAGTTCCGTTCAAAATTACGTTCACTAATTAGTTTAACAGAAAGATTATCAACAAAATATACCTGAAGAAAATTGAAGCTTATATCAACCGAAACTTTGTGAAAATAAGATGAGAACAGTAGTTTGAAGAATCCAAATATTAAATTGTTATATTAATAGTATATTTTTATGGCTGTGCAGAATAAATGTGATTCTATAAATAAAAGAAGTTCTTTGTAAAAGACAGAAATAAAAAAAGGTGTAAGATATCACCACACTGTGGAGTCAAGGACCGAAAAGAACTAGAGACTCTAATAAACACTACCAGGATCTTCAGCCAGGATATCCAAATAAAATTTGGTATGAAAAAGTGCACACTACTAGTTATAAGAAAGAGAAAACTGGAGACAACAGAAGGCATGGAACTACCCAACCAAATGGAGATGAGGGCACTAGGGGAACAAGACGCCTATAAATACGTGGGAGTTCTGGAAGCAGACACCATCAAAGCCACAGAAATGAAAGAGAGAATTGGAAATCAGGAGAACAAGAAAACTTCTAGAAACTAAATTATATAGCAGAAACTTAATAAACGGTATAAATACATGGGAAGTATCACTAATAAGATACTCAGGACCTTTCATAGGATGGACTGAAGAAGAACTGAGACACCTCAACCAGGAAACTCATGACCATGCACAATGTACTACACCCAAAGGACGGTGTTGACCGACTCTACATGAAAAGAAAAGAAGGTGGGAGAGGACTAATTTGTATAGTAGACTGTGTGCATGACACAAAAAAGAATTTGAAAAATACATAACACAGAACACGGAAAGGATAATTATGAAAGCGAGAAACACTGAGAAAATCGACAAAACAGAAAACAGAGAGATAAAAGATAAGACGAGAAAAGAAAAATGGGAAGAAAAAAAACTACATGGAAGATTCATAAGGATGACAAAAGATGAGAATAACGAAAACACTTGGACATGGATGCGAAAAGGACATATAAACTGAGAAAATAAATCCCTAAAACTGCAGCACAAGATAACTCCATAAGAACCAATCACATCAAAGCAAAAATCGATAAAACACAAGAAAACAGTAAATGCAGACTCTAGTGACAAAGAGACGAAACGATAAACCATATAATAAGTGAATGCAGCAAACTGGCCCAAAAGGAATACAAGAACAGACACGACCAAATGGGAAGGGTAGTACACTGGGAATTATGCAAACAACTGCATCTCAAATGCACAAAGAAGTGGTATAAACACAAGCCGGAAACAGTACTTGAAAACAAGAGGGACATGGACATACAAACTGATAAACCCATCCAAGCAAGAAAACCAGACGTTGTAATAATTAACAAGAAAGAAAAATCCTGCCAGATCGTAGACTTTGCTGTTCCAGCTGACCACAGGTAGAATATCAAAGAAAAGGAGAAACGGAACAAATACACAGAGCTAGTCAGAAAGCTGAAAGGGATATGTACGTTGAAGAAAATCAAAACAATACCTATAATAGTAGGAGTACTAGGAACAAACTAAAAAAAACTTTGAAAAAAGAATGTGAGAAATTGGAATCAGAGGAATGACTGGAAAAATACAATGCACAAGAATAATGAAAACAGCTGAAGTATTAAGGAAAACCCTTGAATGTGGAGACTAACACACATGAACCACAAGCGCAGACCAGACAAACTGCTGCATGGAACCAACAACATTAAAGCTGCATACTTATGTTCTCTAATTCCCCCCCCCCATTACCACATCACAGCCCCCCTCCCCAAAAAAAGAGTGAGACTGAATAGCCAAGTAGTCAAGGAGGAGTGGATGGGGGAGGGGGAGAAAAAGCTTTATAAAAAGACTAATACCCCACAAAAAATATTCTAATCTTTGCACCTCAGCAGATAATTATGCTTCGCTGTCTCCATTTGACTAGATTTCGCACTAACAGTTTCTGAACCTTACTACTTTCACGCTGGTTCATGACAAATTGGAAGTGGGTGATTTATTTGTGACCCCATCACTAGAAGATTGCTTTACAGGGTTGACAGACTCGTTTCTATTCCGTTGTGCTTTTTCATCAGTTTGCTTTCCTAGATAGATTGCCTTCACTACGGCTGAGGAACCCCACTTACCTCCTGTGAAACTAACTCATTGGTAAACGGAATAGATTTAGATTAAAAACCTAATTTCTCTGTTAAATTCGGATGCTTGTCATCTCACTGAAGTTACAAAGGAAATAACGGATTTATAGTTTACTGATAGGGTTACCCGCCGTTGCCAGGAATATGGATAACAACATAGAAGAGTTAAAATCACTCTCTCTTTCCCCCTCTTTCTCTCTCTCCCTCTTTCTGACTCTACTTATACCTTCAGCTGCCCTTCCCCATCCGTTTCTCTCCTTCTTGCACAACTGGTTCAATATAAAGTAAGGAAAGACTGCTGTCTAACCTATTTCAGTGCTGTTTTTCAAACAACTACCAGTAAGAAAGAAAAGAAAAATGTAATGGAATAATTTGGTCACTAGTAACTCAAAGGGAGTGAATGTATTTATCTCCCTTTCACAGTAGAAAAATGTTACACAAGGTCAGAAAATGGGATTTGAAACCAGAACCTTAGAGAAAGAGTACTCTGGCCAAACAAAAATTTGCATGGGAAGCCCTGTCGGCATTTTAAATCGTAAGAAGGCAAAGCCTGGAAAGGCGAACTTCCTAGAATTGCACAGGACCATATCTCAGACTGAAAGCAAGCAAGCCTTCCTCAAAAATGTCAGAGAGGCTGCCAGTCTGATTTTGATATGAATTCTAACCCGAAAGCTTGTACTCAAAGGGAATGAATATTACAGCATTTTTATTTACCACAAGCAGGACCCGTATACCACGGTGGAACTATGCCCACCCCACCTGTAAAAAATACAAAAACAGTTAAACTACGGTTGTTAGTGGGAGCCACTGCCGGCCCAGTAAAATAACAGGCACTGGTGCCAGTGGCCAAAATGAATGTACAGTGGTGAAGTGCCAACACATATAATGTCTTTTCGCTAAGATGTAAAAGAAAAATTAAAGAATTTTACTCAAAGAAACATGAAGCATACATAAAATTGTTGGCAAAAAATACGTTCGTTTTATATCATTCGATAAACGTCCGTATTATTTTTTCGGCATAATAATAAAACAAAGCGCAAATAATTAGGAGCTAAACTCTTCAAGGAAGTTTATTTTGTTCAATAAACTTCCCTTTTTTCCGGCATAATAATACAAAAAAAGCAAAAGAACGCAATGGAACGTACCCATTTTCAAAGAAAATATGTAGCGTAAATAAAATTGGTGGCAAAAAATAAGTTTGTTTTATTTCTGTCAATAAACTTCCGTTATTTTTATTTCTGTACAATAATAAAAAACAAGGGAAATATTTAGGAGTCAATCTCTTCAATAATTTAGTTGATTTCATTCAGTATACTTTTGTGATTTTTTTTCAGCATAATAATTTTAAAAATGCACATTTTAGAGAGCTAATCTCTTCAATAATTTAGTTAATTTCGTTCAAGAAACTTCCGTATTTCTTCGGCTTAATAAAAAAAAAAACGCAATTGGAAGTGCCTCTCTTCAAAGAAAATATGAAGCGTAAGTAAAATTGGTGGCATAAAATATGTTCGTTTTATTTCGGTCAATAAAATTCCGTTTTTTTTTTTAGCATAATAATAAAAGACAACGGAAATATTTGGGAGTCAACTTCTTCAATACAGTTGATTTCGTTCAGTAATGTCAGTATAAGAAGTAAAAAAAATGCAAATATTTGGGTGCTAACCTATTCAACTTAATTATAACGAAGATATAATTGTTGATTTTTTTTTGTTTATACATAAAACTTAAATACAAAAGTTGCAAATATTTGGGAGCTAAACTAATCAGTATATAAGTAATGCGTGGTTTTAAAACATCATTAATGTACACGCATTGTGTTTAATAGTAAAATAACTCAATGTTGTTGATGTACTGACAAAGATGGCGTCCACAACGACAATGACGACAAAGAATGATAATCTTTCACATAGTCGTCGTCATCGCCGTAGGAGAATCTTATAGCGATAAACCATCTTTCAAAAAAAAAAAAAAAAAAAAAAGAAGCAAGTGAATGGGTTAGTTAACGTTTGTTTAATGAGTTTCTCTCTCGTGTATTTGCCCGTCTTACATGTCTGAAATGACATAGGCATTAAATGAAGTTGACTCTCGGCATAAAAACATGTCTTTTATTTTATATATTTATTATATTTTAATGTTAGGTAATTAGCATAATTACCGATTCATAACTAATAAAAGCACCCTCCAAAATCCGTCCATTCTGATTGGTTGATACCAATCAGAATGGGCGGACTTTGGAAGGTAGCATTTATTAGTTATGAATCGGTAATTGGAAAGATTATGCTAGGTCTATATATCTGTGAACCAGTTACGATCGGTGTAATCACAGATTCTGTGGAGAATGGAGAATTAATTCTGGTGACAACTGGTAGCAATGGGAAGATAAAATATTTAGAGAGAAAAATAGGGATTTCTTCCTCTGAAGATGCTGCGATTGTGATGGTGTTGCTCCTAGGATGCAATGTAGCATTTTATTATCACGACATAATGTGTTTGAAATGGTGTTCGAAAGCTACATTATATAGTGGCTATTAGCATAGGTGTATTGAATTTGTATGTGGAATTTGTTGTAGCAAACCAACGATACTTTGGTCCAGAGGGGAATTTCTGCAATCATTTTGTTATATAAAAGAAAGAGATAAATCTGATACTGTAAAGTTTATATATATATATATATATATATATATATATATATATATATATATATATATATATATATATATATATATACCTTGTGTAGTTTCTTACTTACAAACAGATTCATACAGACAAAAATATCACTTTGTTTTATATAAGATTAAATATTGAGAAAATAAGTAAAGCCATGCCATATTTTAAAATTTCATTGACTTCTTGCATACAAAAATAAGCAACTATTACTTGATGAAAAAGAAGAGATTAAAATATTTACAAACTCATTTTCAGCTTTTCTCTTTCTGTCTCTCTTTCGTGTCTTGCTTTCTTATTCTTTTAGTGCAGGCAACTCTTAGTGTAAGTAAAATATTCAAATATTTGACTCTAAAAGAAAATTGCCCCACGTTATGTTCTCGCCTACGTTCTCAGTTCGCACATTGACAGGTTTGGCAAAAGGTAACACTGTTAAGCCAGTCAGATAAATTCCTGCTCGAAATAAACAAGAAATAAAGCCTACAGAAGCTAGCTGAATGTTACACATAGGCAAATGAACTCTGCAGAGAACTAATGAGAGGATAACTAAAGAACACGGCAGCAGCAGAAGAAAGAAAACGGAAAGAACTGGAAGAATGATTAGGTACAAGTGTGTTATGCTAAAGACAACTGAATAAAACGCACTTCAATAATAAAAACACTTCTCGAACATTGATCTGAAATATATTAGATTCCATTCTTTTGTGAGACCAGTGTAGAAAAAGAAACATTGGTGCTTCTATAGAAGAGGACCCTTATTGACCAGAATGTTTCAAATTACGATTTACTGAATGAACCGAAATGATCAAAGCAATTTACAGCTTGAAAGCAAAAATAAATAAATAAATAAACAACAACAAAATACTATAACAACAAAAAAGTTAACACTCAAGTATATAAATGCAAAACCAGGTTGATTTACGATTAAGGTTTGTACTATATTAGTGTTAAAAAATCGCATCTATTAATATATGTAACAAGGTTAGGAAAATTCAAAAGGAACGATTTAAGCGATTTATAAAAAGAAGGCTTACTTCTCTTTTCTCCAATAAATAATTCTCTTTCTGCCCATTCCTCCTATTCTAAAAGAAATACCCTGTTTGATTAGCCAAGTCGTTCCTCCTTGACCAATCAGTGGACGCTCTATTCTTCGTCTTTTTCGAATGGGACGTCCAGCTATCAACAAGTACGAACCTTCTTCTCTTTTACTGAACGCGACTATCTATTAGAACATTTTAAGAGCCGTTTATTCTTGAACGTAGAAGAACTTCCTGTGATTAAAGTTGAACTTCAAAAGCTGTAAACACAATCAGTTTTGCCAGAACTTTCTTTGTTATTGTTCTATTTAAATCATTACAAATATTATCCTAATCTCCGTCTATGTGTGCCCTATAACTCTTTTTTCACCCCAACTTCACTAAGCGAGAACCGAATCGCTCCCTGTCAAATCATTGTATTTGGAACATTTGAACATAAAAATATGTTTCTTTTGTTACGAGCTATTGGAAATTTTGACCGAGAAAAAAACTTGTTTACAAACGAATGGCAGGCAAAACTGGAGTTTCGGTTAAACTAAGCTAGAGTTGAGCGCTTGATTTCACTGCTGGGTGTCTGAAATTATTATTGCAAATGTAAATGGCCCTGAAGTTTAACGAGGTGAAATATGATTAACCTCGAACATACAAAGAAAATATGACTGCTTCAAGGCAATAAGATGTGGCCGTTCCGGACTAAAATTTTCTATCAAAATATCCTGGGGAAAAAGGTTTTGGAGGTGGGGATTCTCATGATGGAGAAGTAAAATTAGCTGGGATAGGTAATTTAAAATCGACACAAAATTAATTTCCGAAACAGAACACTTTTGCACCTCTTTTACATACATTTACGAAGATTAAAATCAAGATGTGATATTTATAATCCTTATCCCAGAATACTTATTCTAATTCTTATGCAAGTTCATTACGTGCTTTTAATTCTACAGAATGTCTACTATTTAAGGCTTAAGCTTTAGAACTTGAAATTCAGAAACACTTGCTTAATTGGTATCAAATGACGATGGATCAAATTCTATGAAAATCGAAAATAGAAGATTCTGAAACTTGGGAACATATATTAATTGATATCTAATACCTACTGTTAAATTTCCACAAATATAGAAGATATCTAAATTTGTATCCTCTTTGTATAAAACTAAATTAAACTAAATATAGATCACATTTAAACCACTTAAGGCCAGTAGTGTAGATTAATCCGACTGTGATAAGCGTAGATATTGACATTCAAATGTTGCACATTATATATGCAAATCGTGTACTTTACCACTGAGCTACTTCCCAGCCTGAAAATCCAACTGAAAAACCTCACTTTCACAGTGTCTTTATGTGATCAGACTGTTGAAAACTGTGTTAAAAAATATTTACCATATTCTGAAGCACTTTAGATAAAATATTTTGCGTTATGGAAAGAAAAAAAAACGATTCAGTAAGTAATGCTTAGCATAAAGTTATATATTTTGCTTTTTTGTTGTTTCTTGTTCTAAATGTACAGAGATTATTTATTCTTAGTATTGCAAAAACTTACTAACTTGTTTTTTTTTTAATTGCAAAAAAAAAAAAAAGTTTTTTTTTTTCTTCAACAGTCAATGTGAAAGTATTTCAACTCGTACTGACAAAGGAAATGGGAGGGAAAAAAATCAATATAGTTAGACTAAAGTAAAGTGCACACACATATGCACAGATCATGATGTCATATCATAAGATTACTATCACCGTCTTGACATTTAAAATTTAAGTTGAAATTTCAATTGTGTTTCTTATGGTCAATGGTGGCCATGTGGATTTGTTTCTTGCTAATGGAGTCAGAGATGGCTTCATTACTGGGTTCGAATCTCCCAACCGGCGGTAAGCATAACACCCTGCTGCACTGATGATTCCCAAAAGGATAAAACACTATATATATATATATATATATATATATATTAATGTTAAAAGTCCATGCATGCTTCTAGAATAGTGATTTCAAGGTTATGAGGGTTTTTGAAGGATGAAAACGATGTTATTTTTTATATTTGATATTTTATTTTTTATATTCTAAGTGGTCCTCCGCCCTTGGTCACAAAAAATATCGAAATGAAAATGAAAAACGTTGAAAAAAAAACTGAAACTGTAATTTGAACAGCATTCATTCCTTGCAACAATGCTCGAAAGAGTTCGCGTGAATTATTTTTGCCGTTTGTGGAAGAAGAATGTTATATTTTATATTTTTTTATTTTCAAAAATTTTTTGCAACGCATTAGCATTTATTTTAAACGGCAAAAAAAGAAACGCAATTGATTTCAATATGTATAATAAATGGTTAGAAACTTAAATAAATTTGTTGAATAGTAAAAATAATGTTATTAATAATTATCATAATGATAATAGTTAAAACAAAAATATTAATAGATAAATACAGTAAAGTATTAATAAAAATGGTGATAGTTTTAAATAATAATAATAATAATAATAATAATAATAATAATAATAATAATATACCTTCCCACGAGGACAGAGTTAGAGACAACGTTGGTGTTTAATGTGGAGTAAATCCCGGTCCCCTCCTCTTAGAAAAAGGGCACACAGGATAGGGACAAAAATAAATATAAATATGAAAATAAAAATAAATATAAAATTGTTTCCATCATGAAGGATTTCTCATTCACTGACCGAGGACAGAAAAGGTTAAGTGTAGTATCAGGGCAGATATTTAAATGTGGTCCTGGCTCGAAGGCCACTCTGTGCGTATTAATAATAATGACAATATTTATAATAATAATAATAATAATAATAATAATAATAATAGTTATTATTATTATTATTATTATTATTATTATTATTATTATCATATTTTTACAACGAACTAATAGTAACGCCTACATAAAAAAATTGTGTGCATAAGTGTACAGATATACATGCATACATCTCCAATTGACATCTACATATATGCATACATATTCATATATAGCTATATGCAACATACATGCATTCCCATATACATACAAGTATATATAAATAATCATATGTATAAACAGACAAGCATGCATGCATACGTATACATGTACACATATATATACACATACACACATACGCAAGAATGCACAGATCCACAGACGCATAAATACTCATACACATACATACACATGTGTACATATACACCTACATGTGCATATGCACACACAGGCTACTATACATACATACAAGCGCGCACACGTGCACACACACACACACACACACACAAATATACAGTGCCTCGCAAAAGTTTACAATACACATTTGAAACTGTCAGTTTTTGTATTTCTAGCTTCCAAATGGCAATGAAACTTTTTTATGAAATAGAAAATGTATTTAAACTAAAATAAGAACAGTGGGAAAAATAAAAAAATAACAATTTAACACAACGCGAACAGAAAACTCAATTGTTAAAGATGAAATAACCAAGGTCCAGACATGAATGTGTTATGAGATAAAACTTTATTATAGCAAGCGCTAACACGTGCGACTGGTCTCAAAGGGAAAATCTAACTGACTAGTCGCATCCGGGGTTTTACCCTTGGCGGCCCTCTCCTCATATAAGGGGAGATAATCACTCTTTCCTGGGGCAGGATAAATGGGATGGGATGTTAACACTTCCCCGCTTTCCTTTCTTGTGCTGATGAAAGTTTTCAGGAGACATCATCAAAGGGTTATCTGCAGGGAAAGGGAAAGAAAAAGAAGAATTTAATAAAATTATGTGACACTGTGTTTTAAGGATTAGAGAGATTGTTCCTTGGGTTCAGATGTGAATCCTAGAATTTTAAAAGAGGGGACTCCCTTTTTTGTTAAGCCATCAGCAATTTGTTTGTCAGTGGGTATCCAGGATATCTCTGCAATTTCTCCTCTGTCAACCATTTCTCTAAGGATGGCCATTTCAATTCTTAGTCTTTTATCGAGGATTTGTGTGGTAGAATGCACTGCATCATACAAACAGGAATTGTCTGTTTTGCATGTTATCTTGATGTTTGTAGTGTGATCTTCCATTTGCAGCAAATCCAGTATCAATTTTCTGTAATAATGGCAGGCTTCAGTAAGATCAACCATGGCCAAAGTCTCCGCAGCAAGCGTGCTTTTGACTATTCTTTTGATGCGTTTAGATTGCCAGGCTATTGGCATGTATTGGTTATTACTACCAATCAGAAAAATAATGTAGCCACCTTGTGATCCACCGTCAGTTAGGTTAGCAAAGGATGCATCACTGTATGCTATAATTTGAAGCAATTTAGGGTTTCCAAGATTGGGAATATGGATTTGGGATTTATCCTTTTTTGCCTTTTTGATAGTCCTATTTATTTGTTTTATACATTCCACATTTTCTTGTTTTAATATGGAACTCAATGCACTGACATCAAAACTGAGGTCAGGTCTAGCTTGAGTGGCTAGCCAGTTGAGTTGACCGATTAGCTGTCTGGCCTCGGAGATCTCAGTGGATGTCAGCTTGTCTTCCAGCCTTCTTCCATTCTGCAGCGGAATGTGTCTGAGTTTCTTTGTGTATTCATCTTGTCCAATATTGATGTTACTATTGAATTTTTTTTATTTCTAATCCAATATATTGGAACTTGGCAACTTCTTCAGATTTCACTTTGAAAAGTTTACGAAGTTCATTAATGACTTTGTTCTCAAAGGTTTCTGAACCAGCAAAGCAGAAATCATCGACATGAGTGGCAATTATGCCTTGAAGCTTGTTTTTGAAATGCCAAGTGAAAATAGCCTGGTCATATTTTGATGGTGTGGCCCCTAGCTTTACTAGTTTCTCTCTAAGTGTAAGGTACCAGGATCGAGATGCATCTGTTAGACCATAAACACATTTGGATAATTTCCAGATGTAACCAGGGGATACATTGGCTTCTTTGGGAGGAAGAAGGTAGACGGGTCGATCTAATTGCTTGCTTTGTAAAAAGGCAGTTTTGATGTCCATGGATTTGCATACCCAACCACTTGCTGATATAACTCCTAAGACTGATCGTAAACTTTCTTTTGAACATGTTGGGGAGTCATTTCTAACATTGCAGGCATCTTTATCTTGAAAGCCTTTCGCAACAAGTCTGGCCTTAAAGGTTTGTTTTCCATTCAACTCCTTGTTGGTGTAGACCCATCTTGTGCATATTTTTGGTTGGCCCTGATCTAATACTTGTGTGTAGACTTTGTGTTCAACCCAACTTTGGAGTTCTCTCTTTTTGGCCTTATCATATTGGTCATTAGAGGAGTCAGTCATTAGATTTACCTCCGTGGCTTCATTAGTGAGGGGTTGGTCATCTTTGTTTTCTCCCATTCCAAGACCCCATTCTCAAAATCTAGCCAGAATGGGTCACCTTCCTCCATAGCAACGTTCATTAAATATTTATTTTTGCCAGTGGCTTTACCAGCTCTACTGATCACATTCAATTTTCTCCATTCTTGGTCTTCATCATTGGTGAATTTGCATATTATAGTTTGGCCTGGTTTAGGCAGTTGTACAGATTTGGTGGCCACTTTGGGTAACGTGTCACATTCATTGGCCTCATTCTGCTCAGGGTCATCAATTTCACTGCCCTCATCTATTGGCACATAACCACTTGTGGTGGCATTGTTGTGCCTCTGAGGTTTTGTTCGTACACTGGTGTCTTGGTGTTCAGAGGTGTTGTGGTATGTGTCAGGATATGGAATTAAGCGTGAAGGATGCACTCTAACGTATGTGGCTCCATGTTTGACTAGTACTTGTTTATGTTCCCAACCTATGACAGCACCGGGACCAAGCCATCGATCAGATTCATTTCTTTTAAAAAGGACAAGGTCACCATTCTTGTATTGATCAATTACACTGGTTCTCACCTGATGACGGAGAGCTCGTCTCAATTTTTCAGAGGCTTCACACTCTATGAAACCTTTTCTTGCAGCATGCATGGCATTGAGGTTGTCAGCAACAATTTGACTAGTACTCACACCTTCTAGTGCAGGAAGTTGATCATTCAGGAGAGAAGGCAGGTTGGGATTTTTTCCAAAAACCAGTTGGTTAGGGCTATAGCCGTGTGAATTGTGAAGTGCATTCTTGGCATTGACCGCCCATGAGAGAGCAACATCAAAGTTACACCGAGCATCTTCTAAAGTCTTCTTGACCATTTCTCCCAGAACACCATTGTGCCTTTCATTCAATCCATTACTCCAGGGGGATTTTGCAGCAGTGGTACGGACTATGATATTCAAGTTTTGAGCCATGTCTCGGAAGAATTGATTGTCAAATTCCCGGCCATTATCAGTAAGAAAAGCTGCTGGAGCACCAAAATATGCAATCCAGCGTTTGAAGATGGCAGTGAGTATATCAGAGCTCTCCTTACTTGTAAGCCTAACAGCGACACTATATCTGGTTGCATGGTCCACCAAGTGTAGTACTTTATGTCCATTAATTTCCTTTATGTCCATGGCTACAGTCTGGTTAAAATGAGTTCCTAAGGGAAATCCTACAACAGGTCGAGGTGCAGGTTTTTTATACCTGAGGCAGGACTGACAAGCAAGAGGAAGCTTCCTCAGTATATCCATAAATTCAGCATCTTTTAAACCAGAGCTTTTGACAAGATTACATTTTTGTGCAATTTTTGTGCACTGGGATGGCTGAATTGTCGATGTAATTTGGTAGCAATTTTTAATTTCTCGACTTTGCTCTTTTTATTAATTTTGTTTAAAAATAAAATATATCGTAACTTACCCCGGTCTGGTGGAGGTGTAGATATAGGGATGTGGTAGTGGCCAGAAGTGGTGCACACTGCACAGCAACCTTATTTTTTTTCCAAACATTTCCGCTGTGTCATAATTAAAGTTTAGGGTTGTCTGGGCTCTTTTCATGGCCATCTTGCTTAGTAGCAAAGGGATATCAGCGTCAACAACATCACTCATTATTTTAATTTTCATCTTTGCAATGACACATGGCAAAGTTACCTTTTGTAGAGATTTTATTTTCATACCATCTCCAAATTTAAAGTATTTTGTGCCCTCATCATAAAGAATGTCTTTTTTTGAGTCCTCGGACAAGGTTTCAAGAAAACAGTCCAACCATTTCTTTCCACATACCGTCGCTGACGCACCAGAGTCCAAAATAGCACAATTTATGGTTTCTCCGAAAAGCGAGTTCTCCGACTCCCGTCGATTAAGCAACACTATATTAGCGATGTCTTCACAACTGCCGGAAACATCGTTTTTATGTTCATTTAATAATACCATATTTTCTCTTGAATGGTGATTATTTGGGGAATAAGGACACTTTTTGGCATAGTGAAATTTGCATCCACAGACGTAACAAACGGGAGTCTGACTATTCGAAAAATTTCGATTTGGGTAGCGGTTATAATTGTGTGGCCGGCCTCTGCCATTATTTGTGCTGCTACTACGCGTGAAGTGAGGGGGAGAGGCAGGCTTATACGCATGACGTCGTCTCGTGTATAGTATTTCACTGTTGTCCTGTGTCTGTGTGTCTGCCTCACTAAAAACGACGTTGTCAGTTTCATTTTTTATGGAAATGTTTTGTGGTCTAGCCGTGGTTAAGTTTTCACATGAAATTTTTTTAAATTGTTGAGCCATATCTTTTAGAGTGAGGTTGTTTATTGTCGCGCGTATTAATCTCTCGTTTTCGGGGTTGAGATTGGCAGACTTTAACGCGCGATAGGCTAATACGGGTTCTGGTAAAATTATTTTAAATTCCCTGAGTTTCGCTACGTGCCTGTCGAACTGGATTAAGTAGTCATTTATGGAAGCGTTAGGTTCACGCTGATAACTTTCAAAGTTCTCGTAGGATATGAAAGCAGACTGGTTTTTATCCTGAAGAAAAAGTGTATCCAGCTTTTCGATGAGATTGTCCATTCCTTCTTCGGCATTCAGTAATGAAATGTCCATTTCTAGTACAGCAGCGCGAGACTGTCCGGTGAGCGAAAGAAATACAGCGGGAGCTTGTTTTGAAGGCGGAATGTTCGTTGCTATCTTCCATAGTTCAATTTCTCGTTTCCATGAATCGTAAAATTCTGGGTTTAGTCGTGGTGGTTCAAATATTCTGGAACTCATTATGTTTTTTTTTGTTTTTTTTTGTTTGTTTTTTTATCTTCGTACGCTCTGCTACCAGATGTTTAAGATGAAATAACCAAGGTCCAGACATGAATGTGTTATGAGATAAAACTTTATTATAGCAAGCGCTAACACGTGCGACTGGTCTCAAAGGGAAAATCTAACTGACTAGTCGCATCCGGGGTTTTACCCTTGGCGGCCCTCTCCTCATATAAGGGGAGATAGTCACTCTTTCCTGGGGCAGGATAAATGGGATGGGATGTTAACATCAGTAATTAGCACCACAAAAGTTTACAACACATCAAATTCATTAGATTTCTCAATAATTTTATGACGGTTTATCATGGTAAAATCATTAGAAGCTTCTAGAATGTTCAGGAATATGCAATAGTGTTTGAGACCAGATCTCACCCCATAATGGACTCGTCCAGATCCTATATAATCAGCTCTTAAGGCTGGTACAGTGGAGCAAGATCTCAATGTACCTTGGGGAGCGAGATCTTACTGATACCTGCAACTAGTACTATTCTCTTTATCTTTCTCTATATCCTTGTACCTTTCCTTAATATACTTGCAAACCACCTACTATGTGTTTTCCCGTGTCGTTCTTGTGGACCCAACTGAGTCCCACAATAAATAGACATCGAAGTAAGCAATTAGTAAAAGTACTGCGTCATTCTTTATCTAATAACCGTATTGTAAGCAACCACATCATGGGAAAGAATAAACAGATTGGTCAAGAGCTCCGAAAACGAGATTAAGTCTTCGTCAAAGTGGATTGGGATATAAAACAATATCCAAACAGTTGATGGTTCCATTGAATTTTGTTTGAACAATAATTCGGCATTGGAAGTCTCACAAATCAACTCTTCCTTTGGCCAAATCAGGTCGTCCTCGAAAAATAACCAAACGTGCTGAAAAGCCATTAGCAAGAAATGTTATGAATTCGCCTACAATTACTCTTGGAGAGCTGCAGAAGGACTTGGAAAACAATGAAGGTAGCAAGGACACAATCAGTAGAACCCTTCACCTTAAAGACATCTTCTCTAGATCAGCAAGGAAAACTCCCCTTCTTAAGCCAAAGCATGTTCGTGCTATGCTTGATTTTGCAAATGCGTATGTAAGTAAGCCTCTAGAATTTTGGCACAACGTGCTTTGGTCATATGAGACCAAAATTGACTCGTTTGGCATTCCAAAAATACCGAACGTTTGGAGAAAAAAGTCTAAGGTTTTATTATTAGTAGTAATAATATTCAATAGTTCACGGTTGAGGCATGGAATTTCTTCAATAAATTTAATTTCCTGACGAATGCCTGGACAAGGATCGGCTAGTATATATATATATATATAGAGAGAGAGAGAGAGAGAGCGAGAGAGAAATAAAAAAGGAACAAACCGTATTATGTGTTCATTAATGGCGCTATGTTATAGAAACCTGTACGCTGTTTAATAATTTTCTATAACATAGCGCCATTAATAAGTAAACTTTTATTAAAAGAACATAATTTAACTGTAGACACAGGTTAACCTTCTCACACCATTCAAACACCCCCTGTAATAATTAATACATATAATCTCAATCAATAAATTACATAGCAAACAAAAAACATTTATTTCATTTTTGTTACAAACCTATATCTGAATTTCAACAGATATATTTCTTTCCAGTAAGAATATTAACTGCGTTCATATCTGTTAAAATTACATTAACGACTATATGACGTCACTAAAATTCCCTCTCTTTAACAGTGCAAGCCCCCCCCCCGTTTTGAATTTCCAACGTCTTTTTCCGTTTTTTCTGAAATAGAACAGCGTCACACTTTGCATGTGAAACATTTTCAAATATTTTGTACTGGTGTTTTTTTGTTTCTTAATCTCATTCATCCAGAGGAAGTCTCGAAATAAAGACGAAACGTTGATGAACACATAATACGGTTTGTTCCTTTTTATTTCTCTATTTTGTCGGAATACTATTTCCATTATTTTCATCATATATATATGTGTGTGTGTGTGTGTGTATGTGTGTGTGTATGTGTGTATATGTGTGTGTGTGTGTGTGTGTGTGTTCCTATTTAGTATCCAAATTTTATTTAGTTAGAATTAAAACCAGACAAAAGAGAAGAAATATCTATTTTGGATTTGTGTGTGCCAATTTCTTTTCTTTATATAAGCCAGAAATAAACTGTTACCGTTTTTATTTCTGTTTGTGTTGCTAAGCTAACTTGCATCAAATGGAACATCCGGTTTTGTGTATATTGAGAAACGTGAATAATGGAGCCAATGTTTGACATGAACACCGGCTGGATCATAGAACATTCAATTAACCCTCCAACTACTCAGATATTGGTATCCTTCCGGCGAAAAAGTCAGTTCACTTCGGTTTTCAGTTAACAATTTTAGTTTTCTGCAGCCTATCACCTAAGAAAGTTATATTTTTTCATTTTACTGCAAGTGAAAAAATAAACATTGGCATTTTTCTACTTTTCAAAACATTTAACCTATGAACTAACACTTCTTTAAAGATACAGTGAAATTGAACACTGGCCCCCCCACATTATCCTTGATATTTGCACCACAGACAAATTTGACCCGACTGATCGTGACAATCATGTGCTCTATCCTTTGAGCCGACAAGCCAGCTGCTGTTAGTGGAAAGATATATATCGTTTTTAAATAGACTTTTGTACTCATTTGTTTGGCCTTATACGATATTGATAGATATTTAGAGGGGTCAATTTTTCACAAAAGAAACTTGCTAAGGTGAAAAACATTATTTTTTCTCTGACAAAATTCTTCATAAACAGAAGCATATATATATATATATATATATATATATATATATATATATATATATATATATATATATATATATATATAAGTTAATCTGCTCAACTAATGAACAGATCATTATGAATTTTGGAATATATATTCTAGGTAACATAGTGAGTAACATCAACACATTATTATTTTGTAAATGTTAATATTTAGAGAGTGTGTACATATTTCTGTAAATTTAATTTTAATTTTCTATGAATTGATTATTATGAACTTTAGAATATATATCCTTAGCAATCTGGTGCGTAACGTTGGCACATTATTATTATTACCCAACTTCGCATTTGCCTGTTAAAGAAAGTTAAATATTTATGCACGTGGTAAATTGAACTTATGATTGAATTATCAATTATAGAATATCTATTCTAGGCAACAAGGTCTCTAATGTGGCACATTAATTTCATTATCACATATTTTGTAGCATAACAGCTACGATTTGTTGAAAAAACAAAAAAAACAAACAAAACATTCTTTACACCATTGACCAATATAAGAGCCATTGTCAGGACACACCTGGAGAAGGCCGGAGGTTATATCGGCTGAAACGTTGTGAAAATAACAACCGATATTAGAACACTAGTCTTAACAATCCGAATAATACGTATTAATTGCACTCAATTTTGTAAGATCTTTCATATGCTTAATATATGCTGCGTTGGAAAGCCATCAGAAAGAGGAAATTTTCTCTGATTAGTTCATGGAAAAGGAAACGCATTGTAAGCATTGATTGTACAGGAACTGCAGCAGAATTACAGGTTGACAAATTGAAGCAGAGTCACTGATGCGTGTTGGCAGCAACTGCCGTATGACACATATGCAAATGACCAAGCCGGTGTGTGATGTGACGTCAGAGTGGATAAAGAGAAGGGAAAGAAAAAAAAGGAAAAATGGACTATGTGGTAAGGACCAAGACATGTAGCCTCATGGTGTCTGGAAAGACTTTTAAGCATGTGTTGAGACAGCAGGGTTTTGTTAACTACATGGCGAAATAAAAGACTTTTAAAAAACAATATGCAATGCATTGTGCAAGGGGGCTTTGTGGGGACCTTAGGTCACATTCAATATTATCTTTAATGTAAAAACAAAAGTTCTAGTATTACAAATCGGTTATACAATATTATTGGGGAAATAGTTTAATCGTATTTAACATAGCAAATAGCTTATTCAGTTTTAAATAAGAATTTAGAATTAAACATTTATAAATGAAAATATTTATACGCTTATAAATTTGTATTTGGTCTGTTTAAGTGATGTCCGACTCTCAGGTGAAAATAATATCTCCAGTTTGTTTTTTATTATTTTACGGATTATTACAGTTTGAAGAAAAAACAGACGTCCAATTCTTAGCACAGGCTATGCTGAGGAACTTATAAATATTTTTTTGTGTAGGTTTTTAAACTGTGTCTGTTGTTGTTATTTTTCAGTATTAAGTTATTTAGATTTATATAAATCTAATACCGAACACAGAAATATCAATATTTAATGTCATCTTTAATTTTCAAACTAATGGCAAGGAAAATTGCTTGGGGTCAAGTAAGCGACTTGATGCTAACAGAATATTATCTGTTGATCCTAAAACTGAAACTCTTTATGAGAAAAAGATGTAGTAGTTGTATTGTTGCTTTGGTAGAAAGATAAGTGTCCACTAAAAAGTTGAAATACTTATAATCCTCGGATACACAAATGGATAACGCTGATAACGACGAATTTGTTTGTAGCGTGAATGTTGTTGAAAGAATCAGATTTCTTTTAATGGTTCGGCTTACAAACAAAATAGGTTAGTGGAAAGTATAAGTAGTAAGTAAATAAGCGGAATGTTCGTGTTGGACAGGAAGATTGCTAAAGATAAATAATAAAGGTTAACTGGGGTAGTACTGGAATGTAACAAAACGGTGAAAATACGATAATTGTTGCATAATATGTTGATATCCGATTAAGTCAGGAGCATATGGGGTTGAACAGTTAAGAGACAAATAAACCGTAAGATTAGGAAAGGAGTTATGCTAACTAGTTCGGTCAAGAATTTCAGAGTGGAAGTTTTAACCAAAAGAATATTTGGGCAGTTGGCGTGAGAATCTATCAAACGAGCAAGGAGAGACATATTAATGCCATGACTGATAAGATGCGTACGAGAAAGATTGAAGGTTGTGTAGAAAATGAGAAAAGAATGAAAAAAACACACAAGATCGAAAAAAAATTATAAACGAATATTGGAATACAATTAACAGTATAACATATTTGTCATGAGGGCTGTCAATAAGCAATAAACTGACTTTATTATTAAAATAAAAAATATCCTGCTTCAGTTTTGAGAATTTACCGATGTAGGACGAATAAACATCAAAGGCTGTTCAACAGAACTCAGGAACTCGGATTTGGTGTTGCCTAAATTTAATTGGTTTTGTAACATATTGTTAACATTTAAAACTTTGATATTGGCTAACAGAACTGAACTACTTTGGCACTGATTCAGTGAAATTTCTGAAAATACAAAAAACTTAGTTCTCACTATAGAGACAGTTAATTGAGTTTTCCCCCTTTCAACGTATTAAAACGTTATTTAAATATTTAGAAAAATACATTGGAATTCCTTTTTTTTACAAATGAAAAGAGAAAATAAATAAAGGAACAAATCTGTGACGGAGCAAAGAATAAAAGGTAAAATGAAAAGGTTGAACTAACAACACAATAAATACCTTATATACTATCATCTGTTCATCCCAAAATATTATTCCTAAAAAGAATTTGAAATAAAAATAAAGAACAGATTAAATCTGGAAAGTAATCGAACCATTAGGTATTGCCGTAATTATATAAACTAGTAAGACATGTGGAAATTCTACAGCAGCATTTTTTATATGTAATGTATTGCCACTGAGCATTCTGTGGACGTTCAGCGTGAATGGAGACTCCACGATATTATTGTAGTCCTTTTGTTTAAACTGTAACAGTCTTTATCTACGTAATCTGGTTAATGTAGTGCCAGAATATATCTTGTTATTACTGTTTATAGCTAATATCCTTATAGGAGTCTATGACATATTTCCATTGTATGGACATCTGGCGCGAACAAAAAGACCACAATATCATCATACCGTCTTTAGACAGAACAGATATACAATTGGATAAACTATAAATTTATAAATAAAATAAGAATTTAATAAAAGTTCAAATTAAGTTTGTAGTTGTTACAACCGGTGTATTTTTTTTTTTTTTTTTTTTGTCAGTTATGATATTTTGTAAATATTTCTGTGAGCAAGCGATCTAAAAAATAGAATTGGTCGAGAATTGAAGTATCCAAGAAACCCGTATTGTCATCCTTTAACCCTATTTCTCTTAACTGTCATGTAGACCTCAGTGTAAACGTTATGTTTCTACTGGATGAACAATAAAGATTAACGTAAGGTCGGTCTTAATTTTGGAATAGGAATAAAAAAGAGGAATAAAAGAAAGAAAGCACCAAATACCCCCCCCCCCCCCCCGAATGGCTATATAAAGCGTGCATTTGATGTGGGAATTTTTTTATTCATGAAGTTAAGCCACTAGAATTATTATAATTCAGTTTTTTGTGAAAATATAAATTAGAAAGTTCATAATGAAATAAGGGTTCAAGTTAAAGCTAAATTCATAAAAGCGGGATTTTGCTATGACATTCTATAAATCCATATCCGTGAAAGAGCATTTGAGAGCGCCATAAAAAGACAATTTTTATTTGAAGAACTTGTCTATATCATATTACTCTTAAACTGTCTGTTTTACTTTTCTCAGAAACTACTAGATCGATTTAGCTGAAATTTTGTATGGACTTTTGTTATGATAAGGTGTAGAGAACTAAGTATTATGGTATCCATTCAATCCACAATCATGGATTTATAGTGATTAGTATTTAGTGCAAAAATGGGTACAAATTTAACCATATTCAACCATCAATTTGACATAAAGCACCCATTTAAAATCAAGGTGTTATAACCTGCCCGTCCTTAAAAAAGTCTTCTATATGATATCTACGTCGGTTTGCTTGTCTGTCTGTCCGCTTCACTTTTTATGTTTAGTATTTACATATTGTTCCAAGAGATTAATTGACATACGCAAATGTTTGTGTTTTATAAAATTATGAACTTTTAATGCATCTATCTATCTATCTATCTATCTATCTATATAGAGGATAAAAATTACTACTGGAACAGTAGTAGAAACTCGCTATGAAGCAAGCGAACAACAGAAGATGTATTTGAGAGAAACAGCTTACCTTATAGGCTTGTATATACTGATGTTTATTAGCTGTTTTGTTTTTGATGAAGTCAATGTTAAGGGAGAGATAAAGCGCCTTTCTAGGGCTTTCCTCGTCTAATTTTTATAAGATGGTGCTTTTTGGGGGGTATTTCATAGCTTATCTTTAAAACTTTATATCGTCATGTTTGGGGGTATTTCGTCTTATAGATAATATTGGATCATCAGGAGAGAATATGCACCGTTTCGGGGCCTTCTGCTTTACGGCTTGTGTGCGTATCGGCGCCCCTCACTGATGTGAGGTCCAATTATCTGCTCAATACCGTTAAAAGAAAAGGCGTTTGATAATTAAACGGCTCTTGTTACGAGCAACGGCTTTGCACATGTCGTTCAATGTTCAAAGGCTACGTCTGACATATTTGTTAGGACGCGCACATATTGAAGAAAATAATGTTAATATCAATAATAATAAACAATAATAATATACTATATATATATATATATATATATATATATATATATATATATATAACATTAATAAAAAATATATATATGTATACATAAACACATAAAAAAAGATAAATCTACTCACAGTAATAACTACACTGTAAACTCTCGCGAACATATAATGCGGTATTCCTTTTCGCCTAGATTGTAGCGTCAGCTCTCTCTCTCGCTCTCGCTCTCTCTCTCTCTTTTTTTTTTTTTTTTTTGACTTCATGCTTCTCGTATTAATGTCGTTTTCTACCCGGCTGTTATAAGATATTGTAAATCCAATCTAGGTGAGTATTTTTCTTGTTACGGCTTTTTCGCATCGGCCACTTTCGCTGAATCGCATTTGAACGAACTGTAGAATGCAGTAAAAATGTTTAATGATTCGCGTTTCATGTAACGAGCAACGGTTTGTGGGTTTCTGCGCGTGACGTTTAAATTTAAAGGCTGCGTTTATCAAGTCCGTTAAGTTAAGTCGCGCTCATATCGAAAAGAACAGAAAGAAAAAAAGAAAAGAAAGAAAATAAATAACTAAAAATTGTAAAAAATAATTAAACAAAAGCAAAGAAAATGAAAATCATTAAATAAATGAATAAATAAATCTGCACTGTGGACACATATTACCACTCGGTATTTCTTTGCACCCAGAGCCAGATGGCACATTTTTCAGTAATTTCTGTTAGACGCTTATTAGCTGCGCTTCTTTTTCGGACTTTAATTCCAAGCTGTCCTAAAAGTTGATATAAAAAGCCTGAAATGGAACCTCTTGCTCCAATCTCAACGGCTCGAAGAATTGTAACGTAACCTTCACGAGCCAACTCTCTTTTTAGGTTTTCATATTTCTCCATCTTGTATTGGTGTTGCTTCTCTACCCGGCTCTTATAAGGCACTGTCAATTCAATCAAGACGAGTTTTTTCTTGTTATTGACGAGAGAACAATGTCTGGCCGTTGACCCTTTCCTTTTATAATTTTTGGATAATTACTTTGCCAGCCATGGAGATCTGCGGCGATTATCCAATCATCATTGATTCCAAGAATATTTTGGCTCTGTATTAGCAATGGGCTAATTATACGTTTTGATCCGATCCACATTTTTCCTCCCCCAGCAAAAAACTTGTGGCTTATGTTAGCTGCTTCGGGCTTCATATGGTTATTTATTGTTGTGGTCAGTTCTTCCAATCCCCTGTTGTGTCGCCACGTATATCGCCCATTAGCAAAAGCCACTCTGCAGGAACTAAGAACATGTTCCATAGTCTGAGGAAAGGAAAGGTTGGATCATCCCCCTTCTTCTATTTGACAAGGTTAGTCATTGATGGAAGCCTGTCGTAAGTTGAGCGTATTATGAAACTCAACCTTAGCGGCGACATTTGCCAAATGTCATTCCACGTAATGGATCTTTGCATAGCTTCTTCCCAGTTTGTCCATTGTCCCTGCTGTAACTGTTGAATGGCTTTTAAGAGTATTTTACTTTCCTCCTTGCTCCTTATTTCCTCGATGACCAGAGCTCGGCGCGATTTTAGTTGTAGCCGTAGACCATCTTTGAATGCTGGTCATTCCCAGTTCAGACTTCCCTGTCTGAGTGAGCCCAATGACTTCTTTGAAGGCTAGGTTTTCTTTCACCTCATTTATACCATTTCGGACTTTCCATTTCCTTCCTGTTTTAAGAAAGGACTGTACTGTCTTTACAACAGTGTCGTTGGAATTGTCCAACATCATCTGGAATCTGACTTTCTCTGCTTTGAACGCCTCTGCAATAGACTTGAACGGTAATTTTAGTTTTGATTGTTTGCTATATAGAGCAACATTTGACAATCCTGGAGGCAAACCTAGCCATTTCCTCATATATCTGTTGATTTTCGCTTTGATTGCCTCAACCGTACTCATAGTTACTTCATATATGATAGGCACCGCCAAAACTGGAGGGGAGGTAAGTACTTTTTGACGGACCGTCTTTTTAAAAATCTACCAAAAATCAGGTAATTATCCGATCAATACGAAATTTTCAGCGATTATTAAGAGAAGAATGAACTTTATAACAGTGTACTTATTTTTCATAAACGATATATATATATATATATATATATATATATATATATATATATATATATATATATTTGCTTACAACCCCCCCTTGTTTTGAGAGGGTACAAATATGCTTAAAATAATCATCTGAAACTGAACACAACATATTGTGTTGTTGTAAGGGACAGAATTATAGATTAAAAAAAATTGTTTGCATACCTTATTTTGACGTCTGAATATCAGAACTTCGATTGTGTTTAATTATCCCGCTTTTGAGTTTTGAAGTGTGAAATTCGGTGAAATATGTTAAGTAAAATAATCAATTTAAGTTAAGCAAAACAAACAAAAAATTTTTTTTTTTATATTTATACGAAAAAAGCCATTTTAAAATCTTTGATGAATAAATTAGCAATTTTTTTTTAGCGAGCCGAATAATGCATGACCATTATTAAACAGGGCATGCTTTGAAGAATCGATAAAAAAAAAAAATTCGATAAATATTGTGCCCTTTGTGTTAAAAATAGCATTTTTTCGATCCCGTTTGAAAACATTTGCCGCCTTTCGACTATGGTGGACCAAACGCGCTGAAATATTTTTTTTTTATTCTGCTTTAAATTGTCCCCCCCCATTTTGGGGAGCCTGGCCACCACACACATACACATTAAAAACCAAACTCATACAAATAGTCACCCATCTGGTACTGGCCAGCCTCAGCGTTAATAATACATTGAAATTTTCGTCACTGAAAAATAAGTTTTTTGGGGGCCTGTTTGGTCTTCCATAGTTTGCTTTTTATTAAACACAAACGTAAACATTGTCGATCTAGACTCTAGATCGACGTGAAGTAACTGGTTGCCTATATGAATAAGTGGAATTATTTGAAATCCAGGTACTTATATTATAATATTTTTGCATATTCTGATAGAAAATCATCCTAAATCTTAGTTAGACAACAAATAAATAAATTAATTAGTTCAAAAACCTTTTCTTTTTTTTTTAAAATATTTATGTACTTTTTTGTGCAAGACAAAAATTTTCAATTGTTAACTTTTTGGGAAAATTTAACATTTAAAATTTAATTAAAAATAGTAGAAAAAGTTTTACATTATTCTGTTTTCTATATGATAAAATTCAGGGTTTTATCTTTCTGGAAAAAAAAAGTTACTCAGAAATAATGGATTTTAATAAATGTAATTTCGTTTTAAAAAACAACAACAACAACTTGATTTTGCGACCATTTTTGGCGGTGTCTAATATATGAGAAGAGGCCATAAAAGAATTGGGATGAGCATGCGTTGAAGACACCATCCCTTGTATTTACCTTGAAGTGGACAGCGCCCGATAATCTTTAGACTCTCATCGACGGTTTTTCTTGTCACTTTAACCTGATTGGAGCCTTTCAAGGGGTTATCGTACCATCTTCCCAAGCTTTTTATCGGTTTTCTGAGACAGTAGGAATTTTCTGACCACCCACTGAAAAACAGATATCTTCATGCACTTTTCTTTTTCTAAGAGAGAGGCTTCTGGACTTCTTAGGCTTGAAAGTCATTCTGGACCAAACCATCATTTCATCCATAATGCTGAGTAACTCGCGGGTGTCAGCTTCTTTTGATGTGAGGATCGTGGTATCGTCCATATAAG
Source organism: Euprymna scolopes (assembly GCF_053919585.1). Classification (NCBI taxonomy): domain Eukaryota; kingdom Metazoa; phylum Mollusca; class Cephalopoda; order Sepiida; family Sepiolidae; genus Euprymna; species Euprymna scolopes. The sequence continues at coordinate 73,651,558 of NC_136484.1, forward strand.
CCTTTAATGGTGACATTTCGCATTCTTTGCCTAGTAGGGCTTAGATTGTTTCCTGCTGCTTTGAGTATTACTTGCATCGCTAAAACAAAAAGTATAGGCGATACTGTACATCCCATTGCAATTCCCACTTCAAGTCTCATCCAGTTTGTTATGTAGTCATTTGTGGTAAACCGCATGTGAAACCCATCGAAATACGTTGCAATCATCTTGCGTATTCCTTCTGGGATGTGGTGCATTTGAAGGGATAGTTGCATCATTTGATAAGACACTAATCCAGATGCATTAGCTAAATCGAGCCAAATCACGTCCAAGTCAATCTTTTTTATTTTCGCTCTTTGGATAGCCTCCCATATCACCATACTCCCATGTTCCAGACAACCTGCTATTCCAGGGATACTACCTTTTTGCACGAAATATCGATATATTTGTTTGATAGTAGGTATTTCGTTATTCTTGAAGCCATTACTGCGAAAAATATTTTTCCTTCTACATTAAGAAGTGAGATTGGCCAAAATTGATTTATAGCTTCTGCGTTTTGCTCCTGAGGTATGTACATACCGTCTGCATTCATCCACTGGTTACTGACATGACGGTTTTTCCATGCTAACTTCAAGTTAATATAAAGCCGTTTAAGTACTTTTGGGCATCTCTTGTAATATAAAAAAGGGATTCCATAAAGGCCTGGTGCAGATTTATTTCTAGCTTTAAAGACAACGCGTTTTACCTCTTCATACGTCAATATGTTCATATTAAACTTTTTTTGAGGAATTTCTGGCCATATCAATTTGCTATTTTCTTCCAGTGGGATGTGCCAGTTGTGGTCTGAGTATGTGTGTCTTAGATGGGTTTCTAAGACATGTTGTTCTGTTTTTAGTACTCCTGCTTTTGGTCGTTCAAATAGATTTGGGGTATATTTATATGGTCCTTGAATGAATCATTCGCGCTCTTTTCTCCGCTTCAGTCGTTTTTCCCTGATGCGTTCTGCCTTGCTAAGAGCGCTATGTCTATCTTTGAGATCTTTCCAGATCTTTAATAACCTCACTTTTTCAAAAAGATTTGAAACGCAGAGTTGTCGTTTCAGATGTATTTTCTTATTCCTAAGATCTGCCATCTCCCCCTGCCATCTATTTTTCTTGACGGGTGGTTTAGTTGATTTCACTTTCTCACCATACAATGCAATGCAAATGTGGTATATAATATTACCGACTCTTCTAACCGTTGATCATACTTATTTCTATCCAGTTCTTTATATAATGAATTGCTTATTGTATGATCAAGCATACACTATTCTTCCGAATTGTCAGCCAGTGGAAATTTGATTCTGGGGAGTTTCAACTCACCCACTGGCCCAATTGCTTGGATATCCTAGGCACTGTGGGTTACGTCCTGGCCTTGGTGTTCCGACGTCTTATATATAATAATACAAAAGGGACTTTTTTGTGTATGTGTGTGTGTGTGTGTGTGCTCATTCCTATGGACTCCAAAACGGCTAAACCGATTTTTATCCAATTTCACAAATATACTTTATGTATCTGGCAGACTTCTTATACAGGTTTTGTATCTGAGTGTCTTTGATAAGTATCGATAATCGATAGTAAAAAAAATCAGATGAAAGAAGAAACAGGCGATTTTTATCAAAGTTAACACCTTATACAGCTTAACTTCACAAGTGCATTTGAGAAGTTTTATTACCACACAAGCATAAAGGCCTGGAGTATAAAATCAAGAGTAGGTTCTTTGATATGACAGGGGCGCATTCAAAACGAATGTTTCTGTTGAAAGCACAATTGAACCATGATACTTGACTTTTTAATGCAAGTCATTATATATAAAAATAATTTTATAAAATCAACAGTAGGTTCTCTACAGTGCAATGTAGATTACAATGTCAATACACTAAATGGACTAAATCACTGCAGGGAGGCATGAGAATCTTCCTCCTGGCGCAAAAGAAAGACATCAGATATAGACCCTGTTTATACATAGCCCGACCCTACAACAAATGATATAACTGGCTACTACTTTAACATAATGCAAAACACTTTGTAAATAAACAAATAAAGTATTGTAGGAATTGTAGTTCATGTAGATACTTTTTTTACAAGGGGGTCACACTTATCAAGGCGCAAGACTATTCGAGGATAAGGATTGATACCTGTCAGGTGGCTAGTGAGACAAGACTGTGATGATCATTAATAGAGGAAATCGGTAGGATTTGATTTTTTAAGAGGGTTGCTCAATAAGAATTTGTTTACATTGAATTTGAAAGGACCGTGCTATATTCGACTGTGAAGCAACTCCACAGTATAGTGTTCTACAGACAAGAAGGTCGAGGAAAGGAGTTTTGTTCATGAAATGTTCGTTTGGTTTTAAGTATCATTCAGTAGCTGCACTTGTCTCTGTGGCCTGGTGGTTAATGATTATTGACCGAATGGTTTTTGGTTCAATCCCAGATTTTAGATGGGTGCTGATCTAGCAAAACTGAAAAGCTGTGATATAGCGAAACAGTCTGTGGATCAGTATATATATATATATATATATATATATATATATATATATATATATATATGTATATATATGTATATATATATATATATATATATATATATATATATATATATATATATATATATATAAACTCGAGTCTTAGACTTCCGGTTCGTTGACTTTCATGGTTCTTGTAGGCTGTGACGTTGTTTTGCTGTGGAATTTATTATATATATATATATATATATATATATATATATATATATATATATATATATATATATGTGTGTGTGTGTGTATGTGTGTGTGTGTGTGTGTTATTAAACATTAAATTAAAAGATTTTTTCCTTATAAAAATGCACTGAAACTGAGTGAATACCACTTTGTGATATCGATAAATAGAATGTTATGTTTAAAAAGAGATGAAAAGAAAATAGAAAAAAAAAAGAAGACGAAAGAAGTTGGGGCAAGAAAAAAGACATTTGGTTCAACTAGCTTGTTTAATGATTGTTATCTATTTGCCATGTAAATGCAAATTATGTCTTCGCCAATTTATACCTAGCAAATGATTATTAGTTGTAGAATTTATTTTTGTCTATTTATTTGCATTTTAAGGTAAGAAGTGCAAAGTTCATATAACTCCCTTATTCAGACGATTGTTCACTCACAGTTTGGTTTATTATGTTCACAACATACTGTAAACATATGGATTCTCGAATTTAAGAATGGTTAGAATGCATGCTGGAACAAAAGCTTATCAAGAGACAACATCTTTTATAAAGTTTACAAGTTAATTCATATTTCTAAAAACTGAAAGGAGTGAAGTATGCTTTTTTTCTAATGAGTCACCACCAAAGCTAAAAAGATTGTTAAAATACCCTCTTTCCGATGAGATTGGAAAGGGGTGTGTAGATGAAGCGGAACATAGAAAGACAGGAAGCAAAAGCAACCGCACCACATCTCCGGCTCTGATGTCATTTATAGGGCTGGGAAAAGGGTGGAGAGCTTGTACCTCCACAATTCCTCATGGTTGTTGAGGGAATGGGGAATAAAAAGGAGGGTCCTGCCATCTTTAGTTCACAAAATGTAGTCTTTTAGGGATTCCAAACTAAACCTTTTATTTAATCAGAGATTCTCAATTCGTGTTCCATGCCTTAAAAAGATCTTAATCAATTATTTGTATTTTTTAACGCTTTCTTTGACCTCATAAGCTCTAGGTAAATTCAACTTCAGGATGTTTCTTGAACAATACTTATATCCACTAGGCCATGTCCAATCTATGGCGAAGGAAACATAAGAAAGCAAAAAAAATTAACCTATGTTGTTAATGGTCTCGTTTCTTTGAAAGCAAACAGATATGTGAGACGTATTGTGTACGAGACAGGAAATCCAGTAGGTAAGGGGGGGGGGGTCGATATTCCATTTTGGTCTCTTATCTGCTGGAGGCAATTTTTCAAAAATTAATGAGTGTTTCTTTGCAACTCATGTGGAGGTAGCGTCTGAAACCAGTTCATAGAGTGCACGAGTAGAACACAAATAGATCATGATAATGATTGCTTCTTAGGATTAGTTTGTTTACTGTATGACATATCAACAGTTTTGGTGTTATTTAAAGCTGAAACAAATGCCTATTGCAAACGAGACATCGTAAACGATTAGTTAAGCAGACGTTGCTGTTTCAACACAAACTGGGAGGAAGTAGAGTGTGGGTTCTTATCTACTTGTTTCCCCACAAAGGCAAAGTTTGACACAAGATCAGTTTATAATGTGGGGTGGGGGAATAGATAAAAAATTATATTAAAAAACATATGGAAAATAGATAAAAAAAAAAACGGTATTTACCGACTAGTTGTATCCTGTTAAAAGTTTCTTCCAGATAATTTTAAATACAAAACAATCGGTCTTTATCTACTTTGATTTCATTTTAAAGAAAACATAGCTACCTGCCCATATCTACTTTTCTCCTCATCAGAGCACAGTTAGACACAAGGTCTACTTTTAAACTTAAAAAAAAACATGGCTGTGTTTTAAATTGGATATTTTATTTGATAATTTAAAAAATGAAATCATGTTGAGATGAGATCATGAGTTTTTTATTATTATAAAATAAAAAAAAAACATGTGCAAGTGAACTGAAATTTGTTCCTTTATAATTTATATTAAAAAGTATCCAGAAAAAAAAAACAATGTGTTGTCTGTTGAATTTTCATTGAAAAAAAATGCAAATTTTAAGATTACTGTTTTTTAGCTTTAAAAGGTTAAAAAATAATTTACGAAAAGAATTGTTTTAAATTCGTCGTTATTTGTATTATTTTATTTTTTTATTCATTTTATTTATGTCTTTACAAAATTTTCAACTACCATGGAATTTCCACGGGTTTTGCTTGTTATTAATATTACTACTACTACTACTGATACTAATAATAATACTGCTACGGCATCATATATTCGTAGAACATTAAATTACATTTTTTATTCATGTGGCTATGAAAATCGACAGTCAAAAACAGAGCACTCCTAAAAGTTAACATTCTGTCTCTAGTGAAACTTATCTGACTCACTATTTCAAAATCTATTATCACCAAATAGCACGTGATCTTGTTCTACCAATCACAGCTTTGTATTTCTAGGCCACTATTTACTCTCTAACACACTCTTCTAAAATATGCTCAAATATTTACTACAAACTTTAAAATAGTTCTTACACAATTTGGATTTATTTTGTTGATATTAAATTACAAATGTAAACATGAATCTTTGTTTTTTTTTTCTTCATACTAATTATAAAGTGATAGGCGTTAGGTAATCATGGAATACTCAGATACTGTACAAACATTGCTGTATATAAGTGGATATAAACCAGTAAATTATAAGTTTTCTCTATCTCTCCTAGCCCAGTCTAATAATATCAAATCACCAGTGACAATGGCACAAAGACAAAAAAGGTATACATTTAAATGAATAATACTATGATCGACTACAATAACAGACACTTTAAGAATGCAGTAGTGTATGGAGCCTCTTTTGTATAATAACTGGACAAAAAATAATAATACAAACTCGAAACTTAGTTTTTAATTAAATAACAGTACTACTTGTAGTGATATTTCAGTTTGGACGATTCCAATCTTCATATTTCTTCCTTGCATTTAATATTACCTTCGACTGGTAATAAGCAAAGAGCGAGAGAGACGAAAATGAAATTGATATCACATAAAATAAGAATGAAGTGGTGCAAAGCACATACAATAATAGAGGTGATTGAAATTAGGTAAACCGAAAGCGCTCAAGCAGTTGGTATAAACAAGTGTTAATGAAGAGGCCTCATTTAAAAACATTTTGTAAAAAATGAAGCAAATTTGGAGGAATCAAAAATTCCAAGTTTAGTTTCTCAGACCTAGCATGTGAATTGAGCAACACAGTTTATCTTGAGGCAAGTGTCCTTCTGATGATCTCGAGTTTCAGTGGAAGAGAGAGAGAGAGATAGGAAAGCACAATTCTAAATTGCATCAAGAGAAAGACTTTTGCAATAGAAAAAATATACAAGTTCTTTCATGCATAAATATCAAGGGTTGTGTGTATGCTCGAAATAGATATGATTAGACATTGTTTGGTAAAGGTCAAATAGACAGCAATTCGTTATGATTTATTCTAGCATTTTCTCCTATCGGGTTACAATGAAGATGAAGAAAAGGCAACAAAATATTATCTAGATTGGTTTAAATAATAATAGGACTTGGGATATGACTTTTTCATGAAGTTCCTATTTACTGGCCAAAGTATGACACAAGGTCAGTTTTTTTTAGGTAAACATATCTAACATGCAAAAAACAGGCAGGATGGATGGCCCAAAATAACTTCTAACCAGTGTATGCATTCAAATTGGAGGAACACCCAACCATATTTAAACTGTCTACTTTTCTTTTAATATTTCTCAAAAATAGAATTTATACTTGAATCTTTGAAGCATACAATCAGAGATTTAATCACGGACTCACCAAACCTCAACATGCCACTGCATCTGGCTACAAATAAAACAGATACTACACTTTGATCTTAATCCAAAGGCTAAAAAGTATGATCAAGAATTCAGTGAGGACTCTAGTTAAAGAATATGATGCTTGTGTGATTGAAAGATACTCGTATCAGATGAGAAATGAGTATGAGTGATGGATACTCAAGGCTCTGATTGGTTAAGTCAGATGATATGGGGTTCAACAGTTAGTACTTTTGAAATAGTCAGGTGATTATGTTTTAAGTCAGATGCAGTGCTAGCAGTAAGTAGTCACGGGAATAACTTTTTCTCATGATTAACCGATTGTACAGCATAAAGTCTTGGGAATTTATGAAGCAATTAACTTAAATGGAGGTAAATTAATCGATGCATAACATTCAGTTTAATCTATATATGTAAAATATATAGATTAAACTGAATGTTATGCATTGATTAATTTACCTCCATGTAAAGTATATGGCATAATCACGTTGACACACCGGTTCCTGTCAGATCACCAAAGTTAAGCAATGTTTAGCCTGGTCATTACTAAAATGGGTGACCAATTTAGGAAGTCCATGTGCTGTATGTAGGAGGACGTCGACACCTTCCTGCAAAAAGTTGCAAAAAACTAACGTCGTCATCTCCCCTAACGGGGATATACATGCGACTGGGGACCGCTTGTGAATTTCATACTTTCATGAAACTTCTTCCTCCAGAGAAAGCCGGTTAAACCCTGAATAGGGTTGGTGCTGATTGCACACACACACATATATGTAAAGTAATAGCGTTGGTGTGTGTGTGTACAACACTCCTACAACCCACAGCACTGGACTGATCATGACCAAACCTGGCATGATGATGGTTCCCTACATAGGGACAGTGCGTACCATTTTCCAAGGTCATGATTAAAGGTCAAGGCCATAGCCTATATATATATATATATATATATATATATATATATATATATATATATATATACTTTCCTACAGCTAACACCACTGGACCGAGCATGACCAAACCTAACATAATGATAGTCTCCGAGTTTGGGATAGTGCACACCATGTTCAAGGTCAAGGTCAAAGGTTAAGTTCGGGACTTTGCTGTTTGGTTGAAGCAGGTATACCAGCGTACAGCAAAGTCCTGTGTGTGTATCTTTGCTAGTGTCTTATATGTTAGCATATGTTGAGTGGATTTTAGAAATTAATTTCCAACTTAGTCTATCTCTGACCAGATCTATATTCATCCCCCCCCTTCTTTCAAATACGTCCGTATCACTTTATCCCATGTTTTGGCCGTCCTTTTCTTGGCTGTTGACCCATTTACATCAGCTGTTCTACATACATTAATCTAAGAACACTCATTTATTATTTCAAACTGACTATATTAATCAAGTCTCATGTTTGGTGCACATCTCACTATACTATCCATATTTAATTTTCCTTTGAGATCTGTCTTTAATACTCAAATTACATATCTGTTGTATCATTCTCATTTTATTTTCTTCCATGAAACACATGTGTCACTAATGCGTTTTCGTTTCCATACATGCTCACATTACGTACACTTGCTTCACAAACTATTCTCCTGGTAACACTCTGTTGGATAGTAATAGTAATGTGTACAGAATGCTTTAAAGTACTGCAAAACGTTAAGTTGCATCTGAGTACTTTTACACAAACTGAGCAAAGGAGCTTTCCTCTTTCTGTTTTTTTTTTTCAACATGTTATTTTCTACATTCCATTTTTATCCGAGGTGAATGAAAGACGGTGGATTTCCACTTCACTACTTTTCGCTAAATTATTTTTTTGCATATCATTGAGTAGAAATGATAAAATAATCTAAAGAGACTAAAACGTTGTTGACAAGTCAGTTATATAATAAAGTTATATAATAAAGTTATATAATAAAGTTATATAATAAAGTTATACAAAATATGCTTGGATTATCGAATAGAGTGTATATTTTATTAACGATTAATTCTATGGGTGGTATTTATATGAAGTAACATACTTTTATGTACACATTTGGACTCAACTCATAATATAATTTTCTGACATAACAATCATTATCAAAATAGTGACAAATTTAGTGAAATTAGTTCATCCAACCAACATTCATTGAATTAAAAATTTACCATACCGTAAAAGATCTGGCTTTTCCGAAAACTATTCAAAATAAGTTGCATGGGTAAACGAAATATTTGCTATTAAACTGATATTTTTGTACAACTTACTTAGATCTACAATAAAATACAACCGAATTCAGTTTTTAGGAGAATGAGTTCGTATTCAATTTGCAGTGCGATAGAATGACATGTATTCAATGTAGCCAACTTCAACCTCAATCGCCACCTCAATATGGGTCCAGAACTAGGAGCATGCTTTTTCCACATGCGCCAGCAGGAGCTTGACGAATATTCAGCAGATGACGGCGATCAGGCTGGCTGTGGTCTTGTGGGAAGTCATGTTGGTGATATTCTTGGCGTATGATCAAACAAAGTAGTCCAGTGAATTCATGTCGGGTGAGAAGGGAGGGGTCCAGTGAGAGAAGGGTACAAAGTCGTAGCACTCCTTCTGAAGACAAGCTTGGGTCTCCTTGGACTTTTGGGCCGACATCGTTCTGTTGTAACACCCAGGGTCTGCCAGTGGCCATCTGATTGCACTAGGGGATCACCACACTCTTTAGCACATCTAGGTACACTTTGGTGTAGATTTTCAAGCCGACTATGAAGGTGTGAGGTGGCATAGTGTGGACCTCACTTGAAACCACACCAAAGACCATAACTGTGGCCGGAAACTTTATTATCGTCAATCTGGGCATGCCCCTGTTATTCGTGGCAATCCAGTAATGCATTTTGAGGATACTGGCAATGGTCTTGTTGTCATAACAGCATAAGAGCATAAGTTGTATAGCGACGCATCTCCAATATCGCTCATTGAACATTGTGTCATTTTCAGGCATGATAAAAGGCTCCTATCGCTCTTGGAATTTGTACACAATGGCCAACTAATAGATGGTCTGCAACAAAAAAAGAAAATTCGGTTTTCATCAAATGGAAATTGAATCATGTTGTCTTTTCCAGGACAACAGTTTTATCGTTCCACTCTGTACTATATGTTAAGTTTAAGTATAAATTGAACCTTGCTCTTTTGGCCTATTAACAAACACCAATATTTATGTCGAATATGTCGAATGTCGATTATATGAGAAATGTAAATATGTGCAGACAATTTCGATACAAATTAAAAAATATATTCAAATAAATTTTTTTTAAAATTATAATTCTTTGTTAAAATTCAAATTTATTTAAAATATTTTAACTATTCTGAGTCCATTTTAGGCATGGTTTGGTTGTTTTGTTTTATGCTATATCAATGGTGCATTTTAGGTTAGGAAGCCAGTGTCTTTAGATAGCTGTATTTGATAGCACCAGATTTAAGGTATGGCCAAAATTGTGTGCTTATTACAAAATTGTGTGCTTATTAAAAAATTGTGTGCTTATTACAAAATTGTGTGCTTATTACAAAAATAAAGTAAAACAAATTATACAATAAACATAATTCAACATAATTTTATTGTATTATGGAGAAAGGCAAAAAAACTCATATGGAAATTATTTCTTTTAATCTAATTTTAAAAAGCTTGAATTTTGTGACGACATTTTTTCAAGCTAAAATAATTAAAACACATCACGTTTTGAATGCAACCGAAATCAACTAAAATTTAAAAACTTTTACTAAAACATCAAATAATTACTCAATTACTGAAGTGTGAAAGTTTTTTTACAAAATATTACATGGTGCTTATTTAGAATTACACTTATTAAAAAAGTACAAGAAAATATTTACGATGTATGTACTAGTCATAGAACAAAAATGTCGTATTCCAAAAATAAAAATTTCACGTAAATTTATCAAGCAGTTTTTGTAACTAAGAAAATATACATTTATGATTTTTAGCTATTTTAATACTATGTATTGATAATAAGACATTTTGTCTTCCTTTTATTTATTCACCATGGCTGATGAAAAGCCTACATCATACTTCGTCTTAAAATTTGATTTTCTTAGTTAAAAAAAACAAAAAAACTACTTAATCAATTTACGTAATTTTTGGAATATGACATCTTTGTTCCGTGGCGAGTACATACATTATAAAAAAAAATTTCTGCATATTTTTTTAATCAAGTATAATTCTAAACAAACACCTATTACATCCGCTATGAAATAAATGTCCAATCTACATCACAATAATATCGAATTAGAAACCATTTTTTTCTTATTTGATGTAAATACCTTTTTTATTGTTAAAAACATACATTTGTATTAGCTGCATTATTCAGAGTACTGTTCTCATCTTGAGTGTTATTTTCACAACATTTGAGTCAATTTAACCTCTTACTTTTTTCAACGATATCTTGCCAAACTCGGGAATCTTTCTGTTGACTTCGGGAATCTGTACCGAATTTTGAACAAAACCTTGTATTTAATTCATAAGGATAGCATGATCTCCACTCGTCAGTCATGACCGTGTAGAAGTCTTAAGTAATTCACATTTGTATTCTTAGTGTCGCTTTCACTGAAGATTGAACTGTCAACCTCCAGAGAGTGTTGCATAGAAGTGAATTTTACTTATTACATGATCCATTGCGACAAGGTTTCACCAGAAAAAAGACTGTGAAAATAACACTGAAAATGAGAACAGCAGTCCGAATAATCCAAATTATCAATCCTTATCTAAAAATATCAGAAACATAAAGAATATGCATATCACAAATTATGAATTTCGTAAAAATTTAATGAATTTTATTTCTTTTTTCATCTTCGAGAGAAACGGGATAGTAAGGACTTGTGTGTACGTAAATGAAAATTTAGATAACAAAAAGAAAATAGGATAAACTTTAGCCGGTTGAAATCGAACTCTAAAATTTTATCTGTGATTTTTTTTTTTTGGCAAAACTCCAAATTTTCAGTTTGAAAATAAATTTCTAAAATAACTCATTTACATGGGGTGTCAACTTACATTTCGATGTCCAACTAGAAAGATATCCGTTGCAGAACGGTTGCACATATTTGAAAGTTTATTTTTACTTTACGAGGGAAAAATTAGATACAAGATCGGTTTTTAATATGGGGAAAATCCAGTTTCTTAAAAATGGCCACTCTTGATTTGGGACAAAACTTAAAATTACGTCTGTCTAGAAGAATTTCTCCTCCTTGTTACAATTTAAAAAATTAAACACAATCTCCCAAAATGGGTGGAGAGTGAAGATATCGGTCATCACCCCTGATTATCCTACTAAATACTTTTTGATCTATGCGTACAAGCACTTTCTCAATTTCATTATTTGTCTATCATTTTCAACATTGACCATAGTACCGCATTTACTCTATGGACTACTTTGTTGAAAATATCCCAATTTTATTTCATATTGTTTATCTCATCTCACCGGCGTCCATTATATATACATAAACAAAATAAAATTAAAATTGTTGAGGATATTCAAGTAATATATATATATATATATATATATATATATATATATATATATATATATATATATATATATATATATATATATATATATATAATACTAAAACTCTATGGATCTTGTATGTTTGCAATCAGATTTCCGGTTTTCAACATCCGGTTGCGCATGCGTAAATAGCAACGTCTTCAATCCGTTATTCCAATTCCGGAATTTTTATATCGCTTTTAATACAAACAATTTCATTTAATTTGATCAAATAGTTTTTTGTTTTTTTTTTAACGGCTAAAAACATTCAACTTCGTAAAGTCTGTCGCAGTTTCAAAAAAACTTCTCCCTTTTAAAAAACAAAAGTAAACAAACAAGAAAAACAACACTCATTATTAATAGAAGCAGCGGCGGTGAAAGAAAACACCTCTCACTTTCCCTCTAATAGATTTCAACACTCCTACTCCCTCTGTTTTCGTTACGTACGCGAGAAATCTTTAATTCATGTCATTATAAATAAATAATTCTATAAAATCAACCGTAGTTTTTTGTTTTTTTTTAACGGCTAAAAACATTCAACTTCGTAAAGTCTGTCGCAGTTTCAAAAAAACTTCTCCCTTTTAAAAAACAAAAGTAAACAAACAAGAAAAACAACACTCATTATTAATAGAAGCAGCGGCGGTGAAAGAAAACACCTCTCACTTTCACTCTCATAGATTTCAACACTCCTACTCCCTCTGTTTTCGTTACGTACGCGAGAAATAGTTACGTGTATGTGTGAGAGAGAGAAAAAGGGAGCGATGTAAAACTGGATAGAGTTATCCCCCTTAACTAATGCAGACCTTTTTACTAGAGGGCGTTATTACAAAAAAATTTCTTTTTCTTCTTCCCATGTTTTTTAAAGTCGTCTGCTTACATTTCCAAACGGAAAGCTGAATCGGTAAATGCACACATTTCTATTACATTAAATAGTGTTTTACTTTGTTGTTTTTAAACAGCAAATACTTGAATCATATGTTTTATACATATTAAATCCATTTTTTAAATCCAATATATTTTTTAAATCCAATATTTTAAATTCATCAGAAGTTTTTACACAAAAACGGAAAGCCGCATTGCTAAATGCACACGTTTCTATTACATTAAATAGTGTTTCCTTTTGTTGTTTTTTTAACAACAAATACTTGAATCATATGTTTTACACATATTACATCCATTTTTTAACACATTTAATATTTTAAATTTTTCAGAAGTTGTTACACAAAGCTGTAACAAATTATTTTACATTCTTTGTAGAACTTTACTAATATGTCACACAACCAAATAAAAAGTAAAAAACCCAAAATCAACGACGAAACCAATGTGGATCAGCAACAAGCTGGTCCCCCTGGCATGCCACAACTTACTGAAACTGAACAACAAAGACGAACTCGACTGATTCGTTCTAGAGAAACGTATAAACTTCAAAGAGCTTCTGAAACAAGTGAACAAAGAGAAATTCGCTTGAAAAAACAAAGGGAAAAAGATTATAGATATCGAAATTTAGAAACGCCGCAGCAAAGAGAATACCGACTGAGCATGCAAAGAATGCGAACACAAGAGACAAGAAATAATGAAACAACAGAGAGGAGAGAAGAGAGACTGAACAGGCAGAGAATTAGAGCTGAGCAAAGACGAGCTAGCGAGACAGCACAACAAAGAGAAGAGAGACTGAGTAGCCAAAGAATAAGAGATGAACGAAACCGAGGTGACGAGAATGTTGTGGAAATAAACAACATACTTGCTTTGCGAAATAGTCAATATAATTTACAGTGCAGAGCAAACTTACAGGGAAATGTTGGAAATTTGAATAAGCTATGTTCTCATTGTAAAGCAAAACTTTTTGTTGGAGAAACTGCACATTTTTGTTGCATGAATGGCAAGGTTAGATTGCCAAAGTTGCACAAGTTGCCACATGAACTCTATTATTTGTATGCTGATCAAGGTGAAGAAGCTCGCCACTTCAGAAGACACCTGAGACAATATAATAGCCTGTTTCAAATGACATCTTTTGGTTGCAAAGAAATCAAGCCACAACACGGATGGAATCCATCTATAGTTATTCAAGGGCAGATTCATCACTATATTGGATCATTATTACCTGAGCCAGACAATCAAGCTCAGTTTATTACGATATACTTTCTTGACAAAGAATATAGTATTGATGTTCGGATGAATATGTACCCGAACATTGAGTTACGTCGGAATATCATAGAAAATATTGAGTATATTCTAAGACGTGCTAATATCTACGTGACTGCATTTCAACAAACTAAGGACATGATATACAACATACCTAATGCAGTTATTGTTATAGATCCTACGAGGAAACCGATTAATGAGTATGAAAGGCGATACAATAATCAGATTTTTAATGAAGTAGGAATTATTATTCAAAATAACAATGAACAGCAAACAACATCACGCCACATAATATTGAGAGAAAAAGGTGGTCAGCTTCAAACAATATCGGAATATCATCGATCATATGATCCACTACAGTATGTACTGTTTTTCCCTGATGGTGAGGATGGCTGGCATCCCGAGATGACAATGACAAATAACCGGAAATTAACTGCTATGCGTTATTATGCCTACCACATTAAGATCCGTGATGATGAATTTAACCAAATATTAAGAGGTGGGAGATTGTTTCAGCAGTATGTTGTGGATATGGCAGGAAAATTGAAGTAGATCGTTTGAACTACATTAGATTGAATCAATCCTCTCTTAGATCTACAACATACAGAGGTTTTGTCGATGCGTTACATGATAATGATGATCTTAGTAACATAGGCAGAAAAGTTATTTTGTCATCAACATTTGTTGGTGGTCCACGATATATGATGGAAAGATGTCAAGATGCTATGATGTATGTTAGAAAATATGGGACTGCAACTTACTTCATCACAATGACATGCAATCCAAATTGGCCTGAGATTAAGGATAATCTCATTGAGAACCAATTTCCTCACGATCGACCAGACATAATTGCAAGAATTTTTGATTTAAAAAGAAAACTTTTCATTAAATATTTAACAGGAACACAAGGTCTGTTGGGTAATTGTATTGCCTACGTTATAAGTGTTGAATACCAGAAAAGAGGTTTACCACACCTACATTGCCTGCTATGGATGGAAGAAGAATCTAAACCCAGACCCCAGAATTATGATGATTTTGTTCAAGCTGAAATACCAAATAAAGTCGAACATCCAGAAGAACATGAATTGGTATTGACGCATATGATACATGGACCAAACTGCAACAGTACATCTCTGTGCTGGAAAAATGGGAGCTGTTCAAAGAGGTACCCAAAACCATATAGTGATGAAACAAGATGTGGATATGATTCCTACCCTATTTATAGGCGAAGGTCACCAGAAATGGGAGGTCATCAAGGCTATAAAGAAGGTAGAAATGAACCTATAACTTCCAAATGGGTTGTACCTTACAACATGACTCTCTTGAAGTTATTTAATTGTCACTTAAATGTAGAAATATGCACTTCTGTAAAATCCATTAAATATGTAATTAAATATACATTAAAGGGAAGCGATCAGGCAGTTTTCAGTGTAAGCAAAGACGAAATTAAGCAATACTTGACAGGAAGATATATTGGACCATCAGAAGCAGTTTCGATGATACTGGGATTTCCAATTCATGTTAGAGAACCTGCAGTTGTTCGTCTTCAGATACATCTCCCTGATCAACATATGATCTATATTCAAAGGACAATCAACAGAGACCTTAATAGAAATGCTTCTTGCACAACTCTAACAGAGTTTTTCAATATTTGCCAGAATGATGAATTTGCCAGAACACTCTATTACTCGGATGTCCCAAAATACTATGTGTGGCAAAATAAGAAATAGCAAAGAAGAAAAATGGGTAGAAGAATAGTTGACCACCCAGGAGTTTGTGAAGCAAATATTCTTGGTCGTATGTACACAGTCTCACCAAATAGTGGTGAATTGTACTTTTTGCGGCTACTACTTCACCATGTAAAAGGGCCTAATTCTTTTGAATCTCTGCGAACTGTAGCAGGTCATGTATGTCCATTATTTAAAACTGCTTGCAAAGAAAGAGGATTACTGCTTCATGACAACCACTGGATACAAACAATGGAGGATGCAGATAAAACGAGAATGCCAAGAGCGATAAGGGATCTGTTCATTGTGATACTTTTAAACACAGAATGTTCAAATCCTCTTGAGTTGTGGGAAAGATTTTCCAACTCCATGGCAATGGATTACTACAATGCAATGCAAATCCAAGTCAACAATCAGAACATGGTCAATAAAAATGCCATCAACAACACGTTGAGGTACATAAATGATAAACTTTGTGCTGCTGACAAATCACTGCAAGATTTTGGATTGCCTTTGCCTCAGAATTTACCTAATGTGATTCACATAAATAGAGCCATAATGGATGAGCAAAGTTACAATATAGCAGAGCAAATGACATATGAAAAGACACATCAACATTTATTAAATGACGAACAATCGATCATCTACAACTTTATACGCAGTTGCTTAAACACAGACTCTTCTTCATTGATTTTCATCGATGCTCCAGGAGGCACAGGAAAGACCTTCTTAATAAAACTTCTTCTTTCAAAAGTAAGGAGCTTAGGACAAATTGCACTGGCTGTAGCATCATCAGGTATTGCTGCAACATTGATGCCTGGTGGTCGCACTGCTCATTCCAGATTCAAGCTTCCTCTCAATGTAAGAGAAAATGATGTTTGTAATTTTGATAAACAATCAGAAACAGCCAACTTGATAAGGGCAGCAAAACTTATTATTTGGGACGAATGTCCAATGATAAGAAGGGAGAGTTTAGAGACGTTCGATAGGACTCTCAAGGATATATGTGGAAACAATGAAACATTCGGAGGGATATTGACGGTGTGCAGTGGTGACTTCAGGCAACTACTACCAGTCATAAAAAGAGGAAATGATGCTGACATTTACAATGCTTGCATCAAAGAGTCGTTTTTGTGGCGTAAATTTAAGAAATTTTATTTAAAACAAAACATGAGAGTTCAAGATGATGATGATGAATACTCTAAATTTATTATAAAGATTGGTGAAGACAAACTTGAAAAAAATGAAAATGGTGAGATTAAACTGCCTGAAGATTTGATAATCCGTGCAGATAATGTTGACCAATGCATTGAATACATTTATCCTTCGTTTGACAATCTAGAAATGTTTGCGGAAAATTGCATATTAGTACCATTTAATGATACAGTTAGAGCAATAAATCATAATTGTATTGAAAAATTTCCTGGACAAGTCAAAGAATATTTGTCATTTAATTCTGTTCTTGAAGGAACAGAAGCTACACATTACCCAACAGAATTTCTTGATTCGATAGAGTTATCAGGATTACCTCCACATAAACTTGAACTCAAGAAAGGAGCTCCAATCATATGTACGATGAATATTGATCCACCACGCTTATGTAATGGTACAAGACTAATAATAGAGGAGCTGTATAATAATTTGATTGTTGCTAAAATTATTGCATCACAGTTTGAAGGAGAAATCGTTTTAATTCCAAGATTGAAAATGGTCTTATCTGAAGGTGACAATATTCCGTTTGCCAGAGTCCAGTTTCCTATACAATTAGCATTTGCTATGACTATTCATAAGTCTCAAGGACAGACCTTACATAAAGTTTTAGTTTATCTAGACAAACCTGTCTTTCAACATGGTCAACTATATGTTGCACTCAGTAGAGTTAAGCGAAAGGAAAACATAAAAGTTTTTTTAAAACACTCAAATTGTACAAAAAATGTTGTAAATAGAAAAGTATTGTCTTAGTTTTAGTGACCTTATTATTAGCATATGAATACAATATTTATTTTCTGTACAATAAGTGCTTAAGCACCCGTGCTTTTCAGCGATACATATTCAATAAAATAAATTGATTAATATAATTAATCTGGATATAAGAGAGTTAGAACCTGATAAGAAGTCTCAATTAAGCAAAAAGATAACAAAAGTTTTCTTTAAAAAAAATTAATTGTACAAAAAATGTAAATAGAAAAGAATTGTCTTAATTTTATTGACCTTATTATTAACATACAAATTAAATATTTTACACAATGGGTACTGAATGTTTGCTTAAATTAAATGAAAAAAGTTACATTTTATTTTCATTTTCTATTTAAAAAGCCATTATTAACATGTGGAGAGTGTTTTTTTTATTATTCTGTACTTTCAACTAACAATTTCATTTAAAAGATGATATATCAAAATTTGAATTTAACTATAATAAGGATTATGATACCTGTTCAGTGCATATTTACCTATAAGTATGACCAACCACTTATAATTCAGTAACTGTAATTTAAAAAAAAATAACAATTATAATAAACAGAACGACTCATAGAAATCTATCTATATTCTTTTTTCATTTTAATATACTTTCATAGAAATGCTTCTGTTATGTAAAAAAAAACTATTTTCTTTATGCCACAAGTGTCACGCTCATACATGAATTCCATAGCTAATATAACGTACTGACCCAACGGGTCACGGGTGGTCTAGTATAATTATTAAACTCAGATGACCTTGTAACGATGTATGTAACCCACTTTCTGGTTTACGACATCCGGTTGCGCATGCGCGCATAAGCATTAACCCATAATAGCGTAAATAATCAACTGTTTTACTATGTACGTTTTTAGAGTCTCAATTGTTTGGGGTTTTTACGTTTAAATTATCCAAATAAACAATTGTTAATACTTTCTGCTTTCTTTTACATTGTTCATTTTCCCATAACAGCATAAATAAATAATCGACAATAAAATGTATTGTTTTACTGTGTACGTTTTTAGCGTCCCAATTGTTTGTTTATTGTTTTTTTTTTTCACGTTTAGATTATCCAAAGAAGCAATTGTTAATACTTTCTGCTTTTTTTTTTTACATTGTTCATTTCCATATTATCTTAATTAGTTCTACTGACCTTATTATTAACATAGAAATCAAATATTTGACCCAATGGGTCATGAATGTTTGTTTAAAATAAATGAAAAAAAGTTACATTTATTTTCAATTCCTATTTAAAAAGCCATTCTTAACATGGGGTGAGTGTTTTTAACTATTCTGTACTTTCAACTAACAATTTAATTAAAAACTATATATCCAAATTTGAATTTAACTTTAAGCATTATGGTATATGTTCAGTGCACATTTACCTATAAGTATGGCAAACTACTAATAATTCGATCGTTGTAAGTTTTTTTTTTCAAAAATAAACAATTATAAACAGAACGGCTCATAGAAATCTATCTATATTCTTTTTTCATTTTAATATACTTTCAAAGAAGTGTTTCTGTAATGTCACAAGAAACTAATTTCTTTACATCACAAGTGTCACGCTCATACATTAATTCCATAGCTAATATAACATACTGACCCAATGGGTCACGGGTAGTCTAGTATATATATATATATATATATATATATATATATATATATATATATATATATATATATATATATATTCCTACCCCCACCATATTCATGACTTTTTTTTGTTTATTTTAAATCGTATTTTCCTCGATTTAGCTTTGATAAGTGAGGAACGAAACCTGTTAGCTAACCTTTATTTTCATTTTTTATTTTTTAAATTCATTATGCTTTTTGGTCTGTATTTTGCCGTTATAAAATTCTGTACCCCCCGGAAAATTTTCATATATATATATATATATATATATATATATATATATATATATATATATATATATATATGTGTGTGTGTGTGTGTGTGTGTGTGTGTGTGTGTGTGTATTACACACGATCAGGACGACATCAGTACCGTCGGTTTCAAATCCAAACAAAAGAGACCTATAGTTGGTCTCCTATGCTAGACTCATCATCTTATCAGCGTCTATTTATACTGATGTTCTTCTGATCTTCTGTAATACATATAGAAATAAATAAATATCACGTCCTTATTTTTGAATTTTTCTTAATTATTTAACATTCCGACTGGGGTTCTCTTCTGCAAGTTTTAATTTACACTTGGATCCGAGCCAGAGGCCGGCAAGTGCTGTTTGTTGAAAAAAATCACCTGAATAAGGCTGTCAGAGTCTATTA
Organism: Euprymna scolopes; assembly: GCF_053919585.1. NCBI lineage: Eukaryota > Metazoa > Mollusca > Cephalopoda > Sepiida > Sepiolidae > Euprymna > Euprymna scolopes. The sequence goes on from NC_136484.1 coordinate 73,671,671, forward strand.
AGAATCAAGTTTAGACTTAAGAAGAGAGATAAGTCACATGATAAAAAACGGTATGTCATTTGAATCAGCATAATATGATTTTTTGGACCGGCTCGATTCCATTGTTTAGTATTGGTTTCCCTTTTTAGAATCAGGTACTTATAGGAGAGACCACATGAAGGTTGCCAACATCTGTTAGTGAAAGTTCGAATTTAACACTTCAGGTCATCAGTTCATATCGATATCGACTTCACGACGACGACCACCAAGTTTTCTGGTGTGTATGGATGAAAGAAGATGAAAGAAACTAATGCTTGTTCTGAAAGACATGATCATTTTATGATAAACGTATGTGGTAAAATGAGCCTTACGTACAAATTAAATTTGTTTTTTTTTTCAAAAGTTTGTTTCAATAATCTGAAACTTAGTGATTAATTGATAAATTTTTAATAAGTAAGAAAAAGAATGCTATTAAAGAACTCATGATTTTAGAGTTTTGTTTGTTAACCAAAAGAAAAAAAAGGGAAAGTGTCAAAAAGAGACGTGATAACAATTATAAGTAAAATACAGTGTTTTTTCCATCTTAAAAACTTATGAACTTACCTATTGAAGAGCAATTTCCACATTTGATTCATTTTTTTTGTTGTACGTTTTCTCAATTTCCTTTTTTTTTTTGTAATTTTTTAATGTACCTTTTTTTTGTAATTTTTTAATGTACCTTCTTTTCTTTCTCTTCTTTCTTGGCTGTTCTTTTTCTCGCCTCCCTCTGTCTCCCCACAAGGGAAAAGTTAGCCACAAAATTGGGTTTTAATATGAAGAATATCCTGCTCCCCAAAAGAAGCACTAGGACAAGTATGGCATTTTTATTTTAGATTGAAGGCTTGTCGTGTTTTATATTTTGGTTTATCACTTCGTCGTTCTTTAATTTTTGTTTTCTAATGAAATCCTCTTTCTCTCTTCTCTTTGCATTTTTTAAATTATTTTTTTTTGTCTCTTTTTTAAATTTTATGAGCAAATATTTTTTCTCTACTTTTTTATATTGTTTATCTTGTTGTTTTTTAATCTTTTTTCTTTTTATTTTCTTTATTCTTTTATTTCCCTACAATATGTACATTCTTCCTTTTCTTTCCTTGTCGCTTTATACAACTATGTTTGTAATTTTTTTGTTGCGAAGTCAATTCATTCTCCGTCTTTCTTACTAGTTCTTTTCTTTTTCTTCTTTTCCCTCACTTCAACAATTTGTGTCCGTTCCGAAACCTAATTTTGTTAATCTTCCCTTTTCGTTGTATCTTTTAAGTTTATCTGTAGATTTTGTTTTCTTCCCATTTTACTTGAATTCTTTCACATTTAGCCATTCTTTTCTTTCCTCTTCCTCAAAGAGTTTTTCTGTTTTACTTTTTCAGTAGAAACCCTTTGTTTCTTCCCTTTTTTAACAACAATAACAAAAAAAAAGATAAATTTGTTTTTCGTTCCTTGTTCTTTTTTTTCTTTTAAATATATCTTCTCTTTCTAAATATTTCCAAGTTTTATTCCACTGTTTTGCTGTCTATCGCGTCTAAAGAAAAGATGCTGCCGGCACCGGTGCTTTTTCTTCCGTTTTAAACCTGCACATCTACCAACGCATGCCTACAAGTAGGTGCAAGATATAGCTCTGCTGTTGGGATTGGATTTTATGCAATCAGTGGCATTTGATAACTAAAACACAGATTTCCTGATGACCAGAGATTGATAATACCAAACTATACATCGAGAAGTCCTTAAGATTCTTTCTTTTTCTACTCATCTGAAATGCTTGCATCTTCTCTTTCTTATCATTAAGAAGGAAAAGAAGCCGGAACTACTTAACGTGATTCTGCAAAAAGAAGTACGAGAAATGCCAATGAAGACAATTAATCAACCGAACACAAATCTAGTATTATCTTGAAAAACCATTTTCATTCGTTTTTAGTTATTTTATTTTATTTTATTTTTTTTTTGCTTGATATCCAATATTAATTGAAAAAGACTTGTTTTTCTCATTATCAGTTATTCCGTGATTCTGTTATTTTATTATTCTGTTATTTCGTCATTCATTTGATTTTCTCCAAATTGATCCAGTTTTTTTCATGAAATTTTGCATGACGTTATATAACCATGAACATGGGAAAGTGACTGAATCAAAACTTCGGAAAATTAAAAATACTAAAATGATGAAAATAGTTTTTTTGTTTTTTTTGCAAATATGAAACATCCTCTTTATTAGTATTTGTTCAAAATCTATTTCTTTATGATGAATAGTTATTTACATGAAAGAATTATTGGTGATTTGGATTGTTCAGATTATTCAGACTACTGCTATCGTTATAACGTTAATGGGATTAAGTCAAAATTATAAAAAAAAGAACAGTACAAAATAAGACATCTTAAAGAAGCAGCGCATACATTGGACAACTGTCTCCTAAGTTGACCTAGTATAGAGTTTAACGCAATAGAGGAATCATCTATTATATACAGGGCAGTTGTCTGCGTGTTTGTATGCTTGTATGTCCAGTTAAAACTTCAAAAATACACAGCAGTCTCCTACAAAGTTGGTATTTTTTTAAATCAGTGTAACTCTGGGAAAATAATATCTAAAATTTAGAAAAAATAATTTTATTTTTTGGAATTTAAATGGTTATTTGTATCACTAAGTATTATTAAAAATTAAAACGGATTTTTCATATTATCATGTATCCAGGAAATGAGTCAGCATTTTTTCAGTTTGAAAGACTAACACCAGATTTAATTTATCGTTTCTTAACCTCTTGATATTTCTCTATAATGAAAGGAAAGAGTAATCTACTTTTAGTAATGGTCTAGATACATCCTTAATTTTATTTGGCGCTTTTAGTAGCGCTCTGAAAGCCTCCTCTTAAATTTTATTTTTCATTCCTTACATAAAAAAAAGATTCTCTTAGGGTGGTGGAAATTAACACTATTTAACATCTATTTTATTTTTATGATCCTGGGTAACGCCGGGTAGCTCTCGATGACTCCGTTTACTCTCGAAAGACAAAGGATACACCCTGTAGAGGCAGCTGCACATGTAATTTTGTGGCAAGAGTTGCGCAATTCCCAACCACACCTCTCCTGATTGGCACTGTTCGAGTCCAGTGGCAAGGAGAAGACCAGGATGACTGGAAACAATACCGAGATAAGCAGAGTGCACATACATCACCTGGAAGTCTCAAATGGTCACTCAACTGGTACTGGCCGGGCTCATCGTTGCTTAACTTTGGTGATCTGACAGCAACTGGTGTCAAACGTGATTATGCAATATGGATAGCTCGGTTAGTTAATTATAAATAATAGTTGAGAATGCCATTATATATATATATATATATATATATATATATATATATATATATATATATATATATATATATATATATATAAAGTGAACGTGTCTGTCTGTCTGTCTGTCTGTGTACATTTCCCTACGCAATAACTCTGTCAATTTTTAGTCTATAGACTCGAAATTTGAAATACCGGGTACTGAGATTTGGAAAAATCGATGTGACGGGGGTCAGCCAGAAATGTGGCTGTTAAGGGGTCAAATTTCAACGATTTGACCTTTAAGAACTCTACCAAACTCCTCCGATAACTTTGGGTCTAGACACTTGAAATTTTAGATATAGGTTCCTTGAATCTGGGTCTAACTTAATAAAGTGATTTGAGCCCGAAACAATAAATTTTAAGGGGTCATAATAGGGGTCAAAGTTTTAAAAAATTAACCATTTTTTTGTTTTTTTGCTTTTTTTGCACAGCATACACCTCCAAACACCCGAGCAACGCCGGGCACCCCTGCTAGTATATATATATATATATATATATATATATATATATATATTACGGTTAAGATTGGCTGCGAGGTTTGTTCCTTGCGCTAAAGTAGTCAGAGACGGCTTCGTTTTCAGGTTTGAATCTCCCGATTGGCAGTAATCATGTCACCGTGTACCGATGATTCCTGAAAGGATGAAACACTAGTGTCTGTAGGTATTAAAGGTTATTTTTGTAATAATTATATATATATATATATATATATATATATATATATATATATATACATATACATATATATATATATATATATATATATGCAGCAAATCATTATTCAAGCATATCTGGTTATAGACAACAGACTTTTTGTTTTTCTTAACTTTTCTGGTAAATTTCTCGATTTGACAAGTAATTCTTTTAATATCTACTGGTAAATTATGTTTTTTGAGATCGGATGATATGGTAATTTTTTCTCGAGCACCTTCGCTCACTTCATCGTCATCAGGAGTAGTATTTTTTGTTGTTGTTGAAGTGGTCTTGTTCGGTTGTTTTTATATAAATATTTCTTCTAAGTTGTTTGGTAGAGAGAGAAGGATGAGGAAGGCTGGTGGTTGAGTCTATTAATTATATATACTCATAGACATTACCTCTATGCTCTTTTTTTTTGGGGGGGGGGTGCATGGATAGTGTAGTATCTGTTGTCATGAGACTATCTTATGACAACATTCTCCAGGGTCGGTAGTGAAGTATGTAAGCGTTCCTAATGATAGCATTATTACAGACATTAACTCTAAATTTAGGGAGGGGGGGTTAGAGGTAGTGTAGTATCTGTTGTTATGATACAATCCTCACAGGCATTACCTACTTTTTTTGTGGGGATTAGTACAGTATATGTACAGCTGCATAAGTAAATATGAAAGGCGTGATTCTGAAGATTATGATCATAATCTCTGGCTGATCACGTGACTCGTGTAAAGATAATGCTGATCATGTGACTCATGTAAAGATAATGCTTATTCTGCAAGAAAAACCTTTTCTTATTTGTAGATATTTTCATAACGTATGCATTTTCGTTTTTTATTTATTTTATTTTGTTTTTCTTTCTAAATGCTATTTCTAGCTACACTCCATCCATTGTTATTTGCCTCTGCAGTATAGCTACGACACTCATGCCTGCGGTTGCAACAAATCACTCAATAGTTTACATTCAAAACAATCTTTGTTTGCAATAATGACGATTCTTCTACAACTGCAGAGAATTTCTCCTTAGGCTCATAGCTGACATTTTAGATTGGCTAGAGATAACCGATCCCTGAAACCAGTGCAAGTAGGGAGGGGAAGAGGTGGACGTTGCCATTGGCTGCATTAGAAATGGAATAATGATGCCAGGTAAACCGAGAAAAGAAATAAAAACATGTTGGTAGGAAACCACTGATTTTGTTGCATTTGATTAGAAAAATCTAACCCATTTATTATTTTCATGTGCAAAAATACCGTAATCCCAACGATGACAAGATTGTGGGCATCGTCCGGGAATTTTTTCTTTATAAGGACTCCATAAAGAGAGGCAGAGCAGGAAAGTATAATGTCAACATGTCTGTAATAGAGACCTTAACGAGAAAATCTCAATTAGTAAGAATAATGTTGATAAGAATGGTTGATAACAATATCTTTGAAAAAGATGTATTAGACGACCTCGTGCTAAACTAAGATAGACTTTCACATGTTCAAATTGAGCTTGAGAGAGCCAAGATCGAGATGAACAGAGAAATAGAAATGGAAAATTATATTCTTCATACAGCTTCCTGAGATATTTACCTGGCTGTGTGTACATAGTCAGATCTAGTAGCGGCTAGGGCAGGTTTCAATTTGTCTTTCTCATGGTAAGGCTTGATCATATTTATGTGGCACATCTGTATGGACTTGTAACAGCCAGGCATACTTACAATGTAATTGAGGTCGCTGGCTTTTCATGCAATCTTGTATGAACCAGGGAATCTGGATTTTAGAGGTTGACCATGTATGGGTAACAAAACTAAGACCTTGTCCCTGACTTCAAAGGTTTGAGTGATGGTGTTCCAATCATACCTCTTCTTTATCTTGCCTTGGACCGATTTGAGCTTTTCTTGAGCTATATCACTCTTGCAATCACGTGATACATAATCAAGCAGAGATTTATTTTTGCAACTCTCCTGCATCCATTTATCATGGACTATACACTAAATGGCTGAAAACGAACTCACATGGGCTTAATCCCAGTGACTCTTGGGTAACATCTCGTGTTGCAAACATTAAGAATTGGAGGCCTTTGTCCTAGTCACTGTAATGATCAATCAATATGTCCGATTTATGTTTTTCAAGGCAGAATGGAACCGTTCAAGAGTTCCCTGAGATTAGGCATGGTATGCATTGGATTTTATGATCATGATACCCAAGCTGCTCATGGCCTACTGGAATATTTTGAGCATAAACTTTAATCCTTGCTTGGATATCACTACCTTCAGCACTTCTGTTTTCTGCATCCTTCCTCCTTGCTGAGCAATTCACTGCTATGCTGGGACCAGTGCTAGCCGTCCTTCTAAGGTTAGTGTCACTTCCACCGGCAAAAGGGTCATTTAACCTGTTTTTGCCCTATGTTTATGCATCAATGTATATTCGTCCATGAGGGTTTCCATGTCATACGCTGTGTTCAGATTAAGATAAACTTTGAGATCATCCTGTGCACATCGCTTGAACTCTTCCATCAGTATAAGTTGTCTTAGTCTCTCGTGGCCTGTTCCCACGTTCTTAGCTGCACACCATCTGACAAAGTAGGTTTCTTTCTGATGGAAGTATATCTATTTGTCATTTTTCTTATTACCTCTAAACTTTTGTCAGTACGCATCTAGAACTATCTCATAACATTACAAGCGCAATCCTTTGCTGATAGAGACATATATATATATATATATATATATATATATATATATATATATAGTAATGTGATTGATAATTTAAAATTTAAAAATCAAATTATAATTAAATTTAAAATCCGTTTCATAAGAAGGAACAAACGATCGTACAAATAATTGATTTTGTTGTTGTTCCTTCTTATGAAACGGATTTTTAATTTAATTATAATTTGATTTTTAAATTTTAAATTATCAATCACATTACTAAATATTAAATTAGCTCTAGGATATTTACCTATCGAGCTTATTATATATCTAAATTACAACGAGCACTTTTTCTTTCCTGTATTTTAATTAAACTAGTAATTTCATTATTACATTAAAATACACTCAGCTCTTTAGACTATTGTTCTAATCTCCTTTAAATTTATATATATATATATACTATTTCTGACCTTTTTATTACTGTTTGTAACAATAAGGTCCAGATCTTGAGGGGCCAGTCCAGGCTTGAGGCGATCTTCTTAAAGTGATTGAAATATTGTTCATATCATCCTCATTAAATGCTGGTACAAGTCTGATCTGTTTAGCAAAATCAAACTCATTTCGCCTATCATTATGCAGCGTTCTCCTATCTTTGATTTCTTGAGGTCTTTGTTCCATTCTCGCCTTTTCCAACTCTGTTCCAGCCTTTTCATTTCTATTTCTCTGTTCACTTTGATCTTGGTTCTCTCAAGCTCACTCAAGTTTTTAATTTTGGATGTTATTTTCACGTTTCGATTGATATAACCTCCGAACCTCTTCAGAGGCATTTTGTCAATCTGTGCAGTCAGCACCAACCCTATTCAGGGTTTTACCGGCTTCCTCCTTCAGAGGAAGTTTCATGGGAGTATGAAATTCACAAGCGGTCCCCAGTCGCATGTATATCTCCGTTTGGGGAGATAACGACGTTAGGTTTTTGCAACTTTTTGCAGGGAGGTGTCCATACAGCACATGGACTTCCCAAATTGGTCACCCATTTTAGTAATGACCAGGCTAAACATTGCTTAACTTTGGTGATCTGACGGGAACCAGTGTGTCAACGTGATTATGCCGTACATTTTTGTCAAACTCAGAAATCTCTATATTAAACTTAAGAATCTATATAGAATTTTGAAGTTAACCCTTTATTAAATCCATGAGGTCGATTGTTCTCGTTCTGTCAGCTAAGACTAGATAAAAGTCTTAAGTATTTTTAAAAAAAATATTTTTATTAAGTATTTATTTCGTATTTATTGCTTGTAGTGAGTATTGGACCATCAACGTCTAGAACATTGTTACTTAGAACTGATTGTTACTTCAACACTTTTTGTAATTTTGTTCTTTCCAACTGTTACATTTATCAAAATACTATTTTTTTCTCTATTGACTTACTGTCCAAGCAAGGGATAATATAGCAATCATAAATGATGACTTCTTTTCTCTCTCGGAGAACTGTGCCTATGATGTGATTTGGTCACACTCTGACCAATCAGCTTTTAGAGCGCTTTTATTTGTTCCCTGAAGAACTATCTCTAACTAACCACTGGAAGAAAAGTGTCGACCGAATTTTCTCTTCATTTCTTCACGTGGACACTGTCTAACTTTCTTCAACCTACACCAAACGGTGTAAATAATTAAATAAAATCTTTCGTTGTTGTTATAAAAAATGTTTTTTTTTTTCTTTTGTATAGCAATTTTGTTACTTATAAATTGTATTATTAGGCTTTACACTTTCTGCTAAGACTAGCATATATCCACCATGTAGCATATCGGATGAGAGAATTTGATCTGTAAATTTCATTAATTATTTTTGAATATTTGAGTCGAGAAGATGCTTTAAAAAGGGAGATCCTGGAAGAGGCTTAACAAACAATGAATAATGATAAAATACAAAAGAATGCGATGATATCCATGTATTTGAAATTGAAAATAAAAATCTTTTATAAACATGAACGATTTTTAAAAAGAAAAAGTAAAGAAGTATCTGACTCTGTGTGAAGATTTATCCTAAAATGAAGTATTGCCGTCGTATCTGTGGAAGTGCTACTCAAAGTCTTTTTTCTTGTCTTGATAATGTAGAGAATCTGGTGGGGCACAATCTCTTCCCATCCCTACAGCTTTACTTTTACATAGAAGGAATATTGTTAGCCTCTATCACTATGTTGATGGTAGGTACTCGACTGAGCTCCAATCCTTGGTCAGTGTGTAAAACATTTAGAGCAAGAACTCGTCTGGCTTTAATCACAATAAAAAAATTTTCATTTTTCTGAAACAAGATACCATAGGTTTACTTCCTAACTGACTACAACATGATCGTATTCAAGTCTAATGTAAATAAATATGTGTCGAACTATTCTCTTGGAAAATCCAGTTCTCTAAAGTAATCTCCTGCGCATTCCATCTGCTGCTTTCAATCCTTCTATGACAACTATCATCATCCAGCCATCAGTCCTTTTAATTCTTATTCTTAAGTGGTCCTAGATCTTGATCAACAATGACCCATTAGTAAAATTTCAAAAATAAAAAAAACAAAAACAAATTGATGGCCGACCTCAATAAACATAATCATTCTTTATCAAGAAAGTAATTATTAGAAAAAGTATATATGTGATACTAGGGATTGTCCATCTTCTCACAGCCAGAAAACAATGGGAGAAAATGATTCAGCAAAGCACATGAAGGTGATTGGAAATAAGACGGATAGTCAGCTGGCAGTGGCAGAAAGACGAGATGTTTAGGATTTTCCAGTCATGAGTTAATATATGTAGGATTCAGAGTTAGTTTACAGGAGCTGACAAGTTTGAAGCAGTTTGTCAGAGCAGATTGAGCAAGTAGATCAAAAGATAAACTGATTAGCTAACCAATAAAGATGCCTTGACACACAGCTATTGGGGGTTCTTTATCCCACACTCAGACACACGATATATTGGTGTCGTGTTTTCTCCAGTGAATTTCTGTTGTTTTATACTTTTTATACCTGTAAACTAGTGATCGTACTCTCAGTGATCACCAAGCAATTGTCAGGAGGGACATGTATGGTCTTGCATACATATATTTTTTTAAATAATTGGAGAAGTTCATAAATATAATTTCTAAAGAGGAACAAATTTGCATGCATGAATTTGTTGAAAATGGAAGGATTTGGTAAACCTAATAATGCTGGAGGAGAAAAATTTCACCTGCTACAATTTTTTCATAGAGAGGATAAGTCAGTCATATGTAGCCTTTTCTCATCAAATATCGATTTCTTAACAATGACAGAAAACCCTGGCACCCGGTTTTTGTTCTTTTAAAGACTCTGCTTCCAATTTGCTGGAAAGGTTTCTTCCTCATCTGTTAATCTATTTGGACTAACAAGGTTACACTAAAATCAGCAGTCAATGCTTCTTTTTTATTTTTAGATCGCTTTTTGAATTTCTTGGTGCTTGTGTCTGGAAAGTTTGTATTTGATTTTTTAAAAAAGATGTTTCCATCTAGATTTTTATTCCAGCCACAAAAGTGTTAGTAGTCATGCAAGGATTTTGAAATTGTCAACATTCAATAACTTCTTGCTTTTACTATTATCTATGACTTTTTCTTCGTTTTCTTCCTACTTTTTCAATTTTTAAAAAACCTTTTGATGTTCTTCAGCCAAAAATCAGTTTGTGTTTTTCTTTAAAAATAAAGATTAACTTTAAATGAATAAACACAGATTTAAATGTGTTTTTATGCTTACAATTGATTTCCATTTAAAAGAAAATACTCACCATTAATCAATTTCTAAGATATTTTGATAACTTGACTCATTTGATCATCAAAATTTATAAAAAAGATAAAACTCACCAGATATGAACATTGAATATACAATTGTACTTACCTAAAAAATAAGAAGAAAGAGAAATATTAGTAATTTATATATTAATTTTCTATTAATTACATATAATATTATATATATATATATATATATATATATATATATATATATATATATATATATATATATATATATTGCTAACCTATAATGCAGAGTACCTCACAAAAAATAGTAAATTTTGACTTAGACGAACATTATGCGGTTACAAATATGGCAACATAAACGAAACGATGAAACGAGATGTCCATACAAATATGGCAACATAAACGAAACGATGAAACGAGATGTCCATACAAATATGGCAACATAAACCAAACGATGAAACGAGATGTCCATACAAATATGGCAACATAAACGAAACGATGAAACGAGATGTCCATACAAATATGGCAACATAAACCAAACGATGAAACGAGATGTCCATACAAATATGGCAACATAAACCAAACGATGAAACGAGATGTCCATACAAATATGGCAACATAAACCAAACGATGAAACGAGATGTCCATACAAATATGGCAACATAAACCAAACGATGAAACGAGATGTCCATACAAATATGGCAACATAAACCAAACGATGAAACGAGATGTCCATACAAATATGGCAACATAAACCAAACGATGAAACGAGATGTCCATACAAATATGGCAACATAAACGAAACGATGAAACGAGATGTCCATACAAATATGGCAACATAAACCAAACGATGAAACGAGATGTCCATACAAATATGGCAACATAAACGAAACGATGAAACGAGATGTCCATACAAATATGGCAACATAAACCAAACGATGAAACGAGATGTCCATACAAATATGGCAACATAAACGAAACGATGAAACGAGATGTCCATACAAATATGGCAACATAAACCAAACGATGAAACGAGATGTCCATACAAATATGGCAACATAAACCAAACGATGAAACGAGATGTCCATACAAATATGGCAACATAAACCAAACGATGAAACGAGATGTCCATACAAATATGGCAACATAAACGAAACGATGAAACGAGATGTCCATACAAATATGGCAACATAAACCAAACGATGAAACAAGATGTCCATACAAATATGGCAACATAAACCAAACGATGAAACGAGATGTCCATACAGCCAAAGAAACTGTTGTCTGGCTCAACATTCATGACTTGATTGAACCAAATAAATGTCTCTCAAAAAGTTAAACTCTCAAAATAATGGATTTTAGTTTTTAGAATTTATTGCATATTGTTATGTATTGACCGGGCAATGCCGAAAGATGTGCTGGTTAGGGATTATTATGATCGTTATTAAATTTATAAAAGGAGAATGTTTGAAAGAATGTTATCACAATGAAATACACATTTGCAGATAAAATTATTTATGCTAAGATGTTTTAATAAAAAAGAATGTTAGAACACAAAGAATTATTTGAAAATAGGTTAACTTCTAAAGTCTGACGTAGCATGAAGTAGAGATCATTTAAGATGAGGTGAGCTTTAGGAGAGAACTTTAATAAGACACGTATCATTTTTAGTCAAGGGTCAGGAGAGAGAGAGAGAGAGAGAGAGAGAGAGAGAGAGAGAGAGAGAGAGAGAGAGAGAAGACCGAGTCGGTAGCAAGAGAGAGACAGAGACGGTCTTCAGATCGTGATGGTTCCAAGTAGAGGGGATCAGAAATGGTGATAGTCTAAGACTAGCATTGCAGCTTTTCAATGGGCCAAGCATCTGGAATAAAGCTGCTATAAATACCACTAAGACTTTGAGTTGTACGAATCTTCTTTTTCATCTTTTCCAAGGATCCATTAAATAAAGACTAAGAATGGACCAGGTATGTTTCTCCACTTACTGTTATTTCTCCCTTCCTGTTGTAAATGTTACATGTCCGTTGTTAAACTGTATGTTAATATATCAACACTGTCGTAAGTGTTATACAAGCATCCATTCAACGAAGAAAAGAAAAACTAGATTAGACAATCACAATACTAGACGGTCATAGACGAACAAACGTATATAAACACATCATATAGATGACTGTGACATGTATATACAAACGTATATACATTCTTTGCACACATTCCTTAGAAGAACACTTCATGCCACTAGACCATATACGAATTTAGACAAGTATATATTGCTAACATATAGGAACGCCATATGCTGAACCAAACATCTTAATTGATAGTAAGAAGTTAAATTGTAGCAGTTATAAAGAACTACTTTCTCTAGAGAATCAGTAACCCCTCCTCTGAATTCTTTGGCCATAGGTTGACCTATCAGTTAACAGGGCCCATTGATTCATTCATCTGCTCCCCAAAAGTCTTGAAGGAACGTCAGTCAGTCAGGACCGAACATTCAGCCTAGCAACACCTCTCCTCACTTATTCCCAGTCCACTGGACATCTCGACCTAACCTCGACGGTCTTCACTAGAGACAACTGCTAACGGGGGACAACACAGGAAATATCCTAACTGACCGAAACCGACCCTGAAAGAACATTCTATTCTTTCTTCCACTATCTCAGTCCAACCTTCAACTTCTGCTGCAAATAAATATCCTTTTACGTTGGTACTGCAGAAAAGAAGTATGTTGTTTATTTAGTGCTGTGTTCATTAAATATATTTTATTAGTGGGTACAAACCAGTACCTTTTACTAAAAACTATCACAGACAATTTTGTATATCTGTGTAGTACGCTGAGTAAGGACAGTACACTTTATGCTGAGATTGATCACAGAATAACCAAAGCCAGTTCTGCTTTTGGCAAACTGGAAATACGCATGCGGTTCAATCGGGGAATGATCAAAAACAAAGCTAAGTGTTTAAAAAGCATGTGTTATCACTATGCTGGTATTGGACAACATATAAAAGGCATATCAAGTTATTGGAAAGGTTTCACCAAAGTTGTATTTGGAGAATACTTAATATTAACTGGGGGGCACTGTAGTTGATATATGTAATATTAACCGCCTGACAGTTCTTGAACGATCAAATAGTACTAGTATAGAAATGAAAATCATTCTAAATTAGATGCGCGGGACTGAACATTAGTTAGGATGGAGGACAAAAACTGTTTTGTGGTGAGATAGATAGGGGTAAAAACCACAACATAAAATAAGAGAAAGATTTAAGGATTCTCTGAAAAACAATTTGAAAATACTGAGAAGCCCAAATGAAAGATCGATCACTGTGGAGAAAAATCATCAGAGAAAGTTGTAAGATTTTAAATTCTGACTATTGGATTCCGTTTAAAGAATTCTCTTTTTTGAATTACCATTGAAAGAGCCTTCAAACACACAGGAATTTTATTCCCGGTTTGTTTTTCTTCTTTTCCACATTCCCACATTTCCTACATTCTTTTCACTTTTCTTCACGCATTTTTTAATGAATATGAACATTGCTGCAATTTATGACTATCATGAATTGTAGTTTCATCTAATGAATCAACCAGCGAATTCTAGTCCAGCTACAATTATAATTCGCTCATCTCTTTCTGTTTTCTGATGAGAAGAACAACAAGAACAGAATTCTTTGAGACTCCACGAAATAAGGACTTTGAAATTTGCTCTTGGGAGTATTCTGTCAAATAATAAATTTAATTATAAATTTTAACTTACAGTTTTAATTTCGTTTCTCTGATAACAAGCTCTACTCTCTTTTGAGTTTCGATAGAGCTTTTTATTTGGTTGGGATTAATATATATAAATACTGATATTTTATTAGATTGAAGTTTTGTTTGTATCAGGTAAACACCTCATTCCCTTTGCCTTTATATATATATATATATATATATATATATATATATATATATATATATATATATATATATATATATATATATATACAGCTAGCCATGGTTCTTCCCAGAATGTGCTGCTGCCATCGCGCACAGAACGTAATAGATGCACTGTGACTAAAGTTGCTTTCAGGACTGCCAGCAGCACTGTAAAAGAGTAATAAAAAATGCAAGAGAGCTATATGCTCAGTCTGTTAAATCTAAAGTAGCTGAGCAGCGGCTTAGTCCCCGCCAGTTTTGGCAAATAGCAAGCAGGATCCTGAACAGAAGTGTGCGTTTTATCCCAACCATCATCAATGGACCTGAGGTAATCTCGTCAGCAGCAGACAAGGCTAAACTATTTGCCAAGAACTTTGCAGCTAATTCTACTCTGTGAGATGAAGGCTATCGACTCCCCATATTTCCTCCTATAACATGCTATGCAACATACAAATATCTGTGTGTGAGGTTGCCAAGCTAATCAAGAACCTTGATTCCATTAAAGCAAATGACCCTGACGGCATTCCAATTATAGTGCTGAAAAAGCTCCAACCAGAACTTGCCCCCATACTTACAAAACTGTTTTAGTGTTGCCTTAAGAAGAAGTGCTTCCAAACACCCTGTAAAATCTCATCAGTATGCCCTGTATTTAAGAATTCAGGTGATAAGTCTTCTCCCTCTCAGTACAGACCAATAAGTCTCCTGTGTGTCATGAGTAAGTTGCTGGAATAATATTAAATAGAGAAGTAGTCAACCACCTCAGCAGAAATAACCTTCTTAGTGACATGCAATATGGTTTCCGTCCTGCTAGATCTACAGCAGATGTGCTAATGGTTATATCTCATAGGATTAGCAAATCTCTCGACAAAGGCTTCATTTCTAGGGCAATTGTTTTTGACATATCAAAGGCCTTCGATAAGGTATGGCATAAGGGCCTACTTCACAAGATTTCCAGCTATTGTATAACTGGAAATGTTTTCTCAATCATTAAATCATTTCTCTTTGATAGGCTCATAAGAGTAGTGGTTGATGGGTAGAAATCAGAGGCCCTCAGTATTAATGCTGGAGTCCCTCAGGGGTCCAAACTGGGCCCAACTCTCTTCCTGATCTACATCAATGATCTCCCAAAACACATACTTAAATCATTCGTTGACATCTATGCTGATGACACGACCATCTATGACAACACATCAAAGGCCGTAAATGACAAAGCTCTCTCTGATTCTCTTTCCTCTGATCTCGAGCATGTGGTACAGTGGGGGAAGATGTGGCTGGTTACTTTTAATGCATCTAAAACCAAACTCCTATCTTTACATCATCAACACTCTGATCCCCATCTGGCATCAATTGAAATGGATGGCTCTCGTCTAGGGGAAGTTTCATGTTTTGATAAGCTTCTGGGTTTGACCTTTACTCCTTGATCTGAAATGGAACATATACATCAAGTCTGTTGCCAAGGTCGCTGGAAAAATGGAAGGATCCTTCTACCGCTCAAGAAGATATCTCACTGCTGATGCAATTCTCTATCTATATAAAAGCCAAGTACGTCCAAGGATAGAGTACTGCTGCCACATCTGGGCAGGAGCTGCTAAAAATAGCCTATCCTGCCTTGACAAAGTACAAAATAGGCTTCGTGGTTTAGTGGGGGATGCCCTTTTCTCTTTTTTTATTTTTTTTATTGCATTTTCACGCCAAACAAGGCACATTGCCACTTTATTGTAGGGGGCTACTATCGGGGACATAAGCATCAGGGGTACTTTGTAGGAAGTTGGGCAGCAAGATGTCGGTTCACGTTGCACTTGAACTTCTGCATGTCAGTACAGTCGGGGAAGCAGGGATCCGGAAGGGAATTCCAAAGTCTAGCTGTTCTGGGGAAGAAACTACTGGAGTAGAAGGCACTCTTGCATCTAGGGAACTCTACTGTGAAGGGGTGGGATTTAGCTGCTTGTCGGGTTTGTCGGGTGTATTTACGTCCATGGGTACAAGTGATTGCAGTTCGTCAGAGCATTCTCCGTTAAAGTACTTGTAGAACAGGCAGAGGAATGTAACATTTCGTCGATGGGACAGAGGCTGAAGTTTAGATGACAGTTCAGGACCTATCAGATTGGCGACTCTCTTTTGAACCTTGTCTAGGAGTGAGAGACTAGTAGCAGATGCACCGGCCCAAATATGACAACAATACTCCATACATGGACGAATAGTGGCCTTATAGGGGTATAGGATACTTTCAGGCGTTAATAACTTTCTAGCACGGTAGAGAGAACCTACCTTCTTCGCAGCGACCCTGGCAATGTTCTCAATGTAATTGTTCCAACTCATGTTTCCTGTGAACGTTAGGCCAAGGAGTTTAAAAGATGTACTTTCAGATAAAGAGTCATTGGCCATTGCTATTGGCGGTAGGGAAGGGTTCTTGTTATTATTGAAAGAAACAAGTTTAGTCTTGGCAGCATTGAAGGTGACCATCCATTTTTGTCCCCATTCCACTACGGATCGGAGGTCATCCTTTAGTGTTTCTGCCATTTCTTTAGATATGTGTTCATTTGTTTTCCTGTTGTGTCTGTTATAGAGCATGGTGGCGTCTGCATACATACCCATCTCACAAACAATTTTGTCAAGGAGGTCATTTATGAATATTAAGAATAGCAGAGGTCCAAGGATAGACCCCTGAGGCACTCCTGCATTTATATCATATTGTTTAGATGTACGACCGTCAAAGACAACCTGGATTTTTCTCTTATCCAAGAAGGATCTAATTATGTTATGTATTCTTCCAGTGATGCCGTATGATCTGATTTTCTTGAGAAGACCCTCATGCCATACCCTGTCAAAAGCCTTAGATATATCTAGAGCTACTGCTCTACCTCCCCGCTTTGTCCAGTGACTGGTATATATGTTCTGAAATTACAGTTAGGATATCTGCGGTGGAACGGGCTTGCCTAAATCCATATTGTTGGTCAGTCAGAAGTTTAGCATCTGTAAGGTGATGGACTAGAGCTTGATTAATTATGGTCTCAAATATTTTGGCGAAAAGTGGGAGGAGGCTAATAGGGCGATAATTCACTGGGTCAATTCTTTCGTCAGAATTCTTGAAAACTGCAACCTCTCTCCCACAGGAGAGACGCTGTGAGCCTGTCTTTGTTTTATCGTCATTTACATGTTAAGTGCTCGTCTGAGCTCCAATCCCTGGTCCCCCATCGCCAAAAAACACCCGTCTTGCTGAAACCACTGTCAAAAATTTTACCACTCTTTATCTGTGCCAAAACCAAAACGTAGATTCCATGAACAAAGCTTCTTTCTTAGAAGTGCACGCCTGTGGAAATCTGTTCCGTTTGCCTGTTTCCCATCTGAACACAACCTGGATGTCTTCAAGTCCAACATAAACAAATTCCTGATGAACCGCCCCTTAAGTAAGACACTTTATCAAGTCTCCAATACTAACGTACTGTACACGCAATAACCTTTATCTCCGAGTGGCTTCCGGGCCTTGATAAGTGGTGACCACCTCATAATATATATATATATATATCATCCAATGACAGATAGTTTCGTTGTATCACAGCTGATCAGTGCGGTTAGATAAGCACCCATTCCAAACCAGGAATCGAATTTGCAATCATCCATAATAGTCGATAATCAGCAATTCTACCCTCAAGTCATAGGATTGGCATTCATAAATCCTATCTCCAATGTCTTTATATAAACATTGACCGCCATTTTAAAGGTGCTTCGTTTGTTTATTTACAAACTAAGAGCTTGCAGTTACAAGTAAGTAATTTAACGAAAGTGCTCTACCTCAGAAGGGGGAGGGGCTTATATATAGTCATCCATAGAAAGACTGTTTCACGGTATCACAGCTCTTCAGGGCGGTTAGATTAGCACCCATCCCAAAAAATAAGGTTTCAAAGGAATATTTAGTTTTTAAAGAATTGTTTACTATCATGGAAAATTCATAGTTTTGTCAATAGTCAGGGGATGAAAACTGAATGATTGCGACCTAGATGTATATAAATGAGATGACATTTATTCTTCAGATTATACTTTTGTGTTTAATGTATTCCTCCTCCTCAATTCCTCATCTTTATCCCATCATTACTCATCCCATTTGTCCCTTCATTATCACACAAATGGATCGAAAAACAAACTTATTTTCGGAATGATTAATGACTATTAATTTATAGAAATATGTTAATTAAGCATAATAGCTTGTATAAGCTGCTCTCTTTCTTTTTCGTTCGTTCGGATTACTCCCTCCTTTTCTTTACTATTTTCTCATTTTGTACTGAGTGACAATGGAACACACCAAAATCAATAGTCGTCGGATCTATGTTCTGTTTATATTAATTTTCGTTGGTCTCATTTGTTTTGAATATCATTGGTGTATTTTGTGAAACTTGTTCCTATTTTTGATTTCCTTTTTCGTCTTTTTGTCGATTACCACTTTCCAACTTTGAATAAATGGGTTATTTGCTTATTATATGAATAAACATCGACTAAAAATATGATAATTTGATAAGAATGATCGTCGCTCTTTGAAAGGGATTTTTGTTACGATGAAGTAGGTCTCAGCTGCTTCTTTGTTACAATGAAAAAAACGATGACATTTATTGTCAGAAAATTGCTCTTTTGTTTGATCGCACAAATGACAAGATCAAATAGATGGAGATGATCTTACTTCACCAGAAATAAATTAACTTTGTCAGCGTTTTTGCTTTCCTAATGAGTTGAAAGCTGTTTGCCAATATCCGTATGCTGTTTTTATATATCGAAAGCCACGAGAGAATGATTGACAGATTAATAATTAGGGGGTTGACCTTAGCGAATAAACAGAAATCACGAAAACGCTTGATTTCAAGGAAAAAAGGATTCTTTTTTCACTTTCCAGCTACATACTCAAGCAAAGCAGACACAAAAAAGGTTTCGTCTTTCAAAAAGGCACAATTATTGTCCAACTGACTACTGTATACCCTTAACCCTTATCCTCAAGTGGTCGCTGGGCCTTGATAAGTGGTTATGCCTATGTAAAACAAAATAAATAGGGTAAGAGTTGAAGTACAATATTAATTATATTGTGTGCGACCAAAGCCGTCGATCTGTTTCTTTCTCTTTCATGCAAAAGCCCAGGTTTTAAAGCATTTCCTCTTCCAGGTTTTCTGTAATTGTTCATCTTTGTTTGAACTAACAAATCTTCCATTAATAGAATTTGCTGCATTCGTCGAACAAAGCAATTGATTTTGATGCGTTCCATTGCCACTCAGTGCAAAATGAAGAAATGGTAAAGAAAAGAAAAGGAGGGAGTAATCCGAACGAACGAAGAAGAAAGAGAGCAGCTCATACAAGCTATTATCCTTTTTCTTTCACTTGTCTCGCATGCCTTTCGACTTATAGTCTACAGCATAAAACATAATTAGAAAATATCACTTTTTGAAGGTACAAACAAAATGATGTACAAATTTTGGAGAATGTCTTGTTATGAGTTATATTAGAGTTTTCGGTATTGAGTCTTTGTTGGATTCAGTCTGAGATCTGTTAATACATACGTCACTTGATTATGTTTGACCTTGATTGTTCCATGGTAAATTAGTAAATGCGATACCAAAGGTAGTTAAGGTGAATTAAACTGAAAACTTCTGAAATTATGTGAATAAAGTTAATCTTTTTGTGATTATCAAGACATCACTTCGAAATTTACCAATTCATCCAATTGAAAGAGTGATGCTAATTAATATTTTAATGCTTAACTAGCAGGACCTGTGGAAATTCCACAGCGGCCTCTTTCGTATGTTGATGTTGGCATTCTGTAGATGTTCATCGTAAATGGAGACGCTCTGGTATCATTATAGCTTTTTTGTTAAAACTTCAAAGGTATTTATCCAAGCTAGCAGGGACGCCTGGTCGTAAAATACGCTTAAATATGCTTGTATATATTATCATAGAGTCAATTCGATTATTATAAAGTTGTGATTTAAAAAGTAAAAAATATATATCTATATAACTTGGGTGCATCAGCTTGAATTGAAATCGAAACCAAAACATATGGAGAATATCTATCTATCTATCTATCTATCTATCTATATATATATATATATATATATATATATATATATATATATATATATATATATATATATATATATCTATATATATATAGCGTGTTAGGGGGCGATGAAAAAAATCCAATAAAGTGCTCAAGCGTGAATGTGAGAACTGAAGATACAATATTTATTACGACACTATAAATCTTGAAACATGTATATATAGTGTCGTAATAAATATTATATATATATATATATATATATATATATATATATATATATATATATATATTTGATTTCCTTCAGCTATAATCGAAACCAAAACCAACATTTATGAAGAATTCTGGATAAAATTATCTATAAAAAAATAGATGACTTGAGTGCCATCAACTATAATCGAAACCGAAACAAATAAATAATTCTTGGTAAAATTATTTATTACAAGAAATTGAAGGTCATAACAATGCAACGACAATCACTCGGAAGCGTGACACACAAAAGAACACACACGCTATCGTATTAATATGTAGATATTCGAGGTCAGCATCCATCTGTGGATGAGAATGTAATATCTTTTTTTTACACGTTGTTTATAGACGATGTTGTGCCTTCAGATCACACCGTTCTAGGCTAAAGAAAAATTAAAATAAATTAGCTTCAACTTTTAAAAATGCTGATTTCAAATTCACACATTTTTGATGATCAAATTTGCCACGAGACTGCAGTAAATTGCTAAAGTATTGCTGTTTTGAAACAAATCTTTAACTTTAATCAACTAGAGCTTAAAATGATGCCTCTCTATCAAATTAAATAGTCAATTTTAAATGGCCGATACACTGGTTGGTTTTAAGAACAATTTGTTGCATAATTATTCTGATAAGCAGAGAAATTGTAAACAGGTGGTTTAAAATTATATGGGGTTTACGATTAATACAGGCTGTGATGATGAGTCGGTTAATATCGAAGGCTACAAAGAAAGGAGTATAAAGAAAATTGACATCTAGTTTTCATCAAATTCTAATTCAATCATTTTAATTTGAAGTTGAGCTTTTTAATTTGAATTGTAACTATTTTAATGTGAGAGTAAACCCATTAAATAAGTTTAAAATTTTTAATCTTTTTCCTTTACCAAACCGCTTATAACTTAAGTAATCAAAAAAACGTTTTCAAATCAAATGATACAAAATAAGTTTCACTTTAAATATTATAAGATAACAATAATTTTAAACACACACGCATAATACATATGCATATAACCTGAACTTCTTGAAATCGAAAGAGCCGATTCAAAGCAGCATATTTTGCACATGCAAAAGAACGACATCCTTTCAAACAGAGTTTTATAACAATAATAATTAATTAGACGTAGCTTATTTTAATAATTTACTGCAGTTTCATGGTAAATCCGAAGTGTATGAATAATCTATAAGTCCTTATACATTTTACATGAAAAAATATAAGAACTTAATAGGATAGGCATACATTTCTGATGATCGTATGTACTATCATACAAAATTAAACAGGTTCTCAAACTTTGAATAAATTTATATTATCTTATAATTTTCTAATGGGGATTAATATGACAAAATAAATAGCCATAACTTCAATTCGAAATCTTTTTTGTGCATAATTTTAACTATAAGAGTATCTGTTTGATAGGAAATAATGTGTGGCCTGGTGGGAGAAGGGGCATGGTCTCTCGCCTTGGTAATATTATTTTGGACAATAATAGCATCTTTGCATGTTGCCAAAAAGCTAATGTTTAATATAAATTGTCCATATAAAAGTTACGTTGCAGCGAAGGAAGAAAATTAAGCATATTAAATGGATGTGCATACATATTGAAAAGGAAATGAAACAGTGAGAAATGTTAGAGTCACCAGTTAGCAAGTGCTAACTTAATACGAACAGAGTTTGGTAAATGAATAATCAAAGAAAACGTGATTAAATAACAAAGCATTTAGATAAGTATGAGTATATAAAAAGATAAATTCTCATTTTGGGAAAACTCATGGTTTTGGTAAGAAGATGTTGAGTGAATATCAGACATGAAGGGTTGACTTCTGTATATTAGTGTGAATATGCGTGTGTGAGTATTAGGCAGTATGGTGCAGTGTGAATTGGTTGACCTTGTTCTTGTTAATGTGTGTGTAGATGTGCGCAAGCTGATGGAGCTGTACGTTTGAGTGTTTGAAATGTTCTTTCTTTCACATCCACTGGCTAAAGGAACAAAGTGCGGGCATGCGCATACGTTCTTGGGTTCTTTGAGATACCCGGCTGGAGAACTGGATTATTTCCTTGTTTTTATAGGGATTTTGAAGTTTGCATCGGTTTCTTAAATTTATGGGGTTTCAAACGATTGTAATTGCTTGAAAAATACTGAGTTAACACGTTTCTGTGAAAACTCTAACTTGCTTTTGGAAGTGAAGACAGGAGCGTATTCCAACAAAGCAGAGAAAGAAAGCGAATAAATATCAATGTGACTTCTTTTTCTTCTACTGAATTTATATAAAAAACTTATTTTAATGAGATTTCAACCGTGAGTACAAGACCTTTTTTTTTATAAATGAAAACGTTTTTGATTTCTTTGAAATTTCTTAGGATGGGGAGGAATTATCCCTTGCTTAAAAGCTTTAAGTTTGTCTCATTATTTTAAACCAGTCCTTCGACGAGTATTCTATATAATTCATTATATATATATATATATATATATATATATATATATATATATATATATATATATATATATATATATGATTGTTGAGCTGGATTAAATCCGACGATATGAAATAAAATGGAGGTGGAAGGACCTGGATACTCAACGTTTCGCCCGATTTATGCGGGCTTCTTCAAGTCAATGACCATCCCTCTTGAAGAAGCCCGCATAAATCGGGCGAAACGTTGAGTATCCAGGTCCTTCCACCTCCATTTTATTTCATATATATATATATATATATATATATATATATATATATATATATATATATATATATATATATTGTGTACATAAAGAATAAAGCAATCTCTCTAGAAAATCTTAAAATAAAAAAGAAGAAAAAAAGCAACAAAAAATTGACAAATATAGCGATAGCACTGAATTTTGTTCCTCCTCCTACTCTCTTCATTTCTTAGTAACAAGAAAATGGCCCATGGATTTTTCATTTTTCAGTCAGGCGAAAACTCTCAACCAGTTTGCTTATCTGAAAAGGCCCAATTTTGATTAAAATTAGAATAAGGATTCTAGACATAAGAATTATTATATATGGATTTGAATCTTCATAAGGGGACATAAAAGTGGTCAAAAACTGTTCCTGTCCAGGCAATTAATTTTACACATCCTGGAATAGGTATTTCGCTGGTATATATATATATATATATATATATATATATATATATATATATATATATATATATATATATATATATATATATATATATATATGTTTTATGGAAAAGAGAAAAGGTGTTCTACCATTTCTTTTTCAAGTTATAGCAAACACGGGATGCATATCTTAATAACCAAACAAGTGCAGAATCTTTCAATAAATAAACATTTATTTATTAAATAAAATTTAATATTTCGATTCATAACAGAATATTCATCAGGAAATATTTTTTTTTCTTTCTTTTTTTACATACTATGACGATGGTAATGCTTAGCACGTTTTCCTTCAAATATTAATGAAGTGTAAGGTTCAAATTTTCGATATAGTAGAAAACGCCGGTTGAGTATTTTTGTGTAAAGTCATAGAAAGTCTACTATTTAAAACACTGTTGATATGAAATACAAAAAATATAACGGTTTAAAGACTAAACAAGTGCAGAATCTCTTTCAATAAATACGCATATTTATTTATTATAATTAAATTTGATGTTTCGATCCATAACAGAATATTCATTAGGAAATATAGATTCTTTTTCATTTTTTACGTCCCATGACGTATATATATATATATATATATATATATATATATATATATATATATATATATATATATATATATATATATATATATATACTAGACTACCCGTGACCCATTGGGTCAGTATATTATATTAGCTATGGAATTCATGTATGAGCGTGACACTTGTGACGCAAAGAAAATAGTTTTGTTTTTACATAACAGAAACATTTCTATGAAAGTATATTAAAATGAAAAGTCACGGACAGATCACTCAAACATGAAACAAAAAATCCTCCCTATCTGTGTAAAGTTACCTATTTTTCCGAATAATCGCTCAAAAATCGAAAATTAAACATAATTTTCCTACAAATCGAACACCGACGAAAGTCATTTAGCAGCAAAAACGCACATGAACATACCGATGAGAAATATAAGAATGAAAAACCCATATTGGAATCCTTCAACCAAGTTATAGACACTTAAAATCTAAAAAAAAATAATTAATAAAACCTGAAGCAAAATATAAAACCTAAATAAATAAAATAAAATAAAAATAATATTGAAACAGATTAGTAAATGTGTCAACAAATTCACCGTTCTCTCACAACTATTTTGTGTCTAGAAATGTAAACAAAAAATAAAAAAAGAAGGAAGGAAGGAAGGAAGGAAGGAAGGAAAAGGGACGGATAGAGAGTAGTAGTAGTAGTAGTAGTAGTAGTAGTAGTATTAGTAGTAGTCTTGGCTTTACTACAATTGTTCTTATGTTTGTCAATGGGTTAAAGTTGTAAGAAAATAGCAAGAATATAGTTATAATAAAGAATAGTTGCAAAACACCTCCACTCTTCCCATGTTAAATAATAATTTTGAAATAATAACGTTAATATTTCAGTGCGCAGGTCAAAATCTGCAAAAGAAGCATTTGTGTTTATTTGTTTATGTTGTTATGAGTTAATGTTTATGCGCGCATGCGCAACCGGATGTCGTAAACCAGAAAGTGGGTTACATCACTCGTTACAAGGTCATTTGAGTTTTATAATTATATATATTCATATGTATATATATATATATATATATATATATATATATATATATATATATATATATATATGTGTGTGAAAGAATGCAATTATAGACTGTAAATTATAATTTACAAGAATTTATTGTTTTACAGGATACTCAAAAAGAAATATTAACAATTCCTTAATCCACAGAGTTTCAAATAATGCATTTTTTTTTATTAGAGGAAAGATATTATAGCAAAGCTATGAATTTTCTGGTACTGGCATCAATGGAAACTGCATTATATGAACACTAATCATATATACAGAAAAGTTATTGCAAAGAGTTTATGCAATGCAGAAAAAAGAAAGAAAAATGAAAAATGCAAATGAAAGGATATGCAGTGATTATTACAAAGAGGTGAATGGGTCATAAGATCCAATGTTCTCATAGGAAGTAGTCCGAGTTAAAAAAGGCAATATTGACATATCGATTCAAAGTAAAAATTCAAATGAATGCAATGCAATTATTTTGTAAAAAAAAAACAAAAAAAAACAAAAGAAAACAAACAAATATATTTACTTATTTATTTATTACATAAACATTTGTGGGGATTACACAACAATTTTTGGTGAAATAATCATTTTGAGATCCGAAGAGGTGATAACACTGAAACACAACTGCAAATGCATAACCCACACAGATGTTTACATAATAAATATTTATAAAGTCTACCTAGTATTGAGCACTATCAAAAAAAGTATTAGTTTTGATTTTAAGTTCATTTCTAAATACATCCGAACTGGCATAATCACGTTACTTATATATCTATCTCCCCCTCTCTATCTCTATCTCCCCTCTCTCTCTTTCTCTCTCTCATATATATATATATATATATATATATATATATATATATATATATATATATATATATATATATATAAAAGCAAAATTAAATTCAAACGATTAGGCATATTTTAAGTAGAGTAACCCCTAGAGTAAATGTGGTATTGTGGTGACTACTGAAATGAAAATGATGGACAAATGATGAAAGAAAGAAAAGAACAGTACTTGAACGAATGGGTTAGAACGCATCTTGTTAAGAATAGGATAGACAGAGGATAAGCAACTGCCACCCTCACTCCTCCTTTTAAGGCCCTTGTGCTCAATTTTTAAAAAATGTTTCTATTATTTTAGCAAATAAAGTGTTGCAACTCTTCTATTTGACTTCAGATGACTATCCACCCAGGAATCACCCCCCTCTAATATGGGGAGTTTGTCGCCTTAGGTACCCTTGCAAGGAAATGCTGACTGGTCCGAGATGTAATTATTACACACTGACATTCAGAAAAGGCGACACGCCCACACCCACATTAAGCTTCTTAACCATGTGTCACTTACCAACCTAGTAGAAAAACAGCTAGATAACAGTTACGACTGTATTGTGTATGCAGGTGTGGACATTTTTATTCATTTATTTATT
Source organism: Euprymna scolopes (assembly GCF_053919585.1). Lineage (NCBI taxonomy): Eukaryota > Metazoa > Mollusca > Cephalopoda > Sepiida > Sepiolidae > Euprymna > Euprymna scolopes. Next base: position 73,698,403 of record NC_136484.1, read on the forward strand.
TGAGATAACAAAGTTCACACCAAATTATATGTTGAATATCACAAATAGATTCAGTAGAGACGAAGTCGGATAATCGATCGTGCAAAATGTTGTTGAGCATAATACTTCAAGGGAGATAACTCTTCCAAGTCTGTCATCAAACTATGCCAAACAGAATTTATTAAAGTGGTTCATGACGGACTGTCTTCTCTTCAGCAGTTAATAAGCACCGTCTGTTGTTGACAGGCAGCTAAAAGATTCCCTACAATTTATTTCTTGTTATGCCGACTGTTTGTATAAGTGTGTGTGTGTGTGTGTGTGTGAGAGAGAGAGAGAGAGGGAGAGAGAGAGAGAGAGAGAGAGAGATATTGCAGTTCTGATGACGATGTTATATACTAATTTATCACTGCATGATTTAATTAAATTATTACGAGAAAAAGTCTATAATTATTTTCAAAATTTTTCTGACAATACACTTTTCTTTTCTACATTCTAAGAACAAAATTAAGTTGAACATTTCTTTGTGCAACATCTTAGGATATATATATATATATATATATATATATATATATATATATATATATATATATATATATGATTGCTACTTTTTGACAGAAGTTTGCCATCTCTTCAGTTAAGTGTTGTGCAGCTGTGTGCACGTAGGTGACTATTTAATCCAGCTTTAGTCTTGCATAAAAGTACATATATGTGACATAAAAACTTGTCTTCTTGTAATATTGTGAATCCTTGAATGCCGTTTCAGGCCACTTTTAGATTTGCAAATTAGACCACAAAAATGACAACTTAGCATCGCCAGATGTGCTATAAAAACCTCCTCATAAGACTGTCGTTCCTGTCTTTGAATTTGTGATTTCAGATGTTTTACAAAACCAGCTTTGACAAAAAGTATCTGCCACATACAGTGCAGTTCAGTCCTTATTGTAATTTTTCGGACATTATATTTTCATCCTGCTTTCTTAAAGCATATTTTAAGACAGCAAGCTCTACATGCTGCTCTTCAAAAATCTTACAACTTTCTCTGGTGATATTTCTCCACAGTAATCGATCTTTTGCTTGGGCTTCTCAGTTATGTACATCCATCTCAAGTATTTTCAAATTGTTTTTCAGAGAACCTAAAATCTTTCTCTTATTTTATGTTGTGATCTTTTATTCTTAACTACCTTGCAATAAAACAGTTGTTTAGGAAGTCTTTTGTCCTCCATCTTAACAAAGTGTTCAGTCCAGCGCATCTGATTTTGAATGATTTTCAAGAACTACAGTGTGAGGCATTAGAGTCCTCCAGGTTAATATTAAGTATTCTCCGAATACAACTTTCATGAAACCTTTCCAATAACTTGAGATACCTTCTATATGCTGTCCAAGTCTCTGACCCATATAGCAGCATAGTGACCACACACGTTTCTCCATTTTTCCAAAAGCAGAATTGGCTTTGGCTATTCTGTGATTTATCTCAGCATCAAGTGTACAGTCTTTATTCAGTGTATTATCCAGATATACAAAATTGTCCGTGATATTTAACTTCTTACCATCTACAAAGATGTTTGGTTCAACATATGGCATTCCTATAGGAGGTGAATACATAACATGTTTTCTTGAGGCTGATAGTAAGTTCAAAAGCTTTACAAGCCTCTGATAATCATCTGTGTATCCACTTCTGAACATGAAACAAGGTCTGCATCATCTGCATATAAAAGTTCAAGAACAAGGTTCTGAAAAGTTTACAACTTTAAGTTAAGACATCTAAAGTTAAAAAGTTTACTTGATGTACGAAACCGAAACTTCACCCCAATATCGCAGTTGTTAAAAGCATGCACCAGCATCAGAGTGAAATATATGGAAAATAATGTAGGGGCAAGGATATCACTTTGTTTCAATTGAAATTGGACCAGACAGAAATCCATTAAAGTTCACTTGAGCTTTCATATTATGGTGTAAAAGCTGAAGTAACTCAACAAAACTAGTAGGACAGCCTAGTTTCCTTGGATTCTTCCAAAATGCATTACGATTGATGGTATCCAAAGCTTTTGTCAGATCAACAAAAACTTGATACAAAGGCACTCGCTGCTCCATACATTTTTCCATTAACTTGCACAGAAAATATCATGTCCATTGTGCCATGGCCAGATCTAAAACCACATTGATTCTCTGGGACGATAGAGGGACAAATCCATTTCAGCAAACGATTTAATGTCTTTGATAAAACCTTTCCCACTGCTTCAAACAAGGTAATACCCCTATAATAACCACACTCAGATTTTAACTCCTATGCTTGGAATTATTATTGCATCAATTCCATCTTGAGGGATAGCATTACCATGCCAAACAGCAAGAATGAGTGAATGGACCGCATTGATAACGCTGTTACTTCCAAATAGCAATAATTCAACAGGTATTCCATCAAGTCCTGGTGCTGACCCCTTATTAATCTCTGTTAATGTGTTTTTGGTCTCTTTAATGCTGGGATCAATCATCATCTCATCAACGACCTCCTTTTTCGAGAGACTATCAATAACTATATCATTTACTTCAGATGAATTATCCAAAAGATCTCGAAAATGTTCTGTCCATTATTCCATAATACCCTCAACAGTGTTGAAAATGGCAGAACCATCTTTGAATTCCACAGGTACCAATGTTGGAGGATGCGGTCCAAAAGCTTTTCTGATTTTGTAATACATATCTTTTGAATTTTTGTGATCATAATCTGTTTGGATGTCTGCTGACAATTTGCCCCACCACTTGTTCTTCATTCGAAGTGTCTCACGCTGTATTTTTAATTTTGCTTATTTATACACTTTTTCTGAAGTTATTTTAGCTGATCCATTAGAACACAAACATTTTTTTTTTTTTATAAGGTGGTCACCACTTATCAAGGCCCGGAAGCCACTCAGAGATAAGGGTTATTGTAAGTACAGTATGGTATTTTGTGAGCCTTTACTCTTCCAAAAGATTGGTGATTGAAGAATTATTTTCATCAACCAGTCCCTATGTTTGGTTTTCATAAAGCCAAGAATTTTAGCTCCTTTGCTATATTCTTGTAACTTGAATAGTTTCCAAGTTCAATCAAATGCATTATTATTCTGTGAGGTTCACACTTCCTTATTTTGTAACTTGCAGACATTGATGCATTTAGGCACTTTTACTCTATTGGCTCTGACCTGTTATCCTTATACGCAGCTTAAGTTAAGCACGAACAAGTTTGTAATTAGTGTCATAGTCTACACCACCCTTATAGTACACATATCCTGAAGATCACACTTGTGCATGATGACATAATCAAGATTATGTTCAGTGCAAAAAAAGAATCCCATTGTCATTTGCCTTACCAAGGCCATATTTTCCTAAGACACCCCAGGTGTTGTGATCACTTCCAATGCATTAAATTCTCCAAGCAACAAAATCTTATCTGCTTTTGGTATCCCTTGATACAATTCCATAGATCTTGATAAAACCCCATTTTGACATCCTGCCTACTATCCAAAGTAGTGTCATATACTGAGATAACTGACACATTACAATCACAAAGTAAAGGTACCCTCAGTAACATGATTCGATCACTAATTCTACAAGCTCGTTCTGAGATGTGATCTTTGTCCTGATAGCAAAACCAACTTCTCCTTCCCTTTTTACTCCCTTGGGTTTGCCTTTCTAAAAAACGTATACCCTTCACCTTTTTCAGTAAGTTGATCTTCATCACTAAAATGGGTTTCAGAGAGAGCAGCAATATCCACATTGTATCTAGCTAATTCTCTGGCAACAATAGCTGTTCTTTGTTCTGGATTAACCGACTCTTTCGTATCAAGAAGTATCCTTATATTCCAGGTAGCAATATTCAATTTAATTTTCTTTTTAGAATAAATCTCATTGTTTTTTTTGTTTCCCCCCACCTGCAGAAATGAACATCTGTCAGCTGCAGGTAGCTGACCAGCTGAAAATAAGAACAGACGACATTTAGGTCATCTTTTCTAGACCTCTTCCATGATCTGGGTGAGCAGCATTGTCCCTTAAAACGGCTGCACAGTTGCAAAACGCCCCACTGAAACTAGTTCCTGTCCTTCCAAACTAACAGCTATGTTAAAATGAGCTTAAGCCGACTGTGTGAAGAATTATGACGACGACATACTTCCAACTTGTTAGGTTTGTACACGTTGCCTTGTCTCTATTGCCACAGGACTTGTAAAGAAAAGATATCTGTACAAAATGATAACTGCTTGTATGACACATGCATCATTTTCTGAATATCCACAGTCAGAATCCAATGACAAGTGCAGAATAACTGATAACTGTATCAGCTGCGGGTTTTCTTGAGTGTCCTTCTCACAAAAGTGCTGACTTGTCGAAAGATACTTTCAGACACAGAGGTCAGGACACCACTTGCCGCCAGATGCTGGACAGACGTATCATGGATTTGGAAATAAAAATGTAATGTAACCTATTTCATAGACATTTATTCAAACTAATGTAATATATAATACTTTGACTGGATAACATTCCTTTGGTTGCCAATCAGACACGATGGGTTTTTTTCTCCTTCTTTTAAAGAATTTTTTTATTTGTATATGTATATTTTAAAACTGAATAAACAAATATATCTAACAAAGACAGAATTCATCAGGTTAGCCCACCGATTCTGAAAACACCTCTGGAAGTCTTCTTTTGGAATAGCGTCCATCTCTGCCGTCACATTCCACATTATCTTTTCTTTACTCTCAAAACGAGATCCTTTCAGTGGCTTCTTCAATTTTGGAAACAACCAGAAGTAGCAAGGAGCCATGTCTGGATATTAGGGAAGTTGGTGAACGACTGGAATTCCATGTTTGACAAAGAAATGTTGGATCAAATGGAATGAATGTGCGGGGGCGTTGTCATCGTGCAGTTGCCAAATTTTTGCAGTTTACATGTCTGGTCTTTTGCACAGAACTGCATCACAGAGATGGTGGAGATCATCTTGATAGTACTCCTTTGTAACTATTCGTCCTTCTGATGTGTATTCATGATGCACAATTCCACGGATATCAAAGAAGACAGTCAGCATCACTTTGATTTTGCTTTGCTCTTGTCACAGCTTTTCGGCCTTGAAGATTTGGGATGCTTCCATTGCGACGACTGTCTTTTTGTTTCTGGATTGTACCCATACACCTATGACTCATCTCCAGTTATTACGACTTCTGGTTATTTTCAAAACTAAAGACGCCACTGAAAGGATCCCGTTTTGAGAGTAGAGATAATGCAAAATGTGACGGCGGAGATGAACACCATTCCAAAAGAAGACTTCCAGAGGTGTTTTCAGCAGTGAAAAGTTCGGTGGGCTAAGTGTGTGCAAGTACAAGGGACCTACTTTAAAGGGGCTTAGGGTCCAAATCCCGTCAAGTATGTGAAATATTTTTTCTAGCCTAAAGTCGGATACTTTTTAGACAGGCCGCGTAAGAGCAGGATATTCATATTATAAATTGGATATTACAATCGATAAAAGTTAGTCCAACGTCTCGGCTTTGGATTGAAATGCAGACAATAAAATCCGAAATTAACTTGGGAATATCTTAAGTAGGACGGACCCTAGTGCAAATGTGGTATTATGGCAACTAAGATAATTCTAGTAAAGAGTAGCATAGACATTTGTTAGTATTTGTGACCAAAGACGACCAACAACATCCATTTTGAAGTGGCTTATGCCTATTTTGTTTCAAATGCAATTTCTTTTTTATTTTTAGCAAATAAAATATTTCAAAGTGTGATATCTGTTCTATCTGTAATCAATGAAAAAATCTTTCTACACAGAGGCAATTTGAATTTTTATCCAAATGCAGAATGCCCCTCCTTTTATTTTTTTCTCTTGTTGTGAGTCAGCACATCAAAGCTCAAAAGCCACTCAAGGATAAGGGTTAATAAATGTAATGTTGTAATCGTTAATTATGTAAATTTCATAGGATTTGATTATTTATGGGGATGGCCCAACAAGAACTTGTTTACATTGGATTTGAAGGCTAATTTGTTGAATTCAACTAGGAAGTAGGTCAGTGGAACAGTATTCCATAGATGGGCAGTTCTGGGAAAAGTTTTGTTCATCGAATCTGCGTTTAGATTTAGGCACAGTTAGAGAGTGGGGAAAATTGTATATAGTGGTTGTAACTAGTCGAGCGCTTTTTGCGAAAGTTTGGCAAGGGAGGACCATAGATTGGAGTTTAGTTGAGCACTTACCATAAAAATTGCGATAGAGCAGAGGCAGGTTTGCGATATCTTTTCCATGGGAAAAAGGTTGCAGGGAGAGAAAAGGGCATCACCTACTAGGTTTCAAAGCCGGTTTTGAACTCTAGAAAAGCTGGATAGGGCGTACCAAGCAGCCCCTGTGTCAACTGTACTTCATTTTAAAGTGTACCTGCCTCTTATACAGATAGAGGATTCATTCTACTAGATTTGTAGAATGATCCAACAATTTTTTCCAGTGGCAACAGATTTGATGTATGTATTCCATTTCGGATCAGGAGATAAGATCAGTCACAAAAGTTTATCAAGACATGGAACTTCCTCATGACGAGAGCCATTCATTTCAATTGGAGTGTGATGAGGGTCAGAGTGATTATGATAAAAGAAGAGAAACTTGGTTTTCAATGCATTAAAATTAACCAACCACCTTTTTCCCCATTGCATTACATTCTCAAGGTCAGAAGAGAGAGAATATGAAAGATCTTAACCATTGCCAGCTTTTGAAGTGTTGCCATAGATTGTGGTGTCGTCTGCATAGATATCTATGAATGATCTAAGAATGTGATTTGGAAGATCATTGATGAAGATCAAGAAGACGGTTGGGCCAGGATGAAACCTTGAAACACACCAGCGTTAATACTATGAATTTCTGATTTCTGCCTATCAACAACTACTGTTATAAGCCTATCAGAGAGAAAGGATTTAATAATTGAGAGGACATTAAGTCTGCCCTTGTAGGGGGGGGGCGACAAGTAGGTTCAATTTCAAATGTGGCATACTCTTGAAGGAAACTATGTTGTTATCTCTCTTTTAATGCTAGCACTAAGAGATCAATTCTCTCTTGCTTAGTTTATCACATCCCTTGCTCCGCTCACCTCCAAACTAGTAGAATGCTATTCTTAACAAACCAATGCGTTAATACTCCTTAATCATAAGAAATCAAAGAATTATCCAATTTTAATAAAAGTTTCGATATTTAATTTGATAAGGAATTATTAGTTTTTAAATATACATCATAACGATTTTTACAAGATGTTAAAGTATGAAAGGATTCAAGTTTGGACCAGATCAACACACCTACCTGTAATATCTTTGTTTTTATATTCTTTAACATTGTAAGTAACGAGGAAAAAAATGAAACAACAATATCTCCAAACCATCCTTTTGAACGGTGTCTTATATTTTATTTAATGGAAATTGCTCCAGACAAGGTGTAAAGTCACTCGAGTTAAGGAGATAACAAGAACAAAAGATGATTATCGCAAAAATAGTAGATGTCTATTGTCCTTAGTCTTGAAAAGGTCAAGGCTATAGGTAGAAGGAAAACAGTCAACAGGTAGAGAGTTATGCAAGCTTGGAAGGAAGCTACAAGAATAGAAGCTGTATTATAATGAGGTATCAAAACAGCAAATTAATGGAGACCACTAGACAAATAAATCAAAAGAGCTGGGATAAAAGAAGCCGGGAAAAAATCAAACAATTCTGAAAAACACATGCCATAATAGTATTTATAGAAAAATACTGAGACTAGCAACATCATACTTGTTATAGAGAGAGTGTAGAGAAGAAGAAAGAGTGAGAGAACCAATCAAATTACAGGTACGTTTCTGCACCTTATCGAGAACCTGCAAATCACAGAGATTCACTCGCCCAAATATGACATCATTACTTTATATATGTTGGTAAATTTGTAGACAGAAAGAATATCTATATTCAGTTTAACATCCGTTTTACATATTGGCATGTGGTGAATGGATTTAGAGATTGACTTCCAAACTTACCTATTACAAAGTAGTTTTTACTTATCCTTCTTTCTTTTAAGTCCATCTTTATCACTTCATCCTATATTTTCTTGGCTTCCTCCTGCCAACTGATTCTACTACTCAACTATTCAACAAATAGTAACCCAAAAGATCGCATCCATTTGTCAATGTAATTAAACTAATTAAATAATCTGCTCCATATACATTTCTCTATACTATCCCTTCAGTGAAAGTGGTAATACTCATTAAAATACTAAACATGTGGTTATTTATGTCCATGCAAATTATAAATAATATTGACTCCCCCCGCCCCGCCAAAAACAGTGCCCTACAAATTTCTCAATTTATCTTGACAAAAAATTAAATGCAATTCACTATTACAATATTTTCATTCTATTATACAAACTAGCTGTTCAGCCTGGCTTTACTCGGGCCCTATGTTCTGCTCATAACTTGCCCCATGTGTGAATACCCTTCATGTAAAATTTCAAATATTTAGGCCCAAAATTGTCTGAGTAATTTAGTACAGACCGCAGAGGTCAATTTTGAAAAATAATTTATCCCAATTTTTACCCCTTAACATTTATTGTTTTGATCTCAAATCAAAATAAAAAAAATTTAACTCATGTCCAAGTTTCCTACATTTAAAATTTCAAGTGTTTAGATCTAAAATTGTCCGAGGAGTTTGGTAGAATCTATAAAAGTCAACTCCTGCATTTTTTACCTTTTTGCAGCAAAAATCTCGCCCAAAATGGATTAAAATGCTTGGCGCATGTCTGAATACCTGTTATGTAAAATTTAAAATGTTTAGACCAAAAAATTAGCTAAGCAGTTTGCTAGAGACCACAAAGGTAAAATCTTTTGAACTTTGACCCCTTGGCAGCTCAATATTTCGACTAAAACCGATTAAAAAGCTTGCCCTATCTCTAAATACCCATTATGTAAAATTTCAAATGTCAATTCGTTGAGTAATTCGATAGAGACCGCAGAGGTCAAATTATTTTTTGAATTTGACCCCCATTTTAAACCCCTTAACATTTATTGTTTTGGGCTCAAATCAAATTAAAAAGTTTGACTCATATCCAAGTACTTTGACCCCTTGACAGCCAAATTTCTTGCCAAATACTTTCCCAAATCTCAATACCCCTTATGTCAAATCTCGAGTTCGTAACAAGGACAGTAATGTATTTTTTAGCACTCAGTCTGTTGTTCTTCTTTTTCATATTTTCATGTAACACTTTATATATTTTGTATCCTGCTTTTATATTTGAATAAATGTATGTGCGCAGTCATAAAACTCTTTCGTCACTATTGTCATTTGCTCTTTCTTTCAACATTCATGCATGTTATCCACCATAGCACAACACACACACACACACACACACACACACACACACACACACACACACACACACACACACACAAAATTGTGGGAAAGATATACTCAAACACGTGCTCGCTAATAGCATAAAAGTGTGAATATAAGTTTTCATCTCCAGAAATTAAGAGATAGCATGATGTAAAAATACATTGACAACCAAGAAATATGGGAACATGTTAGCCTATCGGCTATATCTAATGTAGAAGAAGTGCAGATGGGGTAGGACAGTTGTGTGAAAGGTAAAGGAGCAGGGAAAGATCAGACAAAGATTCAGAGATGAAGAAATTCAACATGAGTGATTGGCATGATCATGTGAGAGACAGAACTAAAAAAAAGTACAATCATCGCCTGGTAGTTGCTATATATATATATATATATATATATATATATATATATATATATATATATGTGTGTGTGTGTGTGTGTGTGTGTATATATATACATGCACACACATACTCATATATACACACACACACACACACACACACACATATGATGATTGTTCCATGGCGACAAATGAGCCATGATCATATTCTTTGGGTTTGTATTTCACATGGTCATAATTATCATTTCCTACACTACGTAAGTTCAGAACACATTTGCCCATAGGTTTAAAAATAATTATTAATATTTATTTGAAAAATATTATCATTATAAGTAGGGCTGTGACAACAGCATATTCTTTTCATTGTTTTGACTTTTGAGTATATACCCGTTAATATCTTATATGTTTTTACATAGACAGATGTGGTTCTCGGTTGATTAAGTGTGTCTATGTTGGATATATACTCGAGAGTTAAAAGAATGAAAAGAATATTCTGTTGTCACAGGCCTAGTTAGGCTCCTTTAAGAACAGAGCAAGTCCACTTCCAGTAATTAGGAATAAGTAATCTATCTTAGCACAATGCAATAGTCTGACATCTGTCATTGAATACTATCTGATTGTTTATGCCCGCCTAATCAATATTAATAAAACTAAATTCCCTTAATTGTTTATTTCTCATAGTCTAGCGGTTAAATACCAATCTATGAAATCAATGTTGACTTTGTTAGGGGATTCGAATCCCCGACTGGCACTATCTACACTGATGAGAAGGTAAATTCGAAAAAAAAAAAACAGTGTATCTGTAGGTTTAAAAATATTTATTGCTATTTATTATAAAAAATGTTATATATATATATATATATATATATATATATATATATATATATATATATATATATATATACAAATTCAAATAAATTTTTATTACAACTTTAAGATGCTATCTTCGTACTTGGAATTTACTCACATTTACTGATCAACAATTTGAATCATTACATATACGTCTCATTTAACTTTTTCCTTCACTGAACCTGGACTTTATTTGGAATATCCTTTTAACCTATACAGTTCTGCCTTATTAACAACTTTTATACAAATATGACTTCTCTCTTATTTTGTAGTTTTCAATTAGTGTACTAAACAGCAAAATTATAGCTGACCTATGAATATTATTTTGATATCTATTTTCCTCTAAGGATAGGAGCCATTCTTTTAAACTCCATGTAATAAGAAAAATTGTAATTTTTCAATTGCATTCCTTGTCGAATAATACATTTTTGTAAATTCTAATTTGCAGAGTTTAAATTGAATTTCTTAATACATACATACATACATACATACAAACATACATGTATGTATATATGTATGTATGTATATCAATAATTAAGTATTTTATGTCTACAAGCTCTTGTTTTGTCTTTTAATGACTCATCCGTGTGGTTATACAACTGATCCGCCGACTGCATGCATCATACTTTTGACGTTGGACTGATAGTCAAACATCTATATCCATACACAAGTAACTGTGCGACTGAGAAATGTATATACTGATTTTAAACACAGAAAAGAAATAAAAATAGTATTCACACTTGCACAGAAATGTGTTTAATTCCGAGATCCGTAAAGCGTTTGTCAGGTTCCCTTATTCTCTATTTGAAATATTGATCATACCTCCTTCATATTATACCCCAGTATATGAGGAGTGAAATTCTTCTTATACAGTGACATTCCCCCCCCTATATATATATATATATATATATATATATATATATATATATATATATATATATATATATATATATATAAAAGGAACTTTGTATGTATGGCTGTGTGTGTGAGTTCATTCCATATGGACTCCAAAACAGGTGGGCCGATGTAAAACAATTTCACACAAATGTACTTTATGTATCTGGCAGTGTTCTTAGGTTTTGTATCAGATTTATTGATACTTATTGAACTATAGATAATAATTGAAATAATCGATAAAAGAAAGAACATGCGATTTTGACCAAAGTTAACACCTTATACAACCTAATATCATAAGTGCATTTGAGCAGTTTTATTACCACACAGACATATAAAATTAACAGTAAGTTCTTTGATATGACAGGGGCACGTTTGAAATGAATTTTTCTATTTAGTATACAATTGAACCATGATACTTGACTTTTGCATTTTATATTTTAATTCAAGTGATTATATATAAAAATAATTTTATAAAATCAACAGTAGATTCTCGACAGTACACTGTAGAATACAATGTATTTTGGACTAAGTTACTGCGTATGAAGCTTCTTTCCGATGCACCATGATGGGTTTCCAACTAGATTGATTTGATTGGAAAATGGGCAATTTCACTGAGTTCACTGAAAACAACAAATATATATTATCGTAAAACATTCGTTCACCACCATTCAATCCTGGGCAACGTCAAGTCTGCATGATTATATATATATATATATATATATATATATATATATATATATATATATATATATATATATATATATATGTGTGTGTGTGTGTGTGTGTGTATTTATATATTTGTACACACACGATGCACACATAAATTAACAAAACATAATAAACTTTTGAACATAGCTGCAAGGCATAAAGACTTGCAATGTGAGTTATGCTTAGTTTAATTTAGTTTTATACAAAGAGGATAAAAGTGCAGTGGGAAATATGAAAAATCAGATATTACCGTTTATTGTGAAATTTTACCAATTTCAGTTGATTTTATAAGAATAATACCAGCACAATCTTCTATTTGAAAATTCAAATCTCTAAGATTTGCATTACATTTGATGTGCAGTCATTAGATACAATTAAGCCAGATTCCACCAAAACTTACTAGAAACTAATTTTGTCTGATAAAATGCTCAATAGCGAAAATGTAGAGACTAATTTTAGTTTATATATTACATGGTTTATTAATTATCAGTTATGTTTTCGTTATATTTAAATATAATAGTTGCTTATTATAGTTGTATGCTAATATTTCCTCTGTACCTAAATCTGACAAACCGATTATTTAGTTATTTTAAAATTCATGAACATCCATGAGGAGCGAGCGTGATATGGCGGTTTAGATGTGTGTCCTTATTGTTTTTTTGGTTCATTTGGTGTTATTCTCTTCAATCAATGTTTCCCACACAGGACCCACATCTGCAACAAGCCGATTGACAATGCCTGAAACAATCCAGCATAAAATCCAGCATAAAAAACAAAAAAAAAAAAAAGAAGAAAAGGGGAGGGAAATATATTTATAAGAACGATCATATTATGTTCCACATGATTGCTTATGCCATGCTGAGTATGCGAGTCCATTAATATTTTTACAAATGTCAAATTAAATATTTCATTGGATCTAAAGTGGCTATGGCTGAGTATGACTAAGTGCAGAAGAAACATCAATGTGCACAAATAATCAAAAACAATCCCATTTAAAATCACTACAAATTAATGAATACACCTGAAGAAGGCCGCATAGTACATTGACCGAAACGTAATAGAAACACAAATAGCCAGTTTCAGACATAGTGAATAAGATACTTGGTAAAATTCAGTTGTAAGTTGCACTCTTTTGGAGGTTGAAGGTTCAATTTTCATTACGGACGACGCTCAAAATACAACTGCAAATTAATTAGGACTTCTACACAATCATTACTGACAGAACAATAGCATACTATTCCGGTGGATTAAATAAAGAGTTCTGTTCGAATTTTCGTGCAGATTCCTGAGTTTGAAAGAAAGATTCCCGAGTTCGACAAGATTCACCTGAAGAAAGTTACATCGAGTGTACTAGAAATGTCACTAAGCAGGAATAAAGCATACTTGATACAAACACACACCTGGCCAGAAGAATCTTAGTTTAAATTCAACTGGTCAGACAGTTGAGCGCTGACTGCTAAATTCAACATTCATCATAGTTTAAGTGATTGGTATGTAAAGTGATTTCTCCATTTAGAATAAAAAATGACTCCAAACTATGATAGCAACTCTAAAACGACTTGGATGAGAGATTAGCAACTGTAATTTTTATGGAGAATTTGTTACAGAACCAGATTTTACAACTCAGTTGTATCATTTTAAAGATAAATATTGAAATGAAACTAAATTATGTTGAAAATGTGATATATATCAAAATATATAAACATTTAAAAAGGAAAAAAAAGTTTTTAAAAATATCTCTTTTATCTGGTTTTACGTTTGGGAAATTGTTTCAGTATAGTTATTCGATTATTCACATCATCTGGCACCCTTCCTTCGTTATTTTGGCCCATCCACACACCGTCTTAATTTTTTTAAAATCTTTGGTTTCGTTTATCAAATCTTATGACTGACATTTTGTAAAGAACATTTAAAAAAAGAAGTTTTTCCTGTTTACATATTGAGATTTATTAATCCAATCTTATGTAAATTTATTTGCCCTTTTGCAAATAAAGTTCATTATTTTAGTTTTTGCCAAACAAGATTCATTAGTTTGAATCTACTGCTTATTTTATAAAATTATTTTTTATATCATGACCTGAATTAAAGTTTAAAATGCAAAAGTCAAGTATTATGGTACAATTGTGTCCTAAAACCAAACATTTATGAAATAACCTACTGTTGATGTCATACTTGTGCAGTGATAAAACTTCTCAAATACACTTGTGATCTTAGGCATTATAAGGTGCTAAGCTTGTTCAAATCGGACTGTTCCTCCCTTAAGTGAAATTTTCGATTATCGATTTTTAATACTTATCAGAAGTATACTGATACAAAAGCTTCCAGCCACATAAAGTATATTTGTGTTAAATTTCATAAAAATCGGCCTCATAGGGAACTCTCTCTCTCTCTCTCTCTCTCTCTCTCTCTCTCTCTCTCTCTCTCTCTCTCTCACACACACACACATACACACAATGTGCCTTTTATATATATACTAGCAAAAGTACCCGTCGTTGATTGGGTTCAAAAACAGCCTACAGAAAATGGACTCTGATTTATTAATTAATATTTATATAGGTTATGAAAAGGAAGGGTTGTAAAGAGACAGCTTCAAATTCGGGGATATCAAAACCAAAACAAAATATGATGAAAGTAAAAATAAAATAGATAAACCCATAATTTATTATACCATATCTGTTCACACTGAAACACTTATCACAATATTCTGTGGATCTATATTAAAAAACCTTGTTAAACTTTGTGACATATTTCCATTCTATGGAGGTCAGGTACGAACGAACACCCCATAATTTTATTATACCATATTTCTTCAAACTGAAACATAATTATCAAAGTATACTTACGCAGATAGATATGAATAGTCTTTATTAAAGTGTGTGCCTATTTCCATTCTATGGAGGCCAGGCACGAACGCAGGCCCCACAATTTTATTATACCATCCCTATTTAAGTTAAAACATACTTATCAAAGTATTCTCATGTACATCTATATCAAAAACACTTGTAAACGTTTTTTTTTTTATTTTTTAATTTTTTATTTCCATACTTTGTGGACCAGGCACGAACGCAGACCCCAAAATTTTAATGAATCACTGTTCTGCAGGATCAAACATACCCATTCCTGTGTCTCGATACATCTTCTATCATTATATGTAATCAGTTTTTTAAAATAGTCAACCATATAGGAGCCTATTCGTGACCAGACACACACACACACACACGCACACACAGACACGCACACACACATTCAGCTTTATATTATATATATATATATCGTGTCATCCACATACAGTACTGTTTTGCTGTATCATAGTTCATCAATACGGCTAGACAGGCAACTACCTCAAGCCAGGATCGAAACCCGACTGCCCGTATGACGTGTGTGTGTGTGTGTGTGTGTGTGTGTGTGTGTGTGTGTGTGTGTATACTAGCTTGCTTTGCCAGATCACTGCCACTTCTCAATGTTCGCTACATGAAACACTTAACACATTAATCTATAATATAAATCTCATCTGTCTGTTTAAATGTATGTATGTATGTATGTATGTATGTATGTATGTATGTATGTATGTATAAAACTTTCGACAGAAATGACGGATTTTCATGAAATTGGTATCATTTTGAAACTCGACGTCCCGGGTGACAAATATCGAAAAATTGGCCAAAACCATTACTTTCTTTACCTTCAATTGGGCACTTTTCTACAAGGAGCGGTCGAATTTTTGTGAGCTATTTTGCAAGATCGTATTGGTTGGATTGATTTTGCCTAATTTTAACGTTCCGAACTTCCGTTCGCATCATGGATTAGCGGTAAGACGTCAGATTTTCTTTCACTTTCTTTTCCACCTTCGCGTCATGGGTTTGAGTCTGCCTGCCTATTACCACTTTTTTTTTTTTTTTGCTCAACACACACTTCCAAATACCCCGGGCAACGCCGGTCACGCAGGCTACTTTAAAATAATAATAAACATTTCATTCGTAATTTTCTTGTAAACCTGAAACAAAATCTTTCTTATTTATTCATACAGATAAAAATTTAAATTTGGATAATTTGGATGTAAATTTATTTATCTATTGAATGTGACCATAACGAAAGAAAAAGAAAGAAATTTGCTATTTCACTTGCAATTTAGAAAGCGATCGCAACTTGTCTCAAATCAAGTCAGTCTAACGAAAGGAGCAGTTATAAATAACTGCTACATATTTGAATATGAAATAAATAATATTTCTAAACATAATTATTTGTTGGATTAAAATAAAATCATTCATTCAATTAATAAGCAATAACAAATAATAGTTAATTAATAAAATGTTCATTTTGAAAACTAATATACAGATTGGTTAACCTTGCATCTACATAAGCAGTATATAAAAAAGATTGTGGGTTTGTTGACTAAAGTTGAATTAACTTAAAGTATAATGTTTTGACTTTTCCGTTAGTACAAGGAATGGGTCGAACTTTCGCATTGATTCATTTATTAGAACACTGTCTGGATCTCATTACTTGTGTTTACAAAAATAAATAACACTTATTTCTCTTGCATTTGAAAGTGTGATCCTCATGGTTGCCTAGAGGTAAGAAACCAGGGTCCATAATATTTGGATCCGGAGTCTGAATCATATGACCGGTGATGTAGTTACATGATCCATACTGACAAGCGTTAAATTGCACGAAAGATCTATGGATTTTTAATATATATATATATATATATATATATATATATATATATATATATATATATATATATATATATATATATTGATTACAGAAATTCCATTCCAGACCAAAGTACTAAAGTTTTGCGACAACAGATGCCACATGCAAATTTATTATGTCTAGACTATTAACCACAATCTTATCTAACATTAGAACGGCATTTTAGACACATTTAGTCGTTATAATAAAATCCTACATTTCATCCTAGAAGCAACACCATCACAATCACAATAATCTTGAGGGGAAGTAGTTCCTATTTTTCCCGCTAAATATCAAGTCTTCCAACCGCCCCAATCAACACTGGAAGGAAATATACACATTATACATATATTGTGCATGTACCCTTTGTAACTGGATCATAAACTCATAGACATAACATAATCACACTTGCTGTTCTATCACTCCGATTAAGCAAAAAGCAATTAATCTGCCTACTTTTCATTCTGCTTTTACTTATGTATTTACAGATTGTCATGAAACAATAACTACAAGAGATGAGTATAACAGTTCGCAAATAAGTAAATACGTAAGTATTTACTGAATTAATTAACTTACAGATATTTTTCTATAATGAAAAAAAAAACCACTTTGACACACCAATATCTTCTTAAAAAATAGAATTTTATCTTGTTCTTTTTTTTTTTTGGTGTTGGGGTCGATTTACACAAACTGTGCCACAACAACGTGTGGCCGGGTACAGCTAGTATATATATATATATATATATATATATATATATATATATATATATATATATATATTAAAGAAATATTATTAAAAATGAAAGAAATCTTCTCGTTAATTAATTATGCCTTTTTATTTTCGATTTTTCTTATGATCTTTGATGTGTTAAAATGAAAAGGATTAATATAAATTCTATATGTATAACGAACATTTTCAATTTTTCAACAATTTATTAGGTTAAAAAGTAAATAAATAAAATAGATGTAGAAAACAAGAAAATTTCCAAAGATAACTATGAAGCGTGCGAAGTTGATTAGACGTCATTAGAATGTTTTCCCACTGTTCCAGGAAAGACGTTAACAATTAAAATTTTGTGATTTCAGAATTAGCCTTACGGATAAAATTGTATTACGTTAAGTATTTAAAAATATTATTACTGGTTTTATAGGCAAAATTATTAACTGTA
The DNA here is from genome assembly GCF_053919585.1 of Euprymna scolopes. NCBI lineage: Eukaryota > Metazoa > Mollusca > Cephalopoda > Sepiida > Sepiolidae > Euprymna > Euprymna scolopes. The sequence continues at coordinate 73,716,394 of NC_136484.1, forward strand.
AGTTGTTGGGTTTTGATGTAGATAGCTTTGAGGATTTTTGTTTCCGTTGTTCAAACACTCTGGATTGTTTACTGACTGCGCTCGATTTAAGCATTTATTAGTTATCAAGTCCCTTCATTCTCGTGGCAATTGTTTGATGGTCCAAAAATAAAGGCTTAGTAAATGGAGTCAAAGCTGGCTTCATGGTTCGCATCTTCCCACCAGTAGAAATTGTCATCCTATACTGATGATTGCATAAGCATAAAATACTAGTGTCTGTAGGTATGAATGAATAATTATTATTTAATTATAATTATCAAGCCCCTTTAAGAATACTTAAGGATGGAAATTATTATTTTTTTTTTTTACACAGGAATCACCACTTATCAAGGCCCGGAGGCCACTCAAGGATAAGGGTTAATGGGTATACATTAGTCAATGTGATTATAGCGTAGTAAACATAAATAGTGGGAATTTTTTAAATTGAATTACTTAGGGGGGCGATTCATCAAGAAGTTGTTTACGTTGGACTTGAAGACAATTGTAGTCAGCTGGAAAGGAGGCAATCGAAAGAGAGTTTCACAAGCATGAAGTTCTAAGAAAGAAGCTTTGTTCATGGAATCTACATTTAGGTTTAGGTAGAGTGTGGGAAATTATTGATAGTGTTTTTTTTGTTTTTTTTTACACGGTGGTCACCACTTATCAAGGCCCGGAAGCCACTCAGGGATAAGGGTTATTGCAAGTACATTATGTTAGTGTGGAGATTTGAAAGTGTTTACTTAAGGGAGCGGTTCATTAGGAATTTGTTAATGTTGGACTTGAAGACATCCGAGTTGTAGTAAGGTGGGAAGCAAGCAGACAGAACAGAGTTCCACAGGCATGCAGTTCTAAGAAAGAAGCTTTGTTTATGGAATCCACGTTTTGATTTAGGCACAGATAAAGAGTGGGGAAAATTTTTCACAGTGGATTCAGCTAGACGGGTGTTTTTCGTAAAAGATTGGCGAGGGGGGACCAGAGATTGGAGTTCAGACGAGCACTTGCCATGGAAATAACGATAAAACAAGGATAGACTCGCAACGTCTCTTCTGTCGGAGAGAGGTTGCAGGGTAGAGAAAAGAACATCTCCCACTAAGGCACGAAGTCGATTTTGTACTCTGTGAAGGCAGGATAGGCTGTTTTTAGCAGCTCCTGCCCAGATATGGCAGCAGTATTCCATCTTTGGAATAGGTTTTGGCTAGAAAGTGCTTTTCGTGAAAGTTTAGCGGGGGGGGGGCATAGTCTCTTCTGTGGGAAAGAGGTTACAGGGAAGAGAAAAGGGCATCCCAACTAAGCTACGGAGTTTATTTTTAATTCTGTCAAGGCAGGACAAGCTGCTTCTAGCAGCTCTTACCCAGATATGGCAACAGTACTCCATCGTTGGCTGTACTTGGCTTTTATATAGGTAGAGAATTGCATCAGGAGGGAGATATCGACTGGAGCGGTAGAAGGATCCCACCATTTTCCCAGTGACCTTGGCAATGGATTTGATATACGTCTTCCATTTCAGTTTAGGAGTAAAGGTCAAGCCCAGAAGCTTGTCAAAACATAAATCTAGGAAGTATAATTTAAGAGGCAGTCAAGTGTTTATGCAACGTTCAGGACTTTAGTCATTCGAACACTCTGGATTGTCTAATTTCTGCACCCAAATTAAGCGTTTATTAGTTCTTAATCCCCTTCAGTCCCATGGCAATTGTTTGGTGGCCCGGAGGTAGAGGCTTAGCAAATGGAGTCAGGAGTTGCTTCATGGTTAGGTTCGAATCTCCTGATTGGCAGGAATTGTTATCCTACTCTCATGATTTCGTAAGCATGAAACACTAGTGTCTGTAGATATAAATGAATAATTATTATTTAATTATAAATATATATGCGTTAGTGCGTGCACACGATTAAGAGAATGTGTTCAGTTAATGCACTTGCAAATAAAAAGATTTATAAAGATGAAGCAGGAATTAGACGTAGATGCTGATAGGTCAATGTAGATTAAAAATCAATACTGTAAGCTCAAACGATGATAAGAATGACTGACACGAAAATTGCAGTCGCGTTTCCAAAAGAAAGATTTTGTATTGAAGAGCTTCCCTGGAAGAAGAAGAAGAAGAAGAAGAAGAAGAAGAAGAAGAAGAGTATACTTGCCGAGAGCAAATACGATTTGAGAAATCTGATCAGTCGATCGCTGACTGTCGCTCTTCAGACGTCACATGTGGTTGTAAAGATAACAAAGGGCGTATAAGTACGATTCCCCCCCCCCCTTTTTTTTTTGAGGAAATTACATTTTTTAGTCTTGGTTAATTTTGTGTCATATGAAAATTTTTCACATAAAATAACTGAACCGTTTTCTTACATTCAATAATATTCTGTGGATGGATATCTGCATTGAACATATGGATGCACTGATAAATCAAGAAGATTAATACACTACTACATCTGTAACTATGGTAACTTTATCAGGATGAGTAGCATATATATATGTGTGTGTATATACATATTTAGGTATATATATATATATATATATATATATATATATATATATATATATATATATAATGCATAAATAACTGCAAGCCTTCTTTTGACTATATATATATATATATATATATATATATATATATATATATATATCTGAAATAAGAAATATACTAACTATTAATACCAGATTTAAGTACAAAAATACTAATAAAAAATACAACGTAAAATTAACAAAATAGCATTTAATATAAAGTATATATAAGTATATATATCAAATGTATTTAAAAATAAAAAAATTAGCTAAATAAAACTAATTTATAATTACAACAATAAGTAAATATTAGACTCAACTACAACTCTTTCTTATCCTTATTCCTTTGCCAGACACGTTGGAAAAGAATATAAAATCAAACGAACAGAGCCTCTTCCGAAATACTACTATTGTTGTCGAAAGCGCTCGAGAAAGGGCCAAGGCAATATTACTCTCGATGCCATAATACACAATTTACCAGTTGAAACCAAAAGAATTGCTCGTCATGTTGAAAAAATGACCAGAAAATATAGAAAAAAGAAGAAAACCCTGTCATATTTAATCAGCCATGCTTGAATAATGACTTGCTGCTTATATATATATATATATATATATATATATATATATATATATATATATATATATATATATATATATATATATATATATATACTAGTAAAAGTAACCGCGTTAACTGGGTTCAAAAACAGCCTACAGAAAATGGACTCTGATTTATGAAAGTATGATAGGTTATGAAAAGGAAGGGTTGTAAAGAGATAGCTTCGAATTCGGGGGTATCAAAACCAAAGAAAAATATGATGAAAGTAAAAATAAAATAGATAAACCCCATAATTTAGTATACCATACCTGTTCACACTGAAACACTTATCAACCTAATATGTTAGGAAGCTAATATCTTCAGACCGCTTGGTCTGATAGAATCAGGTAGAAAGAATGGTTGAGAGTTCTTGGGTTCGTAGGTGCCAAACAGTTTAGGTAACAGATCCAGTTCACATGGAAAGGCCGAGGAGAACATGAAAGGAAGTGGTAAGAATAGACTTGAGAGAAAAAGGCATAAATAAAAACCTGGCAGAGATAAGTTAGTTTTTATGTCACTTTCTAAAAGCCGTCCAACACATGCCAGCAAATGATGATGATGATGATGATGATGATGATGATGATGATGATGATGATGGTAGACCCATGATTATAACCTTTTCTCTGTCTCATGACCTGTTCCAAATTGTCATCTTCCCTACACACCTTTCTGGTAATGATCGTCATCAATCACCCTTAGTCTTTTTCTCACTTCTCTTCCCGAAACTTGTTCTGTTTCCTCTTCTCCATTATATTCTTCTTGTCATGCTGTTGATTTTTCTGTTAAGTCTTCAATTGACTGTCCCTTCCATAGGAAATCGTTTAACTACTAACTTGGGTTGGATTTCACAGCTTCCTATGTTACACTCCATGAGGTCCTATCATTGGAATGTCTCCGAATGATGCTGCAAAGACGGTTACAGACTGGTTTCTTGTTAGAATTAACACCTTCATTCTTCATCCTAAGTTTCAATCCAAACTTCATTCTCCTCCCTGGTTTTCATCGATTTGTTCTGTCATTGCCTATTGTAATCATTATTTCAATCAGTATCGTTGTGATGGTTATGAGGCTTTTAGATAATCCTACATACGAGATAGCAATGTCTGCAAGAGAATAGTTTCGAAGAATAAGTCTAGCTTCTCTCAAAAGATTCGTGACTTTATCTCATCTCAAAAGGTTGGCTTTCATGATTTTTGGAGAATCTATAATAGTGTGGTTAATAGTAGCCAATCTGCTATTACTCTTCCATTTAATGGACTTTAGGTTATTTCATCATGTAAGGATTTTGCTGATCTCTTTGTTTGTTTTTTTTGTTTCTATTGATGATTCTGATGTTGTTCATCCTGATTTTCCTTTGAAAACTGAAAAGTCTCTCAATTCTATAATTATCATTCCAAAGATGGTTACTAGAGTTTTTTTCTGATTTTCACCAGTCTAAGGCTTCTGAACCTGATTCAATTCCTGTTGTCATTCTCAAACATTCTGCTCCTGAACTTTCTTCTATTCTCTAAAATTAAAATAATCCCTGTTTACCAAAATCATGTTTCCTCTTTTGTTGGAAAAAGTCTTCTGTTATCACTATTTTTAAAAATGCTCGTGGGCGATCAGACCCAACTAAGTATCGTTCTGTTAGTCTTCTCTCTGTTATTAGCAAAGTTTTTTAAAGGTTCGTCAATGACAAGCTTGTTGATTTTCTGGAAAATCTGGGCCTCCTAAGTGATTCTTAGTATGGATTTCAAGGTTTTTGTTCAACAGCTGATCTTTTAACAGTTAAAACTGAGCAGATCTGTGAGTTTATAGATAATTCAGAAGGGTAAACATATTTTGAAGGCATTCAATAAAGTACGGCATCTGGTTTTCTATATAAACTTCAGGTATTAGTGATCAGATTTTTTACATCATTAGGTCTTTTCTTTCTGATCGAAAATTGCGAGTAACTCTGAATAGTATCACTTCATTCTTTTTTCCTATCAATGCTTGTATTCTTCAGGCCTCTATTTTAGGCCCAACATTGTTTATTTTCTGTATTAATGATTTTTCAGAGAATATTCTTAATAAAATCAATATCTATGCTGATGATACCAATCTCTATTCAGGTGTTGAAATATGCAGTTAATCTAGAAGTCGACTTCAGTTCAGTTGGAGATTGGTGTACAAAATGGCTTATTTCCTGTTAAGACTCAAGCTTGTATCTATCAATCATAGGCGTACCCATATTCTTTCTGAGATTTTCATGGATGGCTCAGCTCTTGAGTAAAAAACGACTCCGAAACTTGTTCTTTCTTTTTCATCAAATTTTCCTTGGAGTACATATATTAAATCCATTAGTCTTTCTGCTTCTTGTAAAATAGGTTCTCTATATCGCTCTAAACACTTTCTCATGCGTGAGGCTAGTCTCTATCTCAACAAATTTACTAACAAACTATGTATTGAGTATTGCTGTCATATTTGCTTGATGAATCTCTGTCCCATTTGGAAGTTTTTGATAAGGTGCAGAAATGTATCTGCAATTTTATTTTACAGATGTAGTGTGTCTAGTTTCAGTCTTTTCTATAAATACTATTATATGTTCTTCAGAATTGTCTAAGTTATTCCCTGCTTCTTTTGTTATTGTTCGTTTGACGTATTGGTTTAGAGGTTTCCATCGATTCGCTGTTTTTTTATACTTCATTCCAGTAGCTTTCTTTCCAAAAACCGCAGGCTAATGGAACTCCCTTCTTGCTGATTGGTTTCCCCTACTTTAACATTGGTCTTTTCAAGACTATGGTCAACATGCATCTCCAGGACAATTTGTATGATACTAACATTGTTTTTGAAATAATAAATTCTGCCAGGTTCAATGCTATTACGAAAAGTAAATAACCTCTGTAAAAATAATTTTTATTGTCAGATAAATATTTTTTACACAACAGGATTTTGTCACTTCTATGTTTTAAATTGTAGCCATTTATTTTTTAAACTATAAATGTTCTTTTTCTTATTACTATAAAAAAATAATTGCCAATGAAATATTTTTCAAACCAATAAAATGAATGAATTGTTTAGTCCATAGATTGATGTAATTTGATTTGAAAATAATTCATTTCAAAATGGATCAAGTCAGAATTTTTTATCTTAGTAATATTAAATTAGTCACTAATCAACATGTTTGCTTATCAGGCGATCTTGTTTTTTTATGTGCGTGAATGGGAGAAAGTATTTCAAATACGAAACGCAAATGCGTTTTATTATATAGATTCAAGAAATGTGACATAGTTTTGGTTACAGATATACACCAATTCTCTATTATAAGAAGATACGAGTTGGATATTAAATGACTGTGGTATTTAATTGCTTCAATAGAAATAAATCCTTACAGACTGGTTAGATATGTTTTGGTTTAGTTGATTGATTGCATAAAATCAATAATAATAATAATAATAATAATAATAATAATAATAATAATAATAATAATAATCTTGCTTTATTTCCTATATTTCTCTTCAGCATGAAATAAGTATTTAATATTGGCTTAGGGACAATAGCTTAACATTATCAGTCATATAAAATTACAAGAGTGGACTCTAAGCCAAATGGCCTAGCAACTATTGCTCAGCAACATAAAAAAGTAAGCTCTTTATCGTCTGCCATTAAATCAATGTGCTGTATTGTTTCGCTGACAGAAGCTATGGAAAATGGGGAAGAAATCATGTAAGAATGAAGGAGATCTGATTGATAAAGAACAGAAATGGTGGTAACAAAAGAACACAGTGTTTTGAGGCAGACCAACTAATAAAATATTGAGATAAACTAAATAGCACATAGACATGTTAAACAAGCTGTTTAACATTTCCACTGCTTTGCAAAATAGTAAATGCTATGCTAGAGATGTGTCATAGTCAACAATATGTTGAATTTACAAGGTGTTCGCACCAAATTAGATCCTTTTTTATATTCTATATTTAATTGTTTTTTATTCATAATCACCCCCCAAAAAGACACATTGCCACTGACATGTAAGAGGTTACTGTGAATTAGAGAACGTACCTACAGGGACGCTCTAAATAGGGATTTGAGTAGCGAGATATTTGTTCACATTACATTTAAATTTTTGCATGCCAGTATAGTCAAAGACGCAGGAAACAGAGAAGGAATTCCAAAGTCTAGCAGTTTAAAGAAAGAAACCATTAGAGTAGAAGGCTTACCAACATTTGTATACCTCTACAGTGAATTTTGCTGTTTGTTGGGTTGATTGGGTGTTTTTACATTAAGGGAACAATAATGTTATGAGTTTGTCTAAGCACATTCTATTAAAGGACTTGTGAGACAAGCGCAAAGATTCAACTCTTTGGTGATGGGACAGAGGTTAGAGCTTGACTGACAGTGTAGGTCCTATTAGATTGCAGACTTTTTTTTAACCTTGAGAGAGACTAGTGGTTGATGTGACAAGAATATGTATAGGTGAATGATGGCTTCCTAGAAATACGGGATATTGGTTATTGTAAGGAGTTTTCTAGCATGGTAGAAGGAACCCACCTTTTTTGCATCAGCCTTGGCAATGTCTTCTATGTATTTGTTCCCATCCATGTTGCCTGTGAAAGTTAGGCCATAGTGTTTGAATGATGAACTCTCATGTAGAGTGTTATTAGCCACAGCAATGTTGAGTATTTGAGAAGGTATCTTATAATTGTTAAAAGAAAGCAAATTAGTTTTAGTAGGGTTAAATGCTACCATACATCTCCCACTCAATTTAGAGGGTGTTTCAGAAACATTTGAATCATTTCAAATAAAGCGTAATGGGTAGGTTTTAATGTATAATATAATAATGGATGGTTTAACAAGAACCGGAACGTTGAAAGAGAGTCACTTGCATCATGATGATTCGCACTGGATTTTAAAAATTCGTAAATTTTAGCTGCAACTCAGTCCTACTTGAATACTATAATAGCCATGAGATATGAGCTGGAGAAGTGTGATATGGAAGCCATAATTAGCAAAAAGCAAAATTTATGGAGAAGCTGCAAAAAGAAAAAAATGTGCAGCAAGATTCAAGCAAAGCAAAAGTGAGATAGGTGTTAGAATGACTACCATGAAGAAAACACTGAATGAGGATTTTTGCTACTCCCTATAAAAGAGCTGCCAGAGTCAACTAGTTATTACTGTGGCCAAAAAGAACCGCCTTATGAAACCTAAAATATTTATCAACAAGCTCAAACATCAAATCGAGCCAGAGATGTTCTAATTTTTCTCAGAAAGTAAAATGTACAGAACAAGAGCTAGCTTGCAGCACGAAGCTCAATTTCACTTAAACTTTGATGTGTTTCCAGCAAAAGTCACGTAATGCTGCCCTACTTGTTCGAAAAAACTCAAACTTTATCCAGATTATTATATTAAGCTGCTGCCCACTGTTGTCAAGTGCTGAGTGGAGAGGGTCTTCTAAGAGGTGTACTTTGAAGTTTGAGTCTACATCAATTATTTTCCAAGATATAATGCTTTTTTCTTTCCTTCCTAAAAAAGTATCGCATTTCTACCTGGAACAGTTTGAACAGAAAAACCTCCCAATCTTACATAAATTAGAAATAAAGAAATAAATACAAAAAATCCAAGTAAATCCAAATTAGAAATGTACAAGACATCCACAGCAAGAACTCATCTTCTCCCACAACTGCAAACTACTTTCCTTTCTTCTCGCATATAATATACAATCGAATTTATATGAAGAGAGTTTGTTTCCAAGAATTTCACATCTGTGGAACACATTACTCTGATTGCTTTCCTGCATGGTCTTCTTTAAATACAATGTCAACAAATATGTGTCATAAACCGTTCACATGAATAATCAAAATTTTCTTCATTTCATGTTTAATCCTTTGATAATATTCTTCATCATCAAACTTACAATCATTTCATCTCATAATACTTATCCTCGAATAGCTTTTGGCGTTGATAATTAGTGATATATCAATAAATTAAAAAACATGCAACAGTGAATAATTAAAAAAAAATGTCGCAATTAAAATTTAGTGATTGGAGGTAATCTGTGCATTAGCGAAATGTAATATTCGTATGTTTATTGTTGAATACTCTCTGACTGTTTACTGTTTATGCCCCCTTAATTAGTATTGATAGAACTTAATTCCTTTACTTTATGTGCTAATTTCTGGTACTCTGGAGGTTGAATTCAAGACTACAAAGTCAAGAATGACATTGTGACTGGGTTTGAATGTCTCGAACAACAATAATCATCACTTCCTACACTGATATGTTTGTACGTACAAAACACATGTACTTGTAGGTTTAAAAAATTAAAACACTCATTAATATTTACTTTTAAAAAGCAAAGATTATATATGTATGTATGTATGTATGTCAGGTCATGTCATGCCATATGCTACTAGTACCATGTAACCCAGTACTACCTGCCTCATGGTCGGGTCACCGGCGACTAAACTGGTTCCCCCACCAGACATGTTTAGTGAGGAGGGTGGCTAGTCTCCCTGAAGGATTAAAAACAAGACCTTCCAAAGGCCGAATGAACCCTTTTTCGGGGTCAATGGCCAACTAGCACCATGTGTGTTTGCGTGTATGTATGTGTGTGTTGGGGTGGAGAGGGCTCCCGTAAGCCGTGGTGAAGGCAACCTTTCTAGGAGAAGCAAATCTCTGATTTAAAAAACTAAAAAACCATAAAGCGGGAGACCAGTACACGCATTAAGCTGGTCTGCAGTTTAACTTGTTGCTGGCTATCTTGCTTTTGCTTGTTGCTGGATCTCAACATTTTGAACCAAGAGAGAGACATAGCTGTCGTACAAAGCTAAGACTCTGTAACATCATCTGTGTATAGATACTCAGGCATTTGTCTATAAGAAATGGTCCTGTGGCGATGGAAAAGTTGTGATGCGTGGAGGCTTGAAATGCTGGAAGCATGTAATAATTGATCTCAATGACCGTCTTCAGTGTCATGCCTGCTTGAGCATGTGAATTCACAGGTAGGACTAAAAACAAAAAAAGTCATTTTTGGGCTCATGGACTAAGTGTCTGAGGGAGTGGCACTCGTTTGACAAGACGTTGCAATCAATATGTATGTATGTATGTATGTATGTATGTATCTCAATCAGCAGTAATTAGCACTTCCTACACTGATGATTGTGGAAGCATAAAACTCTAGTGTCTGTAGATATAAAAAATAGTAGTATTTATATATATATATATATCCAAAAGTAAAACCATTGAATTTAACAAGGTTGTTGATAGTGCTCAATGAAAAGAGCAAACTGTTATTTTATTTAATTTAGATAAACAAAATTATGATTTGTCGCAACTAGAAATCTATCGTTTCAATCTAAAAAAAGATCTCATTAAACGACCGAAGCCCCAGGTATTCATCAATGCCAATCTTTTAATGAAGAGAAAAACAAAGAGAAAAACAAAAATTTTGAAGGCTTTTTTTTTTTTTTAATTAATAAGATAATCTATATATCTATAAAATTTTAATAATATACATATATGAAATTTTACATAAAGTGTATTTAGACATAGGGCAAGCTTTTTAATCGGTTTTTGGCTGAAAATTTGACTACCAAGGGGTCAAAGTTCAAAACATTTGATCTTTATGGTCTCAAACAAACTATTCAGCCAAATCTTGGGTGTAAACATTTGAAATTTGAATCTGGTGGCAGCGACCAGTGTATGGTTCTTGAAAACTCCAAAGAAAACCTGAAAAATTCTGCTTTCATGTTTTCTGATTCCATTCTCGAATCCAAGAATTCAAACGTTTCCATTCCTCTACTTAGACTTTGAGGCATACCTTTTTTCTTCTAACTACAAAATCTTATGTTAAGCGATACAAAGGTTATTTCAGGCGGACAGACATAGCTTCTTCTAGAAATGCATAGATGTATAAAAACAAATGTTTCTGAATTTTGAGTTGAGGATTGATAATTTTTATTATTTGCATTATTTGAACTAATGTTCTCATCTCGAGTGTTATTCTCACAAGATTTCGGCGGATGTAATTTTCCACAAGAGTCCGTGACGTAACAGATAAAGTACTGGGTAAACTTCAGTTCTAAGTGATACTTTTCTAGAGATTGAACGTTCAATCCCCAGTGCAGGTGATACTAAGAATACTCAATTGTGAATCACTTAAGGCAACTATCTGACCATAGGTGCTATTACATTTTTACATAATGCTATACATAAATGCCATTACAAACTTAAGTCTAACAGACCGCCGAGCAGACGTAGCCTCCCATAAAAATGCTTACGTGTATTTAAACAGTAAAAACAACATAAAAAAATAAAATAAAAATAATCTTAAGATGCGTTTATTTAATCTGTGCGTTTATCAACGAAAATATTTCAAATTTTGATTACCTTTATTCACCCTACGCACGACACATTGCCAATGGGACGTAAGGGCTGCTGTGATTAGCAGCCAGATTTATAAGTGACATCTTAAGTGGGGAGCTGGGCGCAAAAATGTTTGTTCACATCACATCTAAATTTTTTCGTTCTGGTACAGTCGGGGAAACAAAAAAGGAAGGGGGAATTTCCAAAAAACAATCAGTTCGAAGAAATAAGATATTAGAGTAGTAAGTTTTCCAGCATCTGAAAACAGTGAAGGGGTGTGATTTTGCTGCTAATCAAGTGTGTCAGAAGTATTTACGTTGATGAGGTGCAAGTGCAATAAATTCGTCTGAGCCCATTCTGTGGAAGTACCTGTAAAGCAAACACAATATATATGTGTACATTCCTAATTTTCAACACAAACGGATTTTTACCTTGCCAGAATTATTTACCATTTCTTCTGTCTTTGGAACAGACATTCTCGGAACTCCACATATTTTGAATGTTACCTCGGTTTGGATTTTTTCAAATGTTATGGACTACTCCATTGCTTCGGATCTTTTTTCTTTGGATTATTATTTGTCCGAACTGGTAATAAATCTCCCACAAATAATTGACTTTAATTCAACGTTTGATTGCCTAGGCCGTATGATATCCTTCATCTATGCTTTTTAAATAATTCTTAGTAACATTTTCAATATATGTGTTAATAAGCAAAATATATGTTTATTCATAATTAATCATTTTGTTAACTACATTTCCTCTTATCATATGAGCCATTATTGAAAATCCGTGGATTAAGCAAATATAATTCTTTTCCATATATCCCTTTTTTCAAACAATAAATTCTTGACTTGAATATATTTATATATAGTTTTAATCCACAGAATTTTGGTTGGAATCGTCTTGAACATATTATCTTACTACAATATTTAATAAGACAATGATTAGGTTGATTATCAAATCTGTGATTTAAGTCATATATATATATATATATATATATATATATATATATATATATATATATATATATATATATATATATATATATATATATACGTCTGTCTCTACTCTATCACTACTTTTATGGCATGTAAAACGTTCGCAGCAAATACCGTCTATCTACAACAGCCGTCAACAATTCCCCTCACTCTCTATGTGCCTAAAACTAAACGAAAATTCTTTGAGCAGAGTTTCTTTCCTAGAACTATCCGTCTGTGGAAGACAATATAGTGTGGTTGTTTCCCGAGTTACTATAGCATGGCCATTTATATGAATAAGTCCCTGTTGAGCTGTCCTCTTAAATAATCTAACTGTACCCATCATTACTGATGATGTTGTGCCATCATCCACCTAATACTTAGCCGCTTATCCTTGAGTGGCCTCCGAGACTTAATAAGTGATGATTCCCAAGTATATATATATATACTAACAGGGAGACCCGACATTGCCCAGAATTGAATGAGAATCAATGAATGCTTCACGCTCCCATATTTTATTGTCATCGCAATCAGTGAAATTGCCCATTTTTCAATCAAATCAATTGATTGGCTGCTCTAGTTAGGGACCCACGTTGGTGCACTGGGCACAGGCTTCACATACTTCTCCATAGAGACTTAGTCCACAATGTATATACATATATATATATATATATATATATATATATATATATATATATATATAAGTAGGTTGTAGTTTGCTTGAAGCATTGTTGAAGAAAATTATAAGGTAAAATTAAAAGCCAAGAACAATGCGAGATTTTTTTTTTTTATAGAGTAAAATTAAATGCAAACAAAAGAAATAAATTTCTTTTTTTTTGTTGTTTGTTTTTTCTTTTTCACACAAATTTTAACTCTAAACAACAGTAATTTTTTTTCTGTTGTATTCAATGGTGTTATAACACCATTGAATACAACAGAAAAAAAAAAAAAATTACTGTTGTTTAGAGTTAAAATTTGTGTGAAAAAGAAAAAACAAACAACAAAAAAAAAGAAATTTATTTCTTTTGTTTGCATTTAATTTTACTCTATATATATAAAAAAAAATCTCGCATTGTTCTTGGCTTTTAATTTTACCTTATAATATATATATATATATATATATATATATATATATATATATATATGTATATATATGTATATATATATATATAACTACTTCATTTACTCACATAAAATTAATATACAAAAGTATAAATTTATGCGTAAACTTTAAGTATTTACTTCAAAAGTGCTCAATACATAGGTAGAGCTAGTTAGTAATTTATAAAATATATATGGCGATTAAGCTACACTGAATATTCCGTGTTTCATCCACTCTAGGATTCTTCAGGCGCCTGAAGAATCCTAGAGTGGATGAAACGCGGAATATTCAGTGTAGCTTAATCGCCATATATATTTTATAAATTACTATATATATATATATATATATATATATATATATATATATATATATATATATATATATATATCAATGTTTATGTTTGGAGAAGCGAGTAAAATTTTACCAAATAAGTTTATTTTTAAGATTAGATTAGATCGATTTTAGTTTTTATTAAAGAGATCCTCATCACAGTCAGATAATAAAAGGTAAACCTATTCATCACTTCGCAAGAAAATTTTGCATATTCTTTTATGTATTAGTCCAATCCCCTTTAAGATTACATCGATTAATGAAAGAGTGGGGCGTTTCAGTTTCAGTATGGAAAAGACGTTAAGAAAAAGTAATATTGGGCAGGTATATCGTATTTTGAACTGGATTCAGCAATCATTTCCATCCTGATCAATCACTTACTTAGATCTTGTTTGATCTTTTGTAGTAATCAAAGCATTTCAGAAACGTCCAAGGTGGAGCTCACGTAGCGCGACATCATATTAGATGGCTGAAAGTTTCAAATTATTAGTCATGGGACAAGTATAAGACTAACATGACACAGCAGAGACTGAAGTGAAAATCATGGGAAGAAGTGAGGCAGGTTACAATAAATACTTGAGACGAAAATTGGTTTAAATGATTTCCTGAATAATTCTTTGATAATCTCTATATATAAAAGCGAAAATGTATGTATGTATGTATGTATGTATGTATGTATGTATGTATGTATGTGTGTATGTTTGGATGTCTGTTAAAAACTTTCGACAGACGCGACGAAAATTCATAAACTCGGTATCACATCGAAGCTCCATCCTTTGCTCGAAAAATATCGAAAAATTGGTTAAAAACGTTAACTTTTTCACCCCGAAATCGACAATTTTCGACAGGAGGGGTCAACAAAAACGGTCCTCTCGTGATAATAACCGATTCTACGCATGCGTCAGATGACGTCGTGACCTTATTTACTTTAAATAGTTGAAAAACAGAACAAATTTCATGTACGTCTTGTTAGTTCAGTTGGTTAAGGCTTTGGTTCATTATCTAAACGTTTTGGCTTCGAATCGTGATGGGAGATGCTTTTTTTTTCGATTTTTTAAATTTAAATATTGAACCAGTGTTATTTAAGCCATTTTTCACGTAACGTTCGTTTTTCTGCTTTTTTTTTTTTACTTCGCTTATTCTTAGCGACACCCAAAACACCCGGGTACCCACCGATTTTTAAATTTTTAATATCGAAACAGGCTTATTTAAGCCATTTTTCACGTGTTCATTTATCTGTTTTCATCGTTCATTTGCCTTACGTTAGTTTTTTGTGTGTTTTTTTTTATTGTTTGATCGTAGCGGGGAAAACAGAAACTGGCTTCCGCAACTTGACATTGTTGCACCACTAATTTCGGTTTATAAACGTAAACTTAACACATTTATCAATTCATCTGTTCCCGTGGTCGAGATGGTTAGGTCGCAGGGTTTTATTTTCCATTTCTTTTCCACCTACGCGTCAAACGTTCAGGGTTCAAGCCTACCTTTATACTAAAACTATTTTTTCTTTTACACCTTCAAACAACCGGCCAACGTTTTTTTTTTTAACAGGGTTGTTTTAATCTACCCCCCCCCACCAACACACACCTCCAAACACCCGGGCAACGCCGGGTACCCCCGCTAGTCTATATATATAAAAGCGAAAATGTATGTATGCATGTATGTATGTATGTGTGCATGTTTATGTGTCTGCTAAAAACTTTCGACAAACTCGGTATCATATTGAAGCCCAATCCTTCGCTCGAAAAATATCGAAAAATTGGCCAAAAACGTTCATTTTTTCACCCCGAAAGCGACAATTTTCGACAGGGGGGGTCAACAAAAACGGTCTTCTCGTGACGACGAGCGGTTCTACGCATGCGCCAGATGACGTCATGACCTGATTTACTTTAAATAGTTGAAAAATGAACAAATTTCATGTACGTCACATTAGGTCAGTTGATTAGCGCGTTGGTTCATTATCTAAACGTTTTGGGTTTGGAATCGTGGTGTGAGATGTCTTTTTTTTTTTTTTCGATTTTTTAAATTTAAATATTGAACCAGTGTTATTTAAGCCATTTTTCACGTAACGTTCGTTTTTCTGGGTTTTTTTTTCTTACTTCACTTATCCACTCCCCGACCACACACCCAGAAATACCCGGGTACCCACCGATTTTTTTAATTTTAATATCGAAACAGGCTTATTTAAGCCATTTTTCACGTGTTCATTTATCTGTTTTCATCGTTCGTTTGCTTTATGTTATTTTTTTCCCACCGCTTAAGTTTTAATGTTGTTTTCTTTTTTTACTTCGCTTATAACAAAAAAACCTGGTCATTGACGTCATCGTCGTCGTCGTCGTAATGCTCGACGACTTCCAGGCGCGCACCTGTCAATTTGGTTCTTACTTAAATAAATTCAAACATCTTTCACTAACTCATTTTGGCTGGCCGATTTTATTTTCAAACTTCGCCTCAGGGCTTCGGGTTCGATCCTACCCCCCCCGGTTTCTTTTTTATTCAACACCACACACACCTACAAACACCTGGGCAACGCCGGGTACCCCCGCTAATCTGATATAATATGATAACTTCGTCTTTTTCAAATTGTCTTCGGGTTATTTCATCTTCTAAGTATACGGCTGATTTCTTGGCTCATCTTTTTACTGACAATTACGTTTTCATGATTCTTGTGCTAATCTCCCGAATTTAGCTTTGAAAATTGATCAGTCTCTTGATTCTGTAATTATCACTCCAAAGATAGTTGCCAGAGTTCTTTCTGATCTTAACCAGTCAGAGGATTTCAGTTCTGGTTCAATTCCTGCTGTCGTTCTCAAACGTTGTGTTCCTGAACTTTCTTCTATCCTCTAGAAATGATTTGATCCCTCTTTCTCATGTCCTGTTTTCTCTCTTGTTGGAAAAAGTCTTCTGTTGTCCCTATCTTTAAAAATGCTGGTGATTGTTCTAACCCAACTAAGTATCGTCCTGTTAGCCTGCTCTCTTTTATTAGCAAAAGTTTTGAAAGGTTAGTCAACAGAAAACTTGTTAATTTACTGGAAAGTGTGCACCTCTTTAGTAATGTTCAGTATGGCGTTCATGATTTTAAAGTACTGATTTTTACCTGTTGTAATTGAGCGGATCTGTTGGTTTATTAATAATTTAGAATAGAGTTGTGAGATTGTGCTTGACATTTTAAAGGCATTGGGCAGAGTGTGACATACTGATCTTTGTTCTTTTCTCTTTGATCAAGGCTTACGAATAACTCTGGAGTGTGTCTCTTCATTCTCTTTTCCTATCAATGCTGGTCTTCCTCAGGTCTCTATTCTAGACCCAACGCCATTTCTTTTCTATATCCATAAACTTTGAGAGAATATTTTTCAGAATATTGACTTGTATACTGATGATACCATCCTATTCTGACGTTGCTTCTTGTCCATTTCCCTCGGATCAGTTGAAATATGCAGCTAATCTAAAATTTCATCTGGGTTTAGTTGTAGATTGGGTTACTAAAATTTGCTATTTTGATGCCTGATTCTATTCCAGAAGTTTCTTTCCAAGAGCTACAGACTTGTAAAAGTAACTCTCTTCCTACCAATTGTTTTATCCTTATGTATAGCAGTTGTCTTTTCAAGACTAAGGTCACTAGGCATCTCCTGTCTTGGCAATAATCATCTTTCGTTCTTGTTAGTGCCTCACATCAAGTGGCTTCATACCTTGTCTGAATCGATTTCCCTTTAAAAAAAATGTATGCCAGTTTCTTAGCTGAAGTATCTTTGCCAGAAATATTCGCTGAGGCTGATAGGAAGATATACATAGCAGCTTCCATGGTTTTGTTTGCTGTAGATGGAAACTGCATGTAAAAGAATAAAAACACTCCGTGTTTCTATAAAATGAGACATCTTTATTTTGATTTTAATAACTTTTAATAGCTTTTTGTTATCGTTATTGGCCAAAGTAGTAAACTTTTGCACGTGGTTTCTAGTCTTCTGATAGAGAGCTCACAGCACTCACTCTTGACTCACTGCGATTTATACCTCAAAAATTAATTCTGCTTTTTGCACAACTTCTCACTTTAACACTAGTCAAACTGTAGGTATCTAAACTACTTGACCGAGTCAATAAGTTATGTAGCTCATTATCCAGCACTAAGAAAAGGTAATGATATACCTAATGTATAAAGAAAAACCAACCAGGTTCCTGAAGTTAGACCTAAATAGCATTGCATCTGAAAAATCGATATTTGAATCTGCCTAGCCACTGAAATACAAGAATTTCGAGTGAAAAAATTCCAATAGATGTCATCGATTACATATTCTATTTAATCTAACAATTCTTTCAATAGTTCACCGTTAATTTTCATTGGATAATGAACAGATATGCTTGTACAATGAAATAATTGCATTTGTTAGAGTTGAAAATTTCCAATGGTGTCATAATGAACTGTTTAATTCAAATGATTAATATACACATCACTGATTTCCTTCAAATTAGTAAAATTAAAGAGCTTTATATGGAAGGGAATAACAAATATAATAAAACTTGTTGCATGTTTATTATACTATATATTTTAATGTTGCAATACAAGGAAAACATACACAAACACTTATACATCTGCTATTTAAGTCCTCTAGATATGTGCAATTTTTCTTTAAATGATTACAAAATTAAATAATTACAAAAATAGACTTTATGCTTATGTATAAAAGCATTTCATCATCAATAACATTTATAATAAAAGAAAAAACCTCCCTGACACATATTGTAGTAAAAGATTGGTTTTGGAGAACATGACTGAGTTTTGCAAAGTAAAAAAAAAAACAAAAAAAAAACAATAACACCAATGTTTGGTGTATTTCAGGTCAAGAAGCCGGTATCTTCGAACAGCCTGATCTGATAACACTAGAAACTAAAACTGCATTAGTTTAACAACAAATAGGAATGTGGGTAAAATGAATATTTCCTATCGAAAATAAATTGTTGAAATAACACAAAAATTAATGGATGCGCACGCACACATCTGAGTTTTACTTTTTAAATATTAATTTGAATGGGGAACATAAACGACATTGCATGGTGAATTTTAGAACTAAGCATAAAAAATGAATACATTTTTCAGCCATTCTTTTTTCGCACAATGATTAGGAAAAAATAAATAAAGAGACATTAAAAAGATGATTAAATCATTCGCTATTAAATTAGCTTAACAATATAAATGCGGAATGGGGGAAATTTAAATAATTCGTTCAGGAGTAAAATGTTGATTTTTAAGAATAGTTAACAAAATAAAAAAGGATGAAATAAAAAAAAAGCAAATACAAAAAAAAAAAAAAACACAAACAAATAGGGAACAAAAAAACGTTACCAAAAGCAATAAAAGTTACTTTTCTACCTACCTAGAGAATTTTCTTTTATATTTGAAAGTATATTAAAGCGCTTTTATTTACATTTTTTGTCGTTGCCCTTGAAGTCTTATAAATTCGATGAATCTTACATAGCGCTAAATATTACTCAGTGTTAAGCCTCGATAATCGCTCCAATAAAAAAAAAATAGGCAAAAATATAGCTAATAAAATTATATAGGTCTGCTGAGAATTAAATTTTGAACCAATTACTCATAAGTATTTGCTGTATTTTTGTTCATTTTCGTTATTTGAGTTATTAATCATATGTCATTGAAGCTTTATGTTGATTAAAATCCAGCGTCACGTTAAATTTTTTGCGGTTACAAAACAACGAACACAACGATAAAAATGTAAGTAAAAGCGGTTTAAAATATTTAAAGAAAAATAGGCAGGTAAATAAAAAAGTAAATTTGATTGCTTTTGGTAATCGTTATTCCTTGTCTATTTGTTTTTTATAATCCTTTTTCTGTTAATTATTCTATAAAATCGTCAAGAAAAAATTGGTTGGATACGTGCACACCTATGCTTTTCGCAAGATATTTTAAAACCTTCATCAGTGTAAAGAAGGCAGATTTTTGCAAATGAGACACTAATGCACAAGTATAATATTCATCGAGGAAGACCATGGAAGTTGTCTTGAATCTCTATGTTCTGAACATCTATGTGTCTCAGCTCTAAGTAAACTGTGGTGATGGAATCCTCTTAAAACTTCAAATATGTATATCTGACTTTAATGAAATACTAGCTGGACCTGTGGAAATTCCACAGGGGACTGATTCATATGTAATATATTGATGTTGGCATTCTTTAGATATTCAGCATAAATGGAGACGCTCTGATATTATTGTAGCTTTTTGTTAAAACTGCAAAAGTATTTATCCAAGATAGCAGGGACACCCTGCATAACCGGGTCGTAAAATATACTTAAATATGACCCTTTAATTTTTGCAGATTTTGTATATATTATTATAGAATTAATGTTCTATCGATTTTTATATATTATAATGTTGGAATTTCAAAAATAAAAAATATATCTATAATACTTGAGTTCATCAGCTTGAATCGAAACTGAATCCCAACCGAAAACAAAATTTATGAGGAATTTTTGATAAAATTATTTATAAAAAAAATAGGTTACTAAGGTGCCACCAGCTTAAATCGAAACCGAGACCAAGATTTATGAAGAATTCTTGATAAAATTATTTTTTTAAAATAGAGTGCCATTAGCTATAATCGAGACCGAAACCAAAAGTTATGAAGAATTCTTGGTAAAATTATTTACACACAAAAAAAAAAAAAATAGATGACTTAAGTGACATCAGCTATAATCGAAACCGAAACCAAATTATGAAGAATTCTTGGTAAAATTATTTATAAAAAAATTTAATGACTTGAGTGCCATCAGCTATAATTGAAACCAAAACCAAAACTCTTGAAGAATTTTTGGTAAAATTATTTATTACAGGAAATTGAAGTACATAACAATTAAACGACCCGGATATAAGCGTGACACAGAAAATAACACGCTATCATATTAATATATAGATGCGAGACATTATTTCAGTTTCTTTCAACTATATTTGGAGACAAAACAGGATAAAAGGGGAAGAGGAAAAACCCAACAAAATGGTGTTATGAACATAGTGAAAAAGTATGTAATAATGATGCTCATTTAACCGGAGCAACGTCGGCTCTTCATACTAATAGATAAATAATGGCTATTTTAAACTTTAATAGCTTTAGTTCTTGTGTTGTTTTAAGAAGGGTCATGATTTCATTATTTGCAGTTTCTGCACTTTTAATGATCTTAAAAGAAAGGCAGAATATCTGAAAGTATGAATGCAAGTGCTTCAAAATAAATTGAATAACATCTCGATATGACCTTTGCATCAAGACATTGACATTATAGTCAAGAGTTTTGATGAAACAAGATAAAATTACACAAATAAAACATCTGCTTTGTGAGCTGTTCACTTTGTTTAAATGTAAGGCCTAACAAAAAGCGACAGCAATTTCATCAAAGGAAAAGTTTCGCAGGAAAAACAAGAAGAAACAAATGATTAAAAGAGAAAAAATTGATTTTGGCCAAATAAAGCAAACACGTTTTTATCATATCAAGAACAGAATGCAAAAAGTCAATCCAATATCCAGTTTTAATTTATCGACCCTAAAGGACTTTTGAAACTCAAAGTATTATTAATGCTATCAGGTCGGTGCAAAAGTTTTTGCCAATTTATAGAAGGGCCATTTTAAACAATTGTAATTTGTTTTATGCATATTGTTATTAGTTAAAAAGCATGATTAATTTATTACTTTCTCTTTTAGATTATGAAAGCATCACTCATATTATTTTTTGCAATATTCTCACCTGTGTTGACCCAAAAACGACCTTCGTTAGTGAATAGAAAAGGAGTCATCTACCGTCATAAATTATTATTGTTCTCACACAGAACTACAGACCAAAAATCTCCAAGGAGAATTTGGTTGACAAATCTTATCCAGTCTTCTAAAGAAAAAATACGGCACTAACCCTATATGGGTTTAACCGACTTCCTCTAAAGGAGGAAGTTCTATGGGAGAAGCGGTCCCTAGTCGCATATATATTCCTGTTAGGGGAGATGACGGAGTTAGGTTTTTGCAACTCTTGCAGGGAGGTGTCGACATCCTCCTACATACAGCCCCTGGAATTCCCAAATTTGTCACCCATCTGATACTGACTAAGCTCAACGTTGCTTAACTTAAGTGATCTACACGAAAACTGGTGTGTCAACGTGATTATGCTGTGTGGTCTTCTAGAGGTTGAAGGTTCAATCCTTTAAAATGCTTAATAGTTTAAAAACGTTTTTTTTACAGAATTCGTTCCAGTGAAGGCATGACGCCACCTGATATAAGAAGCTAAAAACTAAAAAAATATATTACTTCAAAGTCAAAAACAAACCAACGATAACGATTAGATGGATTCTAATCAAGAAAACAGCAATTATTTCTTCTTTGTAAGAAACATCGCTCATGAAATGCTAGGATTAAAGGACACAATATAGAGAAGCAAGAGTTGTGAAGCTGCCAAAATTCTCTTCCTACTCTTATATAATGATTATCATTATAATGTTCATTAGTTATGCACTAGTAAAATCAGAAAGAGTGTTGCATTCCACGTATTCGACGAATGTTCCTTGTTTGCAATTATTTTATTTTTCCATTATTATTTTTGTTTCTTTTTCCTTTGTTTTGATTTCCATAAATATAGTTTGTTGTTCTCGTTGCATGGCAACGATACCGTTTTGTTTATTACACAGATGGAAATTGCTCTAATGTTCTTATCATCTTCTAACTGAACTAATAAGTACACAGGTTAATCCTGTATATAATCCTATATATAATAAAAACGTCATAGTTTTTCCTCTCGGGACCAAAATACCGTTGGTTTACAACAAAAGATGCCACATGCAAATATATTATGTCTACACTATTAGACACTATGTAACTATCGAACGACATTTTAGACACATTCATTCGTTATAATAAAACCATGAATTTAATCCTAGGAGTGACATCATCACCATTACAATCACCTACGGACGAAGTAGCTCCCAATTTCTCCCCTAATTACTAAGTCCTCTTACCGTCCCCATTCTGCTCTGCATAAATTTACACACAGGGTACTTATATTGAGACCCCACCCTTCGTAACTGATCCATAAACTCGTAGACATAGCATTCACCTTCCGTTCCTTGAAACAAAAAGTAATAAGGTCTCCTTAGATAGGTTTCTGCCTTTCTGATTGGATGATACGTGACATTCTCCTATTCCAGAATGAAACTAATCCCACTATTAAACGAACGCTTGGAAAACTTAAAATTATTGTCCTCACTTACCACTAAAGGAAAACAAAAAATGTTTCTGTGAACAGCTCGTGATAACTTTATTCTTTTTTAATCAACTAAAAGCATTCAAAACTACGTAACAACACAAAAAATTGATCTACATTTCTTTTATTTTTCGTTTTTTTTTTTGGAGGGGGGGGTCCATATTTATAAATGTCCGATAACGTGTTTCCTTATTTTCGTTATTGAAAGCACAACGAATTTAGCCCGTCACAACTTACATACTCATACTCTTTCTCCCTCCCTCCCTCTTTGTCTAAAGTCATAATACGTCTGGCGATAAATATGGATAAAATTCGTGTTTTTTTTTTTCATTTTTCTCGTTTTGTTATTGTCGAATTCAGTTTTATTTGTGTTTTTTTCTCCATTTTTATTTGTTTTTTTTATTAACGAAATGAAATGAATAAGCTTTATTTAGTTTTTAGGGGTTTTCTTTTTGTTTATTTTTAGTGTTTATTTTTATTTGTTTATTTTGTTTTATTTATTCATTTTTTTCAAGTGCAGTCTTTCAAAATTATTACTATTCAGGAGCGCTGAAAATGACAACGTTTAAAATTGAATGGTCACACAAAGTTTTTAAGATATGAAGAAATTATAGTTTTAAAAAGTGGTGGATCACTTTCCTATATTAATTTAATGTGAAATGAGCACCCAATTTATGAACACTTTTTTGGGAGGGGTAATTTTTACAGGAGGGGGATTATTAAGTCATTATGGTAAACCAACCAAAAAGCAAAAAATAGCTGTCGATATTTGTAAAATTTTACTTGGTTTTCAACTTAATTACTTTCAAAGGTATTCGGCTATGCTGAAAACGAATATCGCATTTAAATTTTCTGCAAATAAGTAGTTTTCCGGATATTAAGCAATGCAACTTTTACATGTTATAAGGTTATAAATGTTATAAGTGGTGGCTATTAATGTACCGAATAAAAGCATTAGAATACATTAAAACACAAAACTTATCCGGCTACGTAGAAAAGTAACTTATCTTGACTTTGTCATTTTTGTTTGTTGGTTTCTCTTAATTATTCTCCAAAACGGTGAATTGTTATTTTTTAATATTTTGAATGCACCTAATTTCTTTTATTACAAATTATTTTTCTACTTTATTTTTTTGTGGTGGTGAAAAGTGAAATAATTTAAACCAAGTATTGCAATAATCAAAAATAAAAAATACACGGAAGAATTTTCGTTTCATGTCCTTAGGATAGGATTCCATGTTTTTGTTCTTAAATAAATTTCTCCTTCTACATGCTTTTTACTACAATTTTGAGACGAACTATTTTTAGTCACGGAGGTCGGTAAATAATCAGTCAGCATTACCACAACTTGAATAGTTTTCCTTTTTTCCTTTCTTGCTACGCCCCCCCCACCCATGTAAACACAGAATGTTTTTAAAATGGTAAACGGTAAATGTTAACGCGTTACTTATAAAACAACGTTTACTTTTGAGGGGGTTAGGCAACAACAACAACAACAACAACAACAACAACAACAACAACAACAACAACAACCGTACTTTAATTTTTTTTGAGGGGGGGCACGTTTTCACCGGGCAACGCCGGTTAGTGGCTACTGCTAGTTAAAATAATTGGAAATTTCATTGGTAAACTAATAAAAAAAAACACTTATTTCAATGAAGCGACAAAGAGATTTGAAACCTAACAACATATTGATTTCATATTTCTGATTGATGGCTTGGATTATTCGGATTATTCACACTATTGTTCATTCTCTCAACATTTTGGCTGATGTAACTTTCGACCTTCATCAGGTACATCTTGTCAAATTTGTAGATCTGTACATAATTTACAACTTACTTATTTAACCCATGAAAATAGATTGTTTTCATTTCATCAACAATAATCGGGTAGAAGTCTTAAGTAATTATTAACTATAATTTTAGTATCACTTGTGAATATTGAACCTTCAACCTCCAAAAGACTGTCACTTAAAATTGATTATTACTTATCATTTTTATTCATTGCTTCCTAGTTTGTCAAGATTTAATCTTCTTCTGAGATCATCAGATCTAATGATGTGCTTCATTACACATCGATAGAATAATTCCAGTAACAATAGTTTTCTAATATGTTGATCATGTGGATGCAATTGATATTGCAAGTTTAACTAACTTTGATATTATTTTGCAAAATGGCAGCTTATTAATTAACCATTTGTTTTTATTTATTTCTAATTGAATGATTGTTTGCATTTTCAAACAAAACATAGTGCTATTTACGGATATTTTTATAGCATAGATAAAGTCTTAGCATTTTGTGTCATTCCTGATGAATTTACTTTTTAATGTTTACAATTCTTGGTTGTCTCATGTTTCCCAGGCAATGCTGGAACACAGATCCCTCTAGTAAAATACATAATGCATATTGAATAAATGCTGAAATTTCATTAAAATTGAACACTTATCTGATTTTTAGTGATTATTAAAAATGAATACATTGTCATATTTATGAAAAATAATCACTTAATCGAGTTTCATATTCAAGATTTAGAGGGAAGTCAGCACAGCAAAATATTTTTATCGTATGAAATAGTAAAAGTATTGTCCCTGTAAGCAAATTCAAAATTCCATTTAGGATATTCTTCGTCTTCCTTTCTGCATAAATGATTTAACTCAATTTGATGCCGACTTTTGCTTTTATAACATTGCTGAAGTTTCGGTTAACTCGATTAAAGATAAAATGGAGCTAATGACAGGACATGCAAACGTTAAGAAATTTGTGTCCTTTTAAAATTTGTATTTTTATCATAACTAAGTTAGCCATGCTAATCAAATTTATAATATGCAGCTACATCATAAAATGGAATAACAAACAGTTATTAAAAATATTGAATCAATTTTATTATGAAATCCACAACCAAGTCACAATTTGAGCAATATGCAATAAACATTACTCAAAATGCTTCTTCAATGTTGTCACATTGAACTTTCATGAGAACAGACTGCCAATTCTATATGCCTCAGCTAAAACCTAATGTCATCTTAGTTAGCATTCAGAATATTGTTATTTTTACAAGGGAGTCACCACTTATTAAGACCTAGAGGCTACTCGATGATAAGGGTTAATGTGTGTAAGGTGGTCAGTGAGACAACAGTGTAATGATCAGTAGTGGTGGAAATTGGATAAAATTTTATTATTTGTTTTGTACTGGTTTAGCCCCGTAGAGATTGACTTTAATCTTATATTTAAGTAGTTGAAGTAAACTGAAAGTCTGTCACGTTTAAATCATGTTAAATATTCTTAGCTCAATTTATCTTTGCTTGATCAAATTTAGCAGAAATATTAAAAAACAAAACATTACAAAATGAAAATCGTTATGATATCGATACTTAATCGTTACTTAATCTACAACTGAGTCATCAATAAATTAATGCGAATTTATTGCGAATGACGAAATTGTCGGATATGTCTTCAAATCATCGTAGCTCAATTTATCTTTGCCGGATTAAAATTGATTGAGCATTGCAATGAATCCATTTGTTTTCTGAATTTCATTTTTTTTCTTTTTCTCGTTCAATTTCGAGCTTTTGTTCCTTTATTCTGATTTAATGATCATCTTCTGCACCGTTTAAAGATAGACACATTAAAAGTCAAATCAGGTTATAAAATATCCCTCCTCCCCCATAGTTCAGATGGATCCTGCATTCAAATAAGATTAATGGTGAGCTGAATCTACAAATCAAGTTGAACTTGTCGATGTCAGTAAAATAACAATAAAACAAAACAAGCAAAAAAAACAAAACAAAAAAAACAACATAAAACGAAACTGGAACAAATATTCTTCAGATTCGTCCATCGAATCTGTGCATTTAGCAATGCAAATATTGTTTTATAATTAAACAATGAAAATGCGATTTGAAAATTAAGCATTGAATGATGAAAATGAAATTTCAAATTGTGACAGATAAAAGAAAATGCTATTTCAAACTGAAGTGTCACAGGCAAACAAAAAATTCTATTTCAACCTTTAACATGATCGACCAGCCAACGACCAGAGCCTCTTAAAGAGATACTTTGACGCATCTAAAGAAAAAAGGGTATCCATTCTATTTGTACACTTAGTGATGAAAATTTATTATTATACTAAAGTTGAGTTGTCTTTTTCCTACATATTTTAATCACACAAAATACATTCCTCAGTTTTGGGATGGAGCTGCATTTAAAGAACAATCCCCCATTTAAATTATAGATTTAGTAACAGATGGAGAGTTAATTGTATTTAGCATAATAATAACAATAGTATTACTACTAATAATAATAATCGTATATATTGTATGCTCCTCCCATAAAAAATTGTAGTGTTAGCATCGACTGGTCCCATACCAAATAGTCGTGAAAGTTCAAAGAGGATGAAAAGACTGACGAGAAAAAGCACTAACAAAACCTCTAATGGTTGACTGCGAAGAGAACTGCGACCTTGAGGAGGCTTGTTGCCACTCAAATTCTAGTGAAGATAAATGGTCGTTGTCAGGGAGAAGTCAATAAAAATAAACAGCTGTTGTGAAAAATGTGAATTCATTTACAAAGGTTACCGAAAGAGGGGGACAGTACTGGAAATCTGGGGAGACTTGTTATAACACAAACTCCACGGAACAACATCGATTGTTGTTAGTAAGAAATTTCTGATGATGATTGTGTAAGAACTCCTAGTGAGTACAAATAATATTTTGGAATCTCACTTTATTATTCCATTCCACTTTACTATTTTCAAATTGATATTTGAATGTTTGCATTGATACAATACTTTCTACACAAGTTTAAAACTTTCGTTGATAAGTACTAAGAGGTGACCCCCCCCCCCACACACACACTCACACACTCTATTGATCTGTTAATTACAGGGCATGCTTATAGTATGCAGACAAGTCTTTCATTTTAATACTGACCGTTAACGGAAGAACACACGTAAATTGAATGTTTCTGGTATAAAAGATAAGCCAATCTTTTTATTTTATTTTCTGAAATCCAGCCGTTCTAAACATTGCAAACAAATGTATTGTTCTTTTCTATTCCCTGTTGACTTAAATTCGCAACATTTTAATCGTGTTCATTTTGAGGTTTTTAAATCTTCTCTTCTGACAAATGTGTTCTAAAAATAGCCTTTTTTTTCGATGTCTTGAATGTCTGCAATTAAATCCGTCGCCCATGAAAAAGGGGAAAAATATCTCAGATGTGAAAATGAGCGCCACGTATATCTCTCCTGTATTATACATCATTTTAAATCG
This sequence comes from Euprymna scolopes, assembly GCF_053919585.1. Lineage (NCBI taxonomy): Eukaryota > Metazoa > Mollusca > Cephalopoda > Sepiida > Sepiolidae > Euprymna > Euprymna scolopes. The sequence continues at coordinate 73,744,757 of NC_136484.1, forward strand.
TCTTCATTTAACACTAAAGTATATCCTTGTAAATGCATTAATTAGCAGGACCTGTGGAAATTCATCAGGGTACTGATCCATATGTAATATATTGATATTGGCATTCTGTAGATATTTAGCGTAAATGGAGATTCTCTGATATTATTGTAGTTATTTTTTTAAAAACTGCAAAAGTATTTATCCAAGCTAGCAGGGACGCTTGGCGTAGCCCGGCCGTCAAATATGCTTAAATATGATATTTTAATTCTTTCAGATTTCGTATAGAATATTATAGAGTTAATGTTCTATCGATTTTTATATATTTTAAAGTTGCGATTTCAAAATTAAAAATATATCTATATGACTTGGGTTCATCAGTTTGAATCGAAACCAAATCCCAAACTTATGAATATATATATATATATATATATATATATATATATATATATATATATATATATATATATATATATAAGGCTCCTTCAGTGTTTAACAGACAATGGATACCCATGAAGGGGTGCCTGTGCATGAAATTTTTGTGGCAGGAGATGCGCAATCTCCAACCACACGTCTCCTGAGTCGATACTGTTAAATACCAGTGGCAAGTGGAGTGGATGTACAAGACAACTGGAAACAAATGCTGAGATAAGCAGAAAGCACATACAGCGCCTTGAATTCCCAAATGGTTAACCACCAGGCTCAACATGACTTAACTTTGACGATCTGATGAGAACCGGTGTGTTAACATGATTATACAGTATATATATATATATATATATAGTAAGTTATAAAATATATACGGCGATTAAGCTACACTGCATATTCCACATTTCATCCATTTTAGGATTCCTCAGGCTTATGCGTGAATTTTGTGGTTGTCTCGCATTTTTTATATATGCACTTTCTATTGAGTTTTTAGTTAGCTAATCAGCTTTCTAGTACCTACCGCACCCTTTCTAATCAGCCAATGAGCAGGCACTTACAGGACAAAGGCCCAGTTGACCTACGGTTGATCTGTTCCTTTGTGTGTGCTATTTAGCATAGATATCTAATATCTTGACCTGTTTTAAATCTAGGTTAATTTTTTTATATGTTAGTTTATATATATATATATACATATATATATATATATATATATATATATATATATATATATATATATATATATATATATATGTATGTGTGTGTGTGTGAGTGTGTGATAGTTTATGCATATGCATGTTTATTTTTTTTATTTGTTTATTTTCTATTGTTATTGTTAGTTTTAAAATTATTTTTTATCTCTATCCTAGAGTAAATTTTATCCTGTGAGCACAGTTGTTTGCTATTTCTCTCCTACAGTTTAATAGATGTTGGGGTCCTTTAAAGTTTTCGCTAAAGCAAATTTTTTTTTAAAGTTTTCGTTAAAGCAAATTTTTCATGAAGGCATAATCTACATGGATCGTCTAGGTCTCTACATGTGTTTACTTGTCTTACTATTTTCCATTCAACTACCGGCGAACGTCTGCTTTCCTTGAGTTCCCAGTATTTGTTTGCTAGCTTTGTTTTCATACGGAGTTTTTTATTATTGAATGTACTTTTGTGGTCATAATATCCAGTTTTGAAATCTAAGGAAGTCGTACCTATGTAATATTTCTTGTTATTTCGGTTTTCTTTCATAAATATTGTGGCCTGGTAAACTATGCTTATGATTAGACATTTATTTTGAAGTGGACAAAGTGTGCGGTATCTACAGTTGCATTTACCTTGTTCGTTATTAGTATTTTTATTTTTATTTCTAGTATGGTTGCTATTGTCCGGATTTGGTTTATTATTATTATTATTATTATTATTGTTATTATTTCTACTAGTTACATATGTGTCTTAAGTGTTAGATTTATTTTTGTCACAGTGTCCACTTTTTTATTGTTTATTTTGTTGTTGTTTTCATTGCCTTTATTTAATATTTTTTATTATGTGCTTTAATTATCATCTCCAAATTTTTGCAGCAGCTGTAGGATAACTTTAGGGTATTTTATTGAAAATTTTGTGTAAGGGATTGGTTGCAGGAAAGTGCTTTTCGATAAGATCTAGAAATTTTTTGCCAAGTTTTGTTTTAACATTTGATTGTATGGCGCCATATACCAGATTATATTTCTTTTCTTCTATTTTTAATTTTATTATAGTTATTGGTGTTTTGTTGCTTATATTTGATATCAATATTTTTGTACCCACTATTTTTTAGGGCTGTTTCATAGATATTGGTTGACCTGTTAAATACATTTTCATCGCTTGAGTTATTGCTGAGTCTACTTACGATCGAGTTAGGAATTTGTTTTATAATTGATGGTGGGTGATTGGACTTAGGGTTTACATATATTGGATTAGCGTTATCTTTTAAGTAGAGTAGGAGAGAAATAGCGAACAACTGTGTTCACAAGATAAAATTTACTCTAGGATAGAGATACAAAATAATTTTAAAACTATCAATAACAATAGAAAAAATGTTTTTTAAATAAATAAATAAACATGCATATAAATAAACTATCACACACACACACACACACACACACACACACACACACACACATATATATATATATATATATATATATATATATATATATATATATATAAATTAACATGTAAAAAAATCACCTAGATTTAAAACAGGTCAAGACATTAGATATCTAAGCTTAATAGAACACACACAGGAACGTGTCAGCTGGAGGTAAACTGAACCTTTGTCCTGTAAGTTCCTGCTCATTAGCTGATTATTCTTTAATTTTCATTGAATTCTTTATTTCTTCTTTTTTTGGCCAGTTTTACATATGCAATCTCCGTTTTAGTGCTTAAATATTCCTATCAATCAAATATATCAATCTACCTACACATTTATTTTCTGCGTGTATGTTTACTTATATTTTACTATGTGCATTTACTTTCCGGAATTTTTAGATACTGGCCATCCTCTCCCCTTATTTTTTTAAAGCTCTTTATTTACTCATCTATTTACTTATATGTATGTATATATATATATATATATATATATATATATATATATATATATATATATATATATATGTGTGTGTGTGTTTGTTGTGTATATATATATATATGTATGTATATGTGTAATTGTATGTATTCATATATATGTATATATGCATGTATGTATGTATGTATATATATACATGTGTTTGTATTTCACTTATGATTTTTTCATTTGCTTCATTTAATAACTTCTGCTGATAATTTAATTCTTAAGTAATAACTTGTATATTTTAGTTGACCCCTTTTTGCTTTAAAGTTTGGCGCCTCTCTAACGTTATCTTGTCTGGGTCATTTTGACATTGTCTTTTCTATTCTAATATCAACAAAATCTCTATTCAATTTTCTTCTTCTTCTTCTTCTTTTTCTTCTTCTTTACTCATTCTCCCAAAATTAACCCAGTCTTGACAGTCGTTTTAAATTCTTTTTCTACACACATCTTTTCCTTGCCCCCATTTATGAATTATTTCACGGATTTTTGGACCATCTTCCAATTACGCGAGTCCCTTGGATTTTACTTGTGGAAATGGAAACTTAACCAACTTTTTTGGATTTTGATTTTTGGATTTTACCATTATTGGATATTTTATCCTTAACCAGACGCCGGACTGAAATGCTAGTATATCTATAAAAGTAAACGTATCTGTGCGTGTATCTGTTTGTCTGTTGGTCTGTGTACATTTCTCTACGCAATAACTTTGTCAATTTTCAGTCTACAGACTCGAAATTTGATATATAGGTACTGAGATTTGAGAAAATCTTTATAATTCGTTTTCAGCCAGAAATTTGGCTGTTAAGGGGTTAAAGTCCAACGATTTGACCTTTGAGAACTCTGCCAAACTCCTCCGCCAATTTTCGGTCTAAACACTTGAAATTTTACATATAGGTTCCTTGGGCATGGATCTAACTGAATAACTTGATTTGAGCCCAAAACAATAAATGTTAAGGGGGTCATAATAGGTTCCAAATTTAAAAAAATTGACCGCTTGTTTGTTCTTTTGCTCAACATACATCCCCAAACACCCGGGCAACGACGGGCTGAAATGCTAGTATATCTCTAAAAGTGAGCGTGTCTGTGCGTGTGTCTGTGGGTGTGTCTGTGGGTGTGTCTGTGGGTGTGTGTGTGTGTACATTTCCCTACGCAATAATTCTGTCAATTTCAGAAATTTGGCTGTTAAGAGGTCAAAGTTCAACGATTTTACCTTTGAGAACTGCCAAACTCCTCCGCCAATTTTAGGTCTAAACACTTGAAATTTTAGGTATAGGTTCCTTGTGTAGTATTGGGAATCCCAGCTTAAATGCTATATAGGTAGTTTTAGAAATAAAAAGTTATGTAAGCATATTACGTTTCCCATCAGCGAGTTGGCAGGGTTACAAAAGGTTAGGTTTGACAGGTGTCAACCTAGAGAGAATGCACCGGAAATTAGGGGTAACACGGGAATTATGGTCGTAGGCTTCCGGTTGACGACCAAATGTGCTGAGAGTTGATTTTGCACTGCAGAGAATGCAGATCAGAGATTCGTCTCTCTGACAACTAGGGTTCGAGATGATAGGCTTGCCTTGAAATAAAAGGTTGAAGCTTTAAATCCATCTTGTTGTTTATCGATGCATCTGTCTGCAGTGACCACTCCCCACGAGATAGAGACCAGCGTCCAAGAAGGCATCATCTGCTGGCCAAGGCAACCAGGTATGTACGCATTATACATGGCACATACACATCTCGAGACCTTTCAAAACAAGAAACGGTATAAGGATAAGAATTCACACCCCCACACACAGATAACATTTTAAAATATTTTTCAATATTTAGATATTTTAAAATATTTTTAAAAAATATTTTATTTAAAGTTTTACGCTTTACACACGATGAAGTTTCAGTTTTTTTATATTGTATTTTGTTCTGTTAAGACAATAAAACACTTTCTGAAAATTGTTTCCTTTTTCTGTTAAACGAATAGTTATCCACACACACACACACACACACACACACACACACACACACACACACACACACACACACATACACACACACACATACACGATACAGAATGTCGTCAAACAAACAAAAAAAGAAAGAACGAAAGAAAAAACACGTTGTAATGGTCGTGTGTGTGTGCGTGCGTGCGTTTAGTATTAATACGAATAATTCCATACAAATTACATTGTCACGTCGATTTTTTTCTCGACCTTGCAAAATGGCTGATCATATTCATTAAAAAAGCACACACAATAATACATAGCTTTATCAGTTGACGATGAATTTCGATACATTTCAATGCACTAAAACACACACACACATACACATATATATATATATATATATATATATATATATATATATATATATATATATATAGGAGAGACAGAGAGAGAATATATATATAAACTTACTGCCTTTTTTCACGCTCATCTCTCTCTCTTACTCTCTCTCTCTCTTTCTCTCTTTAATTCTAGCAAGCAGTCAGTGACGCTGTTATAAAGAGTAATAGTAGCAGTAATAGTTTTAGCAGACAGTTATATGTTATGTTATGGTAGTATAAATAGTCGCTCGATTGGAAAACCTTTAAGGATTGATTTTGTAAAAAAATTGTTTTTTAAATCGATATTATATCAAATTATATAAAATAATATCTAAAATGAAACAAGAACGTGGAGATTATTATTATTATTACTATTCCAAAGGAATTCATTAAATATTTGGCGAGGAAATTAAAATTTTGTTTTTTTAAGCAGTATCTACGGCGTCATTACTCAATAGTAATCTCCAAGTAACATTTTGTTTGTCGAGCAGTTATTTGCTCGACTAATATTCCAAAGGAATTCATTAAATATTTGGCGAGGAAATTAAAAATTTGTTTTTTCAAGCAGTACCTATGACGCCAGTACTCAATAGTAGTCTCAAAGTAACATTTTGTTTGTCGAGCAGTTACTTGCTCGACGAATTATATATATTATTAGCTTCATTTAATATATATATATATATATATATATATATATATATGACATACATTATGTTTTTATATATATATATTATTAGCTTCATTTTATATATATATATATGTGTGTGTTTATATATATACGCATATATATATATGTATATATCTAGTAATATATATATATATATATATGTATATATATATATATATATATATATATATATATATATATATATATATATATATATATATATATATATATATATATATATATATATATATACAGTGATGATCATATTTATTGGCACGGTAAAATAAAAGTTAAATTTTGTCTAATAAATTCTAAAAAAGGGATTAAATTAAAGAAAATAACAAATTATATTATGTATTTTTAACTGGCCTTTCCGATGCAGCAATCGGATTTTAGAAAAAATAAATAACAAAGGAACAACAAACATAATTGCAAAAAACCCTTGTTCAAAATTATTGGCACGATTTATTTAATAATCAATTGTATAGCCTTTGGCCTTGATTACCTTCCTCAGTCGCTTTTCATAGTTTACAACCAAGTTGTTGCACTCTTCAGTAGTAATTTTAGCCCACTCTTCCTGACAATAATCCTCCAATTGAATAAGATTATTAGGCTTCCTTTGCATTACCCTCAATTTTAATGTTCTCCATAAATTTTCAATTGGATTAAGGTCTGGGCTTTGTGATGGCCACTCCAAAACATTAATATGATTGTCCTCAAGCTATTTCTTAGTCAGTTTAGCCGAATGCTTTGGGTCATTATCTTGCATGAACCACCAACGACGACCAAGTGAGAGCTCTTTAGCAGAGTCTTTCAGGTTTTCATCCAATATTTTAACATAATCTTCCTTTTTTATGCTACCTGTGACCTTAACAAGTCGCCCTGGTCCAGAGGCAGCAAAGGATCCCCAAAACATCAAACTGCCTCCACCGTGCTTCACTGTGGGTATGGTGTTCTTAGGCAGGAAAGCTTCGCCAGATTTTCTGTAAATATAAGACACTTTATTATGGCCAAATAACTCTATTTTCGTTTCGTCAGTCCATAGAACACGTTTCCAGAATGCAACATCTTTATCAATATGACGTTTTGCAAAGGCTAGCCTTGCTTTCAGGTGCATAGGCTTCAATAAGGGAGTCTTTCTCGGACGACATGCTTTTAAACCAGCTCTCTTCAAAACACTACCAACTGTATGTCGAGATACATTCACTCCAGAGGTGCTCTGTTCATCAACAATCTCCCCAACAGAGATCCTTGGGTTTTGTTTTACTTGTCGAACAATTTTCCGTTCATCTCTTGGGGAAAGAATCCCTTTTCTCCCTCTACCCTCTAAACTCATAACGTGGCCTTGCGATTTGAACTTGTTTATTATGGCTCTAACAGTGGATTTGGGAAGGTTTAGCTTCTTTGAAATCTCATCATAGCCCTCCCCATTGGTATGGCATGCTACAACAAGCTTCCTGACGTCTTCGCTGTGTTCCTTAGTTTTAACCATGGCGATTGAAATTTATAATTTAGTCACTTATAATAGTTTAAATAAATCGCTATCTAAAAATTATCTGAAAAAAATTATTCACTGAATAAGCGTTAAACAAGCATAATATGGCTATAAAAAAGTTCAGAAAGCACGTAAACCGGAAATTGATTGATATTATACTGATACTAAAAGAAAAACAAAGTCGTGCCAATAATTTTGAACAAGGGTTTTTTGCAATTATGTTTGTTGTTCCTTTGTTATTTATTTTTTCTAAAATCCGATTGCTGCATCGGAAAAGCCAGTTAAAAATACATAATATACTTTGTTATTTTCTTTAATTTAATCCCTTTTTTAGAATTTATTAGAAAAAATTTAACTTTTATTTTACCGTGCCAATAAATATGATCATCACTGTATATATTAAGATGCCATCTTATTATATATATATACTATATATATATATATATATATATATATATATATATATATATATATATATATATATATATATAATAAGATGGCATAATCATATTTGACACACCGGTTCCCATCAAATCAACAAAAGTAAGCAATGATGAGCCTGATCAGTGCCAGATGGGTGACCATTTGGGACTTCCAGGTGCTCTATATGCTCTCTGCTTATCTTGTCGTCCTGGATTTCTCTTTGCTACTGGACTCAAGCAGTGGTGATTCAAGAAAGGTGCAGTTGGAGATTGTGACAACCCTTGCCACACAATTACATATGCAGCTGCCCACACAGGGTGTATCCTTTGTTTTTCGAGGCTGAATGGGGGCATCGAGTACATATATAAAGTAGTAGCGCTTTTGTGTGTTTGTGTGTGTGCGTGCGTGTGTGTGTACAACTCTCTCACAGCCCACACCTCTGAACTGATCATGACTAAACCTGGCACAATGATGGTCATCAACTTAGTATTCTTTGCATTGATATATATATATATATATATATATATATATATATATATATATATATATATATATGTGTGTGTGTGTGTGTGTGTGTGTGTGTGTGTGTGTGTGTGTGTGTAAACAATAAAAAACATTTAACTAATTCATATTTGACTATTTTTGTAACTCAGTAGTGATGGGAAGGCAAATGAAATTTCATAGATTGAAGAAAGCCAAAAGCACATTTTGTTTCCTTGATTACAAGTCATAAAAAGAAATAATTAAAATTTTTCTTACCTGTAATTTTAGGTTCAATTCTGTTTGGACAGAATACGAGACAATGCAATTACAAACGTTTTAGAACTGGAAATTAACATTGGTTTCAAGAATATTCAAAAAGCATTAACACCTGAGCGTGGATTCAAGTAGCATTTTGTCTAGCTTGGCTTTATCTTGTAATGCCAATAACAAAAGGACACCTGAGATTAAATACCGGAAGTTTCTTTTAAACGAAAATAATATTTGACTAAAAAATGTTATTCTCATTTGCAATGAAACCTATAATTGGCTTAGAAACACATAGAAAAATAAGGACAAGAGAAAAGAATGAGCTGTCTATTATTGGCAGTATATTTCAATTTAATTTTCTAGAGATCTAATTTAATCAACATCTTATCATTATCTGTTTCGTATCAGATTATAAATATCTTCAGTTGGGCTTGTTTTTACTTTTTCCAGTAGTTTTGCAATGAGATTTCCCCCTGGGGAATGAGAGAAAATAATCATAATACTAATTGTAATTCTCCATTAATATAATAAAGAGAAATTCATATTCACTTTTATATTTTTCATGTATAAAATATAAGTAAAACAAATGTTTTTTTTCTGGCCTTCAGACGAAATATTTCAAGTGGTGAGTGGAAGTGAGAAAGCAAATAGCAAGTTAAACAACCACCAAATTCTTGTCTACCACCTGAAATGATTTCAGAAAGAAATTCTTTACTCTATAAAAATAAGACAATGGTGAATGTGTTTTCCTTTCTTTATGTCGTCACAAATAATAAGAATATTTGATATATGTAAAATTATATTACTGACGTAATTATATAATTTTATATCAATTGTTTATATATAGATTGGTGGTTAAATTTTAAATTCTGAAGAAACAACATATAGACACATATATTCGATTTAAGAATTTATTGTTTAACAAAAGGAATATATAGACGGGGTTATGTTAATTTCCTTAATCCATGGATTTTCAATAATGGCTCATATCATCAGAGGAAATGAAATGCAGTTAGCAAAATGTTCAGCTGGACACTTATTTTGCTTTTCAGCACAGTTATTGAAAATAGTTTTTTAATTGGTTGTGGAAATGGAAAAAAATTATACGAAAAGAGAAGTTGATTCAACCTGGGCAATCCATTATTGGAAGGGGTACAAAGTCCTTCGGGATTATAAATCCAGGTGGGCAGAAAATAGGTTCAGGGGAGAAGGTAATATTCCAATATAGCGTATTGCTTCTTATTGATTTTTCGAAAAGTATACGGGGCAGCCTTATTCGTTGATGCGTTGAGTGTGTGTTGGTTAATGTAATCCAAAAGCTTTCTCAGTGTTGAAAAAGTGTATCCGATGTTGGGTGGATATACCATTCCATTGTAATTATCCTCGTGAGTAATAGAGTTTGAGCATTGAGTTATGTATGCAATGGACCTCGAAATCAATAGTATGGGTAGTAAAATAGCAAAATAATCCGGGAGATGATATTCAGAACGGTACGTTGGACGATTTGCTTCTGCTGTGAGTCCCGGTAGAAAGATAGTTCGCATTCTTGTTGATAGTGGGTGAGGGAAGTCTTTTAGATGAGGGAAAGAGGATAGTGGGGTGAAGTAGAAAGGGTAAAGAGAGAGGGGGAGGGTTAAAATTGGGCGAGCATACAGGTGCTTAATGGAATTTTTTTGGGCGGGGAGGGAAGATTTGTATTTTAGTATTTTTTAAAAGGGTTGACCTCTTGATTTTAAGTTCAAATGGGAAATGAATATTCTTGTGATTTTCAATGGGAGTGTGCGTGATATGGGGTGAGTGTGCTGTTTTTGCTGTGCGGATGGGTGAGCGGGTGAGGTGGAGATAGAGACGAGTCATGGTTTGAAATTTTGGAATGCTTGGAGGGTTACTAATTTTTGTGAGTTTAATGTTGGGTTCTTTTAATTTTGAGTGTATATTTAAAGGTAACTTGATTAATCGAGACACAGTTAGTTCATTACGCTTGTTGTCGTAGTGCGGCCTGGTTAAATTAAGTTTATTTAAATTTTATTTCAAATGTATATATTTCTGTTTGGAGGCGATCTATGGATGAGTTTGTTTTGCTGTTCGTTGAGTTGGAATTGATGTTTGAGTGAGTGCTTTATATACTGTGGTTAATTAGCTATTTTTATAATGGGGAGATTTGATTTAAATGCGGGGCTGGGTGTGGGGTTGCCCAAACGTGGTTGAATTTAACTGTTTATATAATAATTACTTATATATCCATCTGTCAAACCTAAACATAAGTGCAGATATAAGCACATATATAACCACAGACACACATACACACGGACATATACATATATACATACACATATACATATATATAGTATACACATACGCACAAACACTGATCCATACCATGCATACATAAATACAGACTTATATGCACACGCATCCTTATACTAATGCACATGTGTACTCAATTGCATATATACACATCATAACACAACCACGCAAGCACACATATTAGAAAAGGGAGCTACTTATACAGCCGGGCATGTACATGCATGTGTACTCGAGTGTATAACTGCACCCATATGCACCGCCGAACATCACTATAATCAAGTGCAAGCATGCAAGTCACACCCTCATATGCATACCATCGTATACATACAGCAAATAACCATCTACATAAGTGTTATGTCTAAAAAGAGATAAAGGTGCGCACACTGATATATCTAACATACAAATACAGAGAGCGTGCACCTACCGTTAAAACATATACATACATCAACAAATGATCGGGTTTATCTAATGATTCTATTTTAGAGAGAAGGATAATCCCAATTTGCCTGCGCATATATATGGTTCAGGGAGATACAGATAGCTAGAGTGCACTAACATACGGCTAAGGTGTGTAACTCCATTAAATGTCCATGCTCACACACACACACACACACACACACACATATATATATATATATAAATACAACATACATACGCATATACGTGTGCACACACACACACACAGACGTGCATACATCCATATATACACACTCCAGCACACAATCATATGTATACACACTCAACACAAAACGTACGCCTACAAGCACACACATATATATACATCCACATATATAAGGAAATGAAATTAATAGAGACAAAATCATGCATATATATATACACACATACACATATATACATATACACATATATACACATACATATACACATGTACAGCCATATATATATAGACATATACAAACATATACTTACTCAAACACACACATGTATAAGTACACATATAGACATACATAAATATTAACATTACTACAGCACATGCAACATCCACCCACTCATGCATGCATACATATACACTCATACAAGCGTAAATCCATGCTTATATATATAGGGGTAACATTCCAAAACTAGTTCAGGTATGGTGACTTAAGTGGTTTTGAGCTGGCTATACTTGAATTTTTTCCTGTGCTTGCATAACGAAATAAGCTCATTTTTGTGTTTATCGTGGCTTTAGGATATGTTATTATTGCAACTGCTTCTGAAGTGCAAAGGTTGCAGAATTTGGATTTAGGGGTGTATGAATTGAATTTTTTCAATAAATCCCATTTTAGCGAGTACGGAATATTCCTTTGTTGGAGGTCTTTAATCAGAGTTTTTAGGGAGATGCTTCTATTGCTATTTGAATTTTCATTATTAAAGGAGCTTATATGGTTGGAAATTCTCAGTTTAATTAGATTTGCCGTTGCGCCGATATACGTGTGAGATTTTACATTTGCATTAATGGTGTTTAAACTGTTGGGATTTCTACTATGGGTGTGGGGTAAACTTTCAGAGGGGGAAGGGATGATTAGGTTCGAATCGTTTTAAGGATGGGGTTCCTGAGTAACTTGGGTGTTATCATGTGTTTTATTTATGGGGTTGGCATAGTGGAAGTCAGTGGAACTCTCTAGTGTTGTTGGTTCAGTAGTTAATGTATTTTGAGTACGATTTTTGCGTGTTCTATCAGTTGCACTTGTTGTTGTGGTTGAGAGTTAGGGTTAGGGTTAGTGACTGTACATGAATAGATGACGCCCCTGTGCATGAAATCGTTTCTTAAGGGGCAAGATTGTTTATTTCGGCAATTACAATTTTGTGTGGGTGGAATCTGCGGGGGATGAGCCTGGGCTTTTCTTATTTTAGAGTTGTTTGATGTTATTATCGTTTGTGCTATTATAGGCATAGTGGAGTAAGATATTTTTATTGAATTTTTATTTAATATAGTGCTGTATCTATGGGGTTGTTGAAAGGATTGTTCAATTATTTTTAAAAAATCCTTTGGTATATTAGTTTTTACGTTGGAGCTGTATAGTGGGTTGAATCATATGGATTTTTTTCGCCTTAATTTATTGTTATTCTTTTTATTTTGTTTACTGTTGGATTTAGTCTTAGACTTTGTGTGCTCTGGATTAGGATTATGCTTGTTCAAGGAGTTACGGATGGTTTTATTGTTTTTCTTTTGGGTCATGTTATGCGTGATTATTTATTTTTGTTGTTTTACAGTTTGTTTCTGTGGTTAAATACAATGACCCCACAACTCAATCTTCACTCTTCAATCCTGCAGTCCAATGCACTTCTGACAGCAATTGCTTCTGCCAAACAAAAAAGACACCCTCTCTCCCAAATACAGGCTTTTTATAGGACAAAACCGTCCAAAGTTATTTGCATACTCTTCCCATGATCTTTAGTCTATAAATAGACGCAGTGGCCATTCTCTTCTTCTTCTTTCTTCTTTCACTCTCTGAAGTGGGCGTTGCCAGTGGTAAAAGGTTTGCACGATTTTTTTTTTTTTTTACTACAGTTTCCTATGTATTCTATCTCATCTGTATATCCTGAATTGTGTAACACATTATTGTAAAAAGTTGCTGCTTGGTTAAATGTTTTCTTGTCGGCTTTAAGGCTTGATATTCTATTTGAGACGGATGGTACTATAGAATTGATAATAGATCTGGGATGATTCGATTGCTTATGCACATAGAAAAGGCTCAAATTAGGCTTATGGTAAGGGGAGTAGGTTTTCGAATTTAGATTTAAGGGTATGTCCAAGAAGTTGATGTCTTCTTATTAGGATCAACTTCAATAGAAAGGCCATAGTTTCTAAAAAACTCATGTAATTTCTTTACGGTATTATTGTATTGTCTGGGCCTGTCTTTTGTGATGAAGAGGGCATCATCTCTATATAGGCCTCCCTGTAGGTTTTTGAATTCTAAGCTGAGCTTCCTTAACAAGTAGTGACCGATCAAATCAGTAACTTGTGCGGAGTCGGTCTACTCCATTAAAATGTATCTTTCCTAGTCTAGTACTTTCCATCAAAGTCAATCAGAGAACGCCTAGCCAGGAGGATGTTTCCTTTCTAGATCTCTTATATTTGAATTGTTCTTAGCGAAAATCAGGGCTTTATTAAGAAGTATTGGGAATATAGATTTGTAATAATTACATATATCGAAAGTTATAAAGTTAAGTCTTTTTTTCTCTTGGAGTTGAATAAACCAATTGAGGATAGTTTGGGAGCATTGCCAGAGGGGGAATTTTATTTTCTTTTTCATCCACGGTATAATTCTGTCTAAGATTTTCTTACTAACTAGTCCTAAATCAGAGCTTGAGGGGCAGATTAATCTTAACGAGGGGTTTTCTTGGAAATTTTCTTTATGGTATTCATTGTAAATCTTGGTGTTCACGAGGTAACGATTTCGGTGAAATTGTGGAGGTTCATTTGTTTGAGTATGTTCAAGGCATCTATATTTATCATGTCTAATTCATTTTTATGAACAGTTTTATATGATTTATCCAATTCTTTGTTTTTTTGGCTAGGATCACCTTGAAAGTATTACTTCAAGTAATATCTATCAGGATTTTTCATCTGAATTCTATCAGTGTCTTATCTTGTGTAATATATATAGATAAATAATAAGTGCAAACACAAGCGAAGCATAAGCTTTTCCATCATTTTTGACGGAGGTGTACATTAGTAGTTAAAAATAATCATGGCAATTCATAATAGATATTACAGTCACATGAGCTGGGGTCCCAAATGCTGGTTAATAGCATAGAGGTTAAAATTGAGATATGATTTTTGAAATTCAAGTCTGTAGATATTTTGACATACTGTGGATTAGCAGTGCTCATACTGCTTCTAGCAGATGACGTTTTATGTATATATATATATATATATATATATATATATATATATATATATATATATATATATATATATATATACAGAACTAGTAAAATACTCACACTTGACAGTATTCGATATTATTACAAAACCACCATTCACCCACATATAGAAAAAGAGTTTTCAATCTAATAGGCCCCACACTGTCAAGCAACTCCTATCTCATCACTGCAGTGTTGCTTCTTTTGTGTACAACTTTTTTATTTTTTAATGTACTGTGATTTCTGCTTTTATGATAAGTGTTGAATGATATTTCTCAGATGTTACAGCATTTGTTTAAGGATGAGCGAGTTTCAATCACAAACCATTTATTTGTCAGACAAGAATGTTAAAGCAAGCATGAGATTACGAGTCTATGATGTCTAGATAGAATCCATCATTGCAGACATTTGTGAACCACTAAAAATATATAAGCATTAGTTCACATATCAATAGCTTTTTTTGTCGTTATGTTATTGTAATAATTTGTTATTTTAAAAAGATCATCATAATTTATTTTCAAATGTTAAATGTTCAAATTAAGTTCCAAATGTGTCAGATGAGATATTATTTGTGAAATTTGACACCAAAAATTATTGGATTAGGATGATCTAATCATGTTACATTCTAATACAAACCGATCAAACTCAAATTAAGTTCTGTGGACTTTTATTATTATATTAGATGCTTGCTTGTTGAATAAATCGATTTTTTTTTATTTTATTAATTCTTTTATACATTAGCTGATAATTGTACAAATTATTTGTCAAATAAATTAAAATTTAATTTAAAGGTTGATGAAGTAGCAAAACATTTTATTCATGCTGAGAATCAAATACAAAAGGAAATTTGAAAATCTATTCGTCTATACTCCTATAAATTCGTTTTTCCTCTGTGTGCATTCATATTAAAAACCCTCTTTTCTATTAGTATTTATTTGCTTCCCCCACGAAAGCAAAATGTGATACGAGATCGTTTTTAATGTGGGGTTAAACCAGCTCCCTGAAAAAAAGGCAAAAGAGGAACCCTGGTTGAGACCAAAAATGATAATCGTCCCAGTATAGAGGGTTTCCCGTCCATTGCCGGGGACAAATTACCTTAAGTTCAGCATCTGCAGAACAGATACTACACTTTGATCCCGGCCCGAAGGCCAAGAATAACAGGGTATTTATTTACTTCCCCACTGAGCAAGTTAGGCACAAGGCTGTTTTTTAATGTGGAGAGTGAAGGGGAAATGAGGACCAACTCCCCGGGGAGTAGGGGAGTTGGATAGTGACAATTGATATGAAGGGTTGCCCCTACATTGACCAAGGTCTTATATGTGGAGTTGCCCCCACCTATTTATTGTATTTATTTGCTTCCCCACATAGCAAATATGGCACGAGGCCGTTTTTAATGTGGGGTAAAAACCAGCTCCCCTAAAAGTAGGAAAAAAGGGGGCACTCCGGTTACCAAAAATTATAATCGTCCCAGTATAGAGGGTTTCCCGTCCATTGACGGGGACAAATTACCTTAAGTGCTGCATCTGCAGAACAGATGGTATTTATTTGCTCCCCCACTGAGCAAATTAGGCACAAGGCCGTTTTTAATGTGAGGTAAAAACCAGCTCCCCTAAAAGGGGTCACTCTGGTTACCAAAAATAATAATTGTCCCAGTATAGAGGGTTTCCCCTCCATTGACTGGTACAAATTATCTTAAGTGCAGTATCTGTCGGAACAGATGGTATTTATTTGCTCCCCCACTGAGCAAATTAGGCACAAGGCCGTTTTTAATGTGAGGTAAAAACCAGCTCCCCTAAAAGTAGGCAAAAAGGGGGCACTCTGGTTACCAAAAATAATAATTGTCCCAGTATAGAGGGTTTCCCCTCCATTAACTGGTACAAATTATCTTAAGTGCAGTATCTGCCGGAACAGATGGTATTTATTTGCTCCCCCACTGAGCAAATTAGGCACAAGGCCGTTTTTAATGTGAGGTAAAAACCAGCTCCCCTAAAAGGGGTCACTCTGGTTCCCAAAAATAATAATTGTCCCAGTATAGAGGGTTTCCCCTCCATTGACTGGTACAAATTATCTTAAGTGCAGCATCTGCCGGAACAGATACTACACTTTGATCTCGGCCCGAAGGCCAAGAACAACAGAAAAAAAGGCAAACCTCTTTTCTAGTTATTTAAGAAGAAAATACAATTTTGTTATATATGGGTTGTGGAATTGCATTCATTAGTAAAAGATCTAGCTAATTTGCATATTCTTTTAAACATTCATTTTAATTAATTCCCTATTAGTTTTTTCGTTTTTTTTATGGGATGATCATCTTTAGTTAACTATTACGTGTAATTATATTCATGCAGATATTCTACTTGATTTATACTTGCATAATATTTGCGTAAAAAGTTTACAGTAAATACAAAATTATTTCCATAAATATTTATGTACGTATATATTTTTGTTTAATCTATCTATCTATATCTATATCTATATATCTATAAAAGTGAAAGTGTCTGTCTGTCTGTCTGTGTATCTGTGTGTCTGTGTGTTTACATTTCCCTATACAATAACTCTGTCAATTTTTAGTCTACAGACTCGAAATTTGATATACAGAGTACTGAGATTTGGGAGAATCAATGTAATCGGTTTTTGGCCAGGAATTTGACGATTAAGGGGTAAAAGTCCAACGATTTGACCTTTAAGAACTCTACCAAACTCCTCCGGCAATTTTGGGTCTAAACACGTGAAATTTTAGATATAGGTTTATTGGACATGGATCTAACTTAATAACTTAATTTGAGCCCAAAACAATAAATTTTAAGGGCTCATAGTAAGGGTCAAAGTTAAGAAAATTGACCACTTTTTTTTCTTTTTGCACAACATACATCTCCAAATACCCGGGCAACGCCGGGCACCTATGCTAGTATATATATATATATATATATATATATATATATATATATATATATATATATATATAAACGTGAACGTGTGTCTGTGTGTGTATACATTTTCCAACGCAATAACTTTGTCCATTTTCAGTCTACAGACTCGAAATTTGATATACAGGGTACTGAGATTTGGGGAAATCTTTGTGATCTGTTTTCGGCCAGAAATTTGGCTGTTAAGGGGTAAAAGTTCAACGATTTGACCTTTGAGAACTCTACCAAACTCCTCCGACAATTTTGGATCTAAACATTTGAAATTTTAGATATAGGTTCCTTGGAAATGGATCTAACTTAATAACTAGATTTAAGCCCAAAACAACAAATGTTAAGGGGTCATAATAGGGGTCAAAGTTAAAAAAATTGACTGTTTTATTTTGTTTTTTGCTCAACATACACCTCAAAACACCCTGGCAACGACAGGATGAAATGCTAGTATGTATATAAAATTGAATTGTCTGTGTGTGTACATTTCTCTACCAAACTACTCTGTCAATTTTCACTCTAGAGACTCGAGATTTGCCATAAGGAGTAGTAGTATTTGGGAAAATCTTTTTAATCAGTTTTCGGCCAGAAAACTGGGTTTCAAGGAGTTTCAACGATTTAACCTTTGAAAACTCTGCCAAACACCTCCACCAGTTTTGGGTGTAAACACTTGAAATTTTAGCTGTAGGTTAGTTGGACATAGATCAAACCTTTTAATTTGATTTAAGCCGAAAACAATAAATGTTAAGTGGTCAAAATTGGGATTAAAGTTTTTAAAAATTGATCTCTGCGGTCTCTACCAAATTACTCAGCAAATTTTTGGCCTTTAAATTTACATTAAGTGTATTCAGACATAGGGCAAACTTTTTAATCAGTTTTTGGCTGAAAATTTGGCTGTCATGGGGTCAAAGTTAAAAAGTTTTGACCTTTGCGGTTTCTAGCAAAATATTCAACCAATTTTGAGTCTAAACATTTAAAATTTTACATAAAGGGTATTCAGAGATGCAGCAAGCGTTATAATGAGTTTTGGGGCAAAAATTTGGCCGCCAAGAGGTCAAAGTTGAAAAAGTTGACCTTTACAGATTCTACCAAACTCCTCTGCCAATTTTGGGACTAAACACTTGAAATTTTAGATATAGGTTACTTGGACATGAGTCAAACTTTTTAATATATATATATATATATATATATATATATATATATATATATATATATATATATATATATATATATATATGTGTGTGTGTATATATATGCACATAAAGTTATGAACAGTACATAGAGCTCGAACAAAGCCAGGCTGAACTGCTAGTGTGTATTAATGATACTGAGGAAATTTTCATTCACAGTAACGATAAAACATAGTAGTAAACTACTATTCAAATTAATAATAAAAGATAACATTAAATACTATTTGAGCTAACGAATCAATATTTTATTCACATATATGATAAAATTGAAATTTCTATTAACAAAAATTTTAAGAATAATCTTACAGTTACACCAGCGATCCAAAACTTACATTTAAGAATTTCATTCATAATGAAAAAAATAACAAATTGTAATTAATATAAAAATGTTGATTAGCAAAATAAAATTCACAACAAAGCAAAACGACCCATAGAAAATGTCAATTCATAGTATTGGTTAATTAATAAAATTTTCACTGACACCAATGAAAAACAAACAATATACAAATCTTGTTAATTTTCCTAAAGATAAATGCTTTAGAAATTCTGACAATCGCTCAGTTTGTTTTTGTTTAAAATCTATTCTGAAAGTTTAATTGTAATATATTCACCACTGTTGTACAGGGTGGAACAATAAAATCGTTTCCCTAGAAAAGACGACATGATTCCATTTCCGTTTTTTTTTTTTTGTTGGAGACCATCTACTGATTGGCCAGTTGTGTACAAATCCTAAGATAGGAGCCTTCTATCATGGCTGAAAGCGACACAATGTTCCACGAATGAGATTGGAGATGTGCCGCTGTACAACTCATGCTCTCTACCAATCCAAGTTATGATAACAAGACCATTGCCAACACCCTCAAAATTCATCGCTCAATTGCTACAAATGACAGGATCGTGCCCAGGTGATGGAAACAAAGTTTTTGGTCACGGTTACAGTCTTTGTTGTGGTTTCAAGTAAGGGTCACATTAAGCCACCTCACATCTTTGAAGTCGGCTTGAAAGTCAGCACCAAAGTGTACGTGGATGTGCTGAAGAATGTGGTGATCCTGTGGTGCAATCTGATGGTCGCTGGCAGACCCTGGGTGCGATAGCAGGACTCGGTGCCCGCCCACAAGTCCAAAGAGACCCAGGCTTAGCTTCAGAAGGAGTGCTACGACTTTGTAGCCTTCTCTCACTGGCTAACACCTTCCTCCCCTGACCTGAACCTGCTGAACTACTTCGTTTGGTCATACGTCGAAAACATCACCAACATGACCTCTCTCACAACACCAAAGCCAGCCTAATCGCCGCCATCTGCCAAGTATTTGCCAAGCTCCTGTCAGCGCTTGTGGAAAAGGCATGCTCTCAGTTCTAGACCTGTATCAGAACGATGATAGAAGGCAGCTACGTTGAATAGATGTCAGCTCTACTACATAATCAAGTTATTTGAATTGATTTTTTCAATAAAAGTTTAAAAATAAAACTGCAGTGTTGTTTTTTTTAAGGCAGCAACTTTATCGATCCATCCTGTAACTTGCGAGAGCCACATACGAACAATTGTAAAGTTCCTTGAATGGTTGGACACGATGTTGGATATGGTGTTGCTTCTTAGAATTATGTACCATGAAGCCAACACTTGCACGGAATTGATATTATTTTTAAAAGTAAAAATACTGAATGAATTTGTAAAAAAATGTAGTGTATGGGTCATTTATAACATTACAGTAAGCACATTATGTTTCGACACAATTTTCATTTTTAGATATAACTAGCGGGGGTATCTGGCGTTGCCCGGGTGTTTCGAGGTGTGTGTGCTCTTAAATCAAAAAGAAACACGGTGGGGGGGGGGTAAAAAAAAGTTTTGGTAAGTAGGTAGGATCGAACCCAAAGCCCTGAGGCGAAGTTGGAAAATAAAATGTGAAAAAAACAAGAACTTTGAATTTATTTAATTAAGAAGAGAAGTGACAGGTGCCCGCACTAAATGACGTCAAGTGGAAGTCATAGAGTTAATATTTTGTGCGAGCGTTATGACGACGTAAGCAATAGCTATTCAGCAGTTAACATTTTCTGCGAGGCAGTTTTTAACGAGGTCAATAACCCGGTTGTTTGTTTTTACCCAACTTTCGGGAAAACCAGCTCCCCCATTTATTAGGGGAGTGTCTTGTTTCGAAATGAAAGCAACCGTCTAATATGACGATAATAAGCCGACATTCGTAGTGGGCCAGAGTATTTATTTGCTCCCCCAACGAGCAAATTAGGCACAAGCCCGATTTTTAATGTGAGGAGTGAAGGGAAAATGGGGACCAACTCCCCAGGGAGTAGGGGAGCTGGATAGTGACAATTGGTATGAAGGGTTGCCCCTACATTGACCAAGGTCTTATATGTGGGGTTGCCCCCACATATGGTCTTTGCTTGCAGTATCTGCCGGAACAGATACTACACTTTGATCTTGTTTATATATTTTATTGCTTTTAAAATTTTGTAAATACAATTAAGTAAAAAACACAAAAGATTTTCAAACAACAAAATTAGGCACAAGGCCCTATAAGAAATTGGGGAGGGGAAGGGTTCAGGGTCTTTGTGACTAAAGTGATTAAAAGTAATAAATGTAGACTTTGGAGTCTTACTCTTGACTGGCAACATTTACCAAAATACCTCATTCACTCTATGGATCTTAATCTAACTAATAAATCCCCAGCGTTTAAGAATCAAAACCATATTTACAATTTATAAACAGTTGTCTGTGTGTTTGTGTATGCATCTTTTTTTTTTTTTTATATTAATTTTGTGTGTGTGTGTGTGCATGTGTGAAAAAATAAAGTTCAATTCCATTAGAAAATAAAAAGTTTTTGAATTAAGAGAAAGATTGTTCGTGGAGAGGGGAAAACTAATTAAAAGTGTTCAGATCAAAAACAAAAAATAAATCCTACTGGGTTGTTAGTGAGACCCCCCTGTACTAATCTAGGTGACTAGACCCCCCACTGTTTTCCGGGGAACCGAAAACAAGCAGGGCTATCCCTAATGGGGATTGGGGAAAATATCTTAATGGCAGTGGGAGAAAACAAAGAGTGGGGTTGGAAGGTGACCTCTGAGTAGGGGAGTGACCGGGGATGTTGAAAAAGCAAGGATGTGGCACAAAGGGGATGGGCAGACTCAGAGGTTCTCTAGTACCAAAAAATAAAATCAGGAACAGGATCTCATTTATACCACCAGTCAAGAGTCTTCTTAAGTTTTTCTTAGCTAGAACCTAAGTGGGATGGGTTCCGAAGGCCCCAGCACCGCCCGTGCCATGCTTAAGGAGGAAACACGTATTGAAACTTGGCTCCTCGACGGATGCACAAACTAGTGCTGTGCACCCACCTCTTGTCAAATTCCACTCTAGGCAACCTCCTCCAATCGCATCTGATCTTTACTTTAAGCAAATGTTTAAAGTAAACGATCAGATCCCGATCTGGAACAGATGTCCCTTGAGGCACGTGATCCAAATCACCATGCGCGCTACTGCCAGGATCGCCAAACACTTTGATCTTGGCCCAAGGGCCAAACCTCACTCGACATGGGCCAGAGATTTGAATCGAGTTTCGCTTTTTTTATACCGAAAAACAAAAGCAACACGCGGCGATCCGAAAATGTTGAATATTTAACGTTTCAAAGTCGGGCAAATTAAATAGACAGACGACCCCTGTTGTTAACTCGAAGATATTATCATTTAGACAGCATATAAAAAGTTTTAAAAATGTGCGACTGCCTCGAGAACCCGCCGGAAAAAAAGCCTTTTGCAGACATACACAAAAAGTGAGCATACATACATACACACATAGAAGGTTAATCTAGCGAAGCATTGGCAATATTGTGTTATGGGTTAGGAATAGGAGGACATACAGTGTTTGATTCCCTGGCAAATCCGAGTTTTTCTGCTAGTTTACTTGACAATTCTAAACAAGACTGCATATCTTAACTGTTTTTTTTTTTCAAATTTTATGTAAAAGATGTTTTTATTTAAGAAGTGTTGAGAGAAGCCCGTATAATCATTAATTATTGTTATAAGGTTTTATCTGAAAGAATATTAGCCCCTTTTTTGTGTGCGCACAAGGTATGTTGTCTTGATTCGACTCTGTTCTGATTTTGAGAAGTGTATTTTCATTTTATCACTATTACATATGCAGGTGGAGAGAGAAAGTGTGTGCGTATGTAAATGTACATGATTATTTCACCATATATACATGTAACCATGTCTTTATATAATAAATACTGAAAGTGAATCTATTTTTGCTTTAGTAGAAAATAAATAAAATAAGTAAATGTAACAAATAAAGAAAATGTTTACAAAAGTAAACTCAGTTCAATCAATAATCAATAATTAAGATCAATAAGTGCAACTAAAAGAGTTTGAAATAGCATAACTGAAAATCATTAACAAGAGCAGAAACGGACACAGTATGCATTTTTTGCTACGGGCAAAGTGTAGTATCTGTTCTGACACTGCATTTCATATTTTCTCTCTTCGATTAGTGAAGGAGGAATCTTTGGAGGCTGAGACAATTTTTTTATTTTTTTCCCAATCCAGACTGCTTGTTTTTGGGGAGCTAGATTTTCCCCATTATTTAAAAACGAACGTGTGCTTAACTCTGCCCTCATGGGGAAGCAAGTAAATAGGGACATAGTATGTGTTACCCACCCTTTGAAACCCTTAACAAAATGTAGGGGGGGCTGCACTAATCTGCTGAGGGCTCAAAGGATAGATGGTTTATGCAGACTTTGTTCAAGTATATCTTGTCGAACTTGGGAACGAGGGCAGTCTACCCTCGTGGATTAAATATTCCATTTGAAATTCCATGTAAATTACAGAGTTCGACAGAAAGATTCCAAAGTTCAACAAGATACACCTGGAGAAGGTCAGAGGTTACATCGGCTAAAACATTGTGAGAATAACATCTGAGATGAGAACAGTTGATCAAATAATATAAATAATACAAACTAGACTTTTTGTGGATTAAATAAAACAAATTACACAGTGGTTTATTTGCAAACGAGTAATTTTCTAATCAGTGTCTGCATTTCATAGATTAGGTGGGTGAAGTGCATTATTTTCTGAAGTTGGCACTGGATGCACCCACTCACATAAATACGCATGCATCGTCTCTATCGTCCATATGATTTGTTTTTGCTTTTTGGAAATTCAACACTGAAAAAGTCATGCCTACACATGAGAAGCATGACTTAATATTCTCCTCATCAGTTTTTTTTTTTGGCTTTCGTTAATTTAAGCGTCGAAAAGAAATTAGAAGAATCAAAATGGCTGTCGTTATTTGGATGATGTATTTGCACTTACCGAGATAAGAAATAAACATGTCAGAAAATAAAAGTTTTGATTAACAGCCAAACATCTGGAAAATTGGAAATTGAAATCACATTTTTTTACCTTTCATTTTTGTTTTCCTATATATTTTGTTGTTGCTGTTATTAAGCATTTTGTTTTAAATTTCTTTGCAAGCCCATGTATCTCAATCTTTCTATATCTATTTGGATTTTGTTTGGTCTGTCTGATTTATAACTCTTTTTTGTGATTTAATGATGAAAGACATTTTATTAGATTCTTCAAAGCCTTCTTTCTATTTGACTCTACTTCTTTCTGTTTGCCTTCGTTTTCTTTTTGTCTTTATGTCTTTTTCTTTTTACCTTTTCTTCCTTCTTTCTCCTTTTTCTTTCTGTCTTTTTCCCACTTTTCTTTTTGTAATTTCTCTTTTCTTTTGTCTTTGTTTCCTTCTTTCTATTTTCGTTCTACCCTTCTCTCCTTCTCCCTTTCTTTCTGTTTGTCATTCATCCTTTCTTTTTCTATTTTCTTCTTCTTTCTGTCTTTCTCGTTGTCTTACCTTCCTTCAAACTTTTCAAAGTTCTTTTCTAGATATGACAAGACCTATTAAATAGGTTTTGTTGTAAACGATCTAAAAGGTTGCTATGTTCCTCTGGGGAAGGGAAATTATGGTTTCATGCTTTTTTTTATTTTATTTTATTTTTTTTATTACATTTTCACCCCAAACAAGGCGCATTGCAATTTTGGTGTAGGGGGCTACTATCAGGGGCAGCAACTACTGGGGCACTATGTTGGGATTTTGGCAGCAAGATGTCGGTTCACGTTGCACTTGAATTTCTGCATGTCAGTACAGTTAGGGAAGCAGGAACCTGGAATGGAATTCCAGAGTCTAGCGGTTCTGGGGAAGAAACTACTGGAGTAGAAAGATCTTTTACATCTAGGGATCTCTACTGTGTGCGGGTAGGATTTAGCTGCCTGTTGGGTTTGTCGAGGGTGTCTACGTCGTGGGGGCACAAGTGTCTGCAGTTCTTCAGAGCATTCACCATTAAAATACTTGCTTTTGCCAATAATATTACGGATCTACAATAATATGTATTTTTTATTACTTCCTATTATATTCTTCTTGGCTTTTCCCATCCAACTGACCCTGTTGCTTAAGCTATTTTGTATTTACAAACGCAAAACCCTGAAGCGCTTTTTCAATGAGGCCATACCAAAGAAGTCTTCCGTTCAGTACATATATCCCCATATTTTCATATTTAATCGTCCACAGAAGACAAGCCTTTAATATAATGATATTAGTGTGTAATTTAATGAAAGAGACTGGAATAATCGATTACATAGTCCCCAATAGTATCCATTTGACCATTGATAAGAATATATTGGAAAATATTTAATTTCTAAATACTGGTATTTGAAGATATCAGATTGAATGAAAAATTTATGTTTGGGAGAAAAAGGTTGAAGTTTGGAGCTCATAAATAACTAAATCAATAAATATATTGTTTTCAAAGTGTATAGGGAAACTTTTCTCATTTAGAAATATAAAAATATAATGAAAACAAATGACGTAATAACAACAATTTGATAAAAAGTTAATATAAGTGAACATAAACAATCCATTACTCAATTATGTATTTATATATAGCTAGACATAGTCTCTCTCTTTATCTCTCTCTCTCTCTCTCTCTCTCTCTCTCTCTCTCTCTCTCTCTCTATCTATCTATCTATCTATATATATATATACACACACACACACACACAGTAGAACCCCGAGAGACGTCATTGAAAATTAGTAGCAAAATAAAGCACAGTATATAATACACATGTATATAATCAAATAACATTATAAATAACACCGTAAGGAAGAGCAAATACTGTAACCAGAGTCCGGAAAAACATTGTATTCCACATCATAACCTGAAAAAAAAAACGTATCCTAGGGCCACCGTATCCCAAGGTTTTAATGTGTGTGTGTATATATATATATATATATATATATATATATATATATATATATATATATATAATTGTTTTTGAAACTCCAAAACTGCTAGAACGTTATCGTTACAAATTGATCCCCGACTATTACAGTCATTAAAAAATTCTTTTTTAATCTGAAAATTAAGCCTGTACTCGATGATAATCATCAGAAAAAATTACAACAAAGTTAAAAGGAAAAAATTAAAGGCTACGGTAGTCATTGTTCAGGTCTATAGAAGTGATTTTTGGTTGTTCATTTTTCTCGTGACATAATGTTCCCTCCGGAATAAATGCACTGGGTTATAATTAAATTTTAGTTCATTTTTTTATTTTCATTATACATTACAGGCGGACGGTAACAATTGCTATCAAATAGACCACACTACTCTACTTTTATTTGACACGTTTGGTGAACGCACAAAATAATCACAGCGCATAATCAAATCCCCATGTTAAGAATGGGTTTATAGATACTGACGTTGTTACTTCAGCATTAATTTTGGCCACGGGTGCCAGTGCCAGTGCCCGCTATTATACTGGGCTGGCAGTGACTCCCACTAACAACCGTAGTTTAATTGTTTTTTTTTTTTTTACAAGTGTGCTGGGTGGCATACTTCCACAACGCCGGTTCACGGGCCCTGCTAGTATGTAATAATATAGTTCAATTTAACTCACTTATGGGTTGAGTTTGCTACTAAACACCATTCTTAAATGTCTTTGATATCTCTGTACAATGGATTGTCAGTTCAACCTAATATAAGGATACTTAAATCTACAAGTAAATCCTTACTAAATATTCTAAATAATACAGTAATCGAATTTCAAATGAGGTCTCCTCGAGACACGGCTTAATCCTGGTTCATACTGATAAAAAACGCACTTTCTAATGATGTTGCCTCAAGTAACAGAACTTAGTTGGATACTTCATCACATCAGTCTAAAAACCTAAAAGAAAGATATAGAATAACACAGTTAACTAATTGGAGAGAGGAACGTTAGTGTTGTTCACTTCTTTACTCACTCAACATTTGAGAGGCAGAAATTTCTTAACCTTCCGGCCAAGATCAAAGTGTAGTATCTGTTCCGACAGATGCTGCAGGCTATGACTAGCTATGACTAGCTATGACTAGCAAAGACCAGATGTGGGGGCAACCCCACATGCCTGACCTTTAACCAGCTCCCATTTCCCACCTCTCGGGAGCTGGTCCCCTTTTCCCTTCCCCCTCCCTTCACTCCTCACATTAAAAATTGGCCTTGTGCCTAATTTGCTCGGTGGGGGAGCAAATAAATACCATCTGTTCTGATGCTGCACTTTAATTTTTTTGTTCTCAATTAGTGAAAGAGAAATCCTTCACGACTGAGACAATTTTTTATTTTTGCTCCTTTTCTCCACATTAAAAAACGACCTTAGTGCCTAACTCTACCCTCGTGGGGAGGCAAAGTAAATAGAAACATTTGAGAGGCAGAGGAGAATCTTGATTGACACTTGTATATTTATAGAATTCAAGTGTTAGTAGATTTATAGATCTTAAGTGTTAGTCCCAGAAAGGAATATCTGAATTTCTGAGAACTTACTGTAATAAAATGGAAACATTTAAAAAGATATATAGAATTTTTTTTTAAGCCAAAGACAATGCGGGGAAATACCGGAATTATGGAAGTAAAGAAAGAAAAACAAACAAATATAGACGGGTGTGCTTGAGTAGAGGAGTATCTAGCCTTTATTCGTCTATCTTTCCTCACCTCAATGTATAATTATTTATAACCAAGTTACTGGTATGTCCGGTGTATGTAAAGTCTGTGGGTCGTATGGAACTTTGATTAATTTCGAGAGAAAGGGACCTCTCTTTTTCAAAAGACAAAAGTGGATTCAAGATGGCGGAAAAGAACGCGACTGGACTGCAGAAACAGGGCAGGGTCAGTTGGGGATAATTTTATTTTACTTATTTATTTATTTTTTATTATTTCTGTTGTAAGCTTTGGCTATATATATATATATATATATATATATATATATATATATATATTATTTTCCTTTATTTTATACAAAATTGTATAATTTATTATTATTATTATTATTATTATTATTATTATTATTATTGTTATTATTATTATTACTGTTATTGCTATTGTTATCGTTATTATTATTATTATGATTGTTATATTTACGCGTTAGAATACATCATACCAAATGGTTTTGTACGCTATGGCACTTATCAATGACTCCTCGTGCTTATTTGCATGCTGCATACTTTTCTCAATAATTATTTTATGTGAATATTAACAAAAATTTTGTATACTATTGAACTCATGGATAGCAGCAAAAATTGATTTGGGAGTTTAATCTACACAAATATACAATATATGTTTGGGAAATCAATTGCATAGTTTCAGAATTATGTTCTGCGTGTAAATAATAATAAAAAAAATCCAATCTACAAAGGTTCAGAAACGTTTGTTTTTAAAGTTATAGATTGATCATTGATCAACATTCATTTCAAATATCTAACATTTACAATGTATGTGATAGTACACTTTCATTTATACATATGCGATAGAAAAACTTTCTGTGGCAACATCACAGGTAAAATAGGCTTAGGTACAGTGTTCCTACATGCAGCAACAAAAACCATGACAAAAATGATACCAAAAATAAAGACATTGGCGCTCAGAAGAAAGATCTATAAGCCATGTTCCACAGGGGTTTCTTTGATAGTCGATTTGTTATTTTTGGATTTTCAGGATGCAACAAGCCAGCTACATGTAAATAGACATAATCAACACAATTGATAAACAAGACAGAGGAAGAAATAGACAGCAAAGGAAATTAGATTAAAAATGGAGTTTTAGTACAAAAGCAACACCAACACAAATGGACACTTTTGAACATAAAGAACAGAAACATTTTGCATATGTAGATAAAATGAATATATAAAGTAGATGCAAAATAAAACTTTGTTAAAATGCTGATAGAGAACAAAAATTTGATTGTAGTAATTAAGTCTGCACTTTTGGGCCACGACAAGGTCATCAACATTTTTGTTTGACCCTTTTAGTAATGAAGAGTGCAGCTAAATATGTTGGTATTATTAGAAAGTAAAGTCCCAAGAAAGAATTCCCAACCGTAATGTTCTCCTACTCGTAATTCTCTTTATCAAAATCCATCTCACATCTGACAGAACTCACTTCTACAAAAGAGTCCAAAGAAATAATTCCCGACTGTCACATTCTCCATTTCACAATTCTTGGTATCTAACCTCACCGCACATCTGTCAAAACTTACTTCTGCCAAAGAGACGCTCTCTCTCTCTCTCTCTCTCTCTCTCTCTTCCTCTCTCTCTCTCCCTCTCTCTCTCTTTCTCTTTCTCTCTCTGACCGACAGGCTTTTTATTGGAACAACCGATTGCATCTCATTTGCATATTTCCCCCAAATCTCGTTACCTCATGCGACCACCAATTCATAAATAGCAGGAGTGGACAATTTTTTTCTTTATCCTTTTTCTGAAACGGACGGCATATTTTACAAGGTTAGGTTTGTACTACTTTTTAATCACATGCCCCCTTGATCTTTAAGATCAATAATTGGTTTCATAGTCTGCCATCCACACCGGATGTCTTCATTCGCGGTGCGACCATCATATAGGTTCTTCTTCAAGAACTTCATCAACCTCTTCTTTCTCTGCTGGCAAGGAAACTCTCTGTATGTATAAGATGTCAGTTTGTTTGGAGAGTTTGGAGAGTACTTCAGTTACAGCACCTCTTCTCCGGCATTGTACAATGAGAATTGGGTGGTTTCTTCCACACCTCTTTACCAACCGTGATTTCTGCGTATGCGTGTTCCACTCTATCTGTTACAACCAATGGATGTCGCCATTCATATATAAAAATAGAGCGATATGGCACTGACGTTTCATCTTGGCCAGTCTTCAGTGCCATTTTATATCAAAATACAGTTTCTTGGGGCAAAATTTGGCTTTTCGATGCAACAGCTTTTATAGTGTGATGGTGCCTCTCTATAATCCCATTACCACTTGGGTGGTATGCAGCTCTAAAATATAGCCTAATGTTCCACTTTGCACATAAATCTCTAAAATATTCCGAGCAGAAAGACATATCACTATCCACCAAAGCCTTTTTTACTGACCTCCTTTCCATAAACACCTCCTTGGCAACTCTCTTCACCTCTTCTGCCATTTCATTTCTGATTTTCCACCATATTGCTACTCTCCTAGGCCCACAGGAAATCATAGTTAAATGCAGTTCATATTGATAATGCGTGATATCAATAATCTGGTTTCAATTTCAGTAAGTTGTTGCAGTTCCATAGAGATGGGGTTAGGGAAAACACTTACGAAAGTCTTTTTAACACTCTTCTCAAGGCTGTTTCCTGCATATCCAGCCAACCCTATTAGTTGCCTTATCTCTGCTGCATATACATCCACCGATTCTTCGGTTCAGGTAACTCTTCTGAGCTTATTATAAGCCTTAAACACGTTCTCTGAAAATGCAGTCTTTAATCACTTCTCAATACTCTCAGCAATGGTCTTATCTGTCCCTCCCATTTCTAGATAGACCAATAGAGCATTCCTTTCCAAATACATTGGAGTCAATGTGGCTATGTCTTGAATCTTCTGCAGTTTTGCCATCAACTGCAGCTTGTTAAGTCACATAACTCAATCATCTTTTCCAGTAAACGGCCTCAGGATATCGCTGCTTAACCTTACTCGTTCAACCATTTTTGTCTTTGTGTCAAAATAGCTTCCAGTTAAATATGTTGGTAATATTAGAAAGTAAAGTTCAAAGAAAGAATTCTCAACCATAATGTTCTACTTGCAATTCTCGTTATTAAAATCCAGCTCACATCTGATAGAACTTCCTTCTGCCAAACGGTCAAAAGAAATAATTCCCAACTGTTATGTTCTCCCTCTTGCAATTTTCGGTATTAAACCACAGTGCGCATCTGTCAGACCTTACTTCTGCTAAAGACACACACACACACACACACACACACACACACACACACACACACACACACACACACACACACACACACACACACACACACATACATACACACACACACACACACACACACACACACACACACACTTTCTCTCCCTCTCTCTCATTCTTGACACACAGGCTTTTTATTAGAAAAACCGATTGCATCTCATTTGCATATTTCCGCCAAATCTCGTTACCTCACATGACCACCAGTCCATAAACAGCAGGAGCGAGCATTTCTTTCTTTGCTTCTCCTTCCTGAAACAGACAACACATTGTACAAGGTCAGGTTTGTACTACTTTTTAATCACAAAAAGCGCATATACATATTTTTAAAACAACGTAAAGAAAATTGACAAGTTGAAGGAAACGAATCGGTAATCAGGGAATGGTCATATCAAGAACTCTGATTAATATGAAATCGGAATAGGTACAACTATAAAAACGATCCTAGAATCTAAATCCATGCAATCTGCCTGATGATTTATAACGGGAATGACACACAATCGTTTCTACGTAATTTACTTGCTATAAGTATGTGATTTAAGACACGTGAAACAGAGTAACGTTCAAATATACAATCGCATATTATTCAAATGAATTTCAGTAGAGTTTAATTGCTCAACAGCAGTTCATTTTTTCTTTAAAACAAGGTCAAACAAATCTTTTCCTTTCTTAAACTAACGAGAACGAATCAGAAAAGAAATAATTTGAAAACAAATATCTATGAAATTGAATAAAAGTCGGATATATAAAATTTTCCTTGAAAAGAAGGGCAATAACTCTACAGATTTAGTCAAGATAAGTGAAGTAAAATAAATTCTGAATACACCGGACAACGTCGAATCAAGACAGCTAGTATACATTAAAAAGAGCTGGTGATTGAATCAAATGCAGAAAAAAGTCTTTGCTCTGAATAGAAACGAGTGTCTATGTTTTGCGACACACTTGATCAGGCAAGATTTGAGTTAATATAGATTTATCTGCAGGGACAATCTTTCGTGTGAAGGGTAAGTCGATTGATGTATGAACGTGGCAAGGAGTCTCTGTGCTTTGAATAGTAGGCAATTGGTTATTTTGCTTATCTTCACTGTTGAAGGATGAGAGTTTGTGGAATGTGTTATTGGTTAAAGTTGAATGAAAGGAAAAAGAAAAAGCTTCTGCGTTGACCTTCTTGTTAAGTCGAATGAGATTTGTTAATGATTTGGTTTATCGTTTTGCATTTGTTTGTTTAATAGAGAAAAGAAAAAAAGTTGAAATGAAAAGAGGTTGAAAGAAATATGGAAGACGAAATAGAAGAATCCAAATTCTAATGTACAAGAAAATTGGCAGACGAGTAGAAGCGTTTTTGTTTTGATAGGAAAATAAAAAAGGGGGGAAGAAAAGGAGAGAGAATAAAAGGAAGGGGCATTATGTAATCGAGGAAGCGTAAAGGGAAGCAATATAGGGATGAAGGAATGAAGAAAATAAGAGATAAAGGAAGGAAGAAACAAAGTAGAAAGGAAGGAAGAAACGAATAAAAGGAAATAAATTACAATAGATGAACGAAAGAAAGGAAAATAGAATGAATGGACAAACAAACTGAAGAAGAGAGAAATGAATACCGATATGACGGAAAGAGAATGAAATAAGGCAGGAAAGAAGATAGGAAGGGAGAAAGGAAAGACCGAAAAAAAAAATTGAAACTCACTCCCGCCGCGATCCTTTACCTGTACAAAAAACAATTTCATTCTAAAAGGGAGTACTCCTACCACATCTGGGGTGGAGCTCCAAAAATACCTTTTCCTGTCTTGGCAGAATGCAGAACTCAGTTTCAGTATTTAAAATCAGGAGATGTCTTTTTATTTTATAAAAATAATATTAATATAACAAATCATAAATATTCTTCCTATTGAAAATCTGCACCCCTCCCCTTTTCATTTTATTTTTTTTTACTTTGAGGGTCACCGTTTATCAAGGCTCTGTGGCAACTCTAGGATAAGGGTTAAGTATTAAGTTTATCCATACCAAATACGGTTGGATTACAAAAGAGAGCTTGAACATTATTAACGACTTCATGAGTAACATTTTGGGGGAATCACGCCGTATTTATGACGTTACGAATTTTAGCTTCGCCTTGTAAAAAAAAAAACAAAAACAAATCAAATATTTTTGAATCTTTAAAAAACAATAAAGAAAATTGATTTGATGACAAGTATTCAATGAATTCCATCAATATGCATTTCATAGATGATTTTTCTTTTATCTTTTGCTACAGAAATATAAAAGACATATTTAGAATGTTTAAAACGATATTTTTAAAAATGAGTCTATTTAGTCTACATATTTAGAAATGTAACTGATATTTACAAGCTAAGCGTGATGGACCGACAAAAATACAGTCTATTGACATAGATTGTACATTAATGGGACAAGAGGTTGGGCTAAATTTTCAGCCTAGTCATACCAAATGCTAAAAAATAATGGTATTTGATGCTTAATTACTGAACACTTAGCATTATAAGGTGAAAATCAAAATTAAGTGGGTTATCCCTGTGAAAGGAGTGGCGCCCTCCCCTGCATTATGGTGTAGTAGCCAATTATAAGACAGCCTTGGGTCTCCCTTGATTACAGTGGACCTACTTACTTATTATAAAGATGTTTGGGTGCATAAAAAACAAAAAGTGCTTATTCAATTAGACAATGCAGTTTTAAACAGAAACGTGACAGACCTAAGAAAATACTATTTCAAACTAAACTGTAACAAACCAAAGAAAATGTTATTTTAAACTTATGCATGACAGACAAAAAAAATACTATTTCTAACTAAACCGTTACTTTTCAAAGAAAATGCTATTTCAAACTAAACTATGACAGACCAAAGAAAATGTTATTTCAAACTGAAGCATAGCAGACTAAAGAACATTCTATTTCAAACAGAGGCGTAACAGGCCAAAGAAAATGATACTTCAAACAGAAACATGACAGACCAAAACATGTACTATTTTTAACTGAAACATGACAGACCAAAAAGTTTATTTCAAACAGAAATCTGACAGACCAAAAAAGCTATTTAAAATTACTGTGTGACAGACCAAAAGTATATTATTTCAAACTGAAGCGTGACTGAAAGATAGAACCTTTTATAAAGATGGTTGGACCGTTTTAAAATCAGATGCATCAATTCAGTCTGTCCATGTAGCAATTAAAATATTGCTTTAAACTGAGGTACGACAGACAAACAGGCATATTGATTGACCAGCCTACTGACCAACTTACCAAAGCTTCTAATAGAGATACGAAAATAAATTGAAAAACCAAAAAGAATGCGAATAAAAAACTAGGAAATAATCGATTTTCTGTTATCCAAGAAAAATCACACTGAAAATCCCTGAAATGAATCTATTAAAGACATTTTCAGACGTTTGGTTTTGTCAAGATATTTCTGAGTGTCTTTCAAGTAGTTTTACAAAAATAAAACGAAAAACGACAATTTTATCTGCAATTTCTTCAGAAAACTTTCAACGTGGAATCAGTTTGTAACTTTTTATGATGTGATGTTTTATATTGTGTAGGGTGAGACAAGAAAATAACGATGTTGCCCAAAGGCAATATAACTTCAAATTTAAAAGTTAGAAGCAACTTTTTTTTATTATACACTTTCTACTTTCTTTAAATTCAAATTTATTTTTATTTCTGGCTTCTATTAGAAAATTCTTTTTAATTTTCTAACTTCAATCGTTTGCTTTCTTAAATAAAAAAATCATTCTTTATATAACTACTAGCAGGGAGACCCGACGTTTCCGGGATTTAATGATGATCAACGAATGTTTCACACTCTAATATTTTTATTGTTATCGAAATCGATGAAATCGCCCATTTTTCAATCAAATCGATTGATTGCCCGCTCTCTTTTTTTTTTTTACATAGGCATCACCACTAATCAAGACCAAGAGGCCACTCGAGGATAAGGTTTAAAGAGTGTACAGTAGAAATTGGACAATATAGTAATCGCTAGTAATGGAAATTCGGTAAATTTGTGAACTTATATGGAACGGCTCATCAAAAACTTGTTTACGTTAGACTTGAAGACAAGCATATTGTAGTCAGCTGGAAAGCAGGAAAACGGAAGACAATTCCATAGGCGTGCAGTTCTAAGAAAGAAGCTTTGCTCATGGAATCTACGTTTAGGTTTAGGCACAGATAAAGAGTGGGGAAAATTAGTGATAGTGTTTTCTGCTAGACAGGTAGTTGGGAGACTTATTGCAGTGCACCAGGAGGAAGTTTCACATGCCTCCCCATAGTGACTTAGTTCACAATACATTGTAGTCTACAGTGCACTGTAGAGAATCTACTATCGATTTTTAAAATTATTTTTATATATAACGGCTTGAATTAAAGTTTGTAATACAAAATTCAAGTATCATGGTTCAATTGTGCTCTAAACAGAAACATTTATTTCAAACGGGCCCTGTCATATCAAAGAACCTAATGTTGGTTTTATATGCCTGGACTTTCTGCTTATGCAGTGATAATGGCTTGAATTTAAGTTTAAAATGAAAAAGTCAAGTATCATGATGTAATTGTGCTTTAAACAGAAACATTTATTTCAAATGCGCCCCTGTCATATCAAAGAACAAACTTTCTGCTTGTGTTGTAATAACAATTCTCAAATGCTCTTGTGATGTTAGGCTGTGTAA
>NC_136484.1:73785638-73840638 GCF_053919585.1 Euprymna scolopes
TTTATACTTAATGTAAAGATATTCTTCGTTTCTATACATCAATATGATTTTAAATCTTAGGGATGAAATATAATGCAAGTGATCATTACATCATATAGCAACTATAGAGTCTTGTTAAAGCTGACCAAAGTAAAGAACTGGAAATAACTTTTTCTTAAATAAGGATCGTCCGCAAATAGCAAAGATGGAGACAACTGGTACCACCAATAAGTCTCCTGTGCGTCATGAGTAAGTTGCTGGAATCTGTGTTAAATAGAGAAATAATCAACCATCTCAGCAAAAATAACCTTCTTAGTGACACACAATATGGTTTCCGTTCTGCTAGATCTACAGCAGATGTGCTTACAGTTATATCTCGTAGGATTAGCAAATCTCTCGACCAAGGCAACCTTTCCAGGGCAATTGCTCTTGACATATCAAAGGCCTTTGATAAGGTATGGCATAAAGGTTTACTTCACAAGATCTCCAGCTATGGTATAGCTGGAAATGTCTTCTCAATTATTAAATCATTTCTCTCTGATAGGTTCATAAGAGTAGTAGTTGATGGGCAAAAATCAGAAGCTCACAGTATAAATGCTGGAGTCCCTCAGGGGTCCATCCTGGGACCAACTCTTTTCCTGATCTACATTAATGATCTTCCAAATCACATTCTTACATCATTCGTAGACATTTTTCGTGACGACACTACCATCTATGGTAGCACATCTAAGACAGTAAACGACCAAGTTCTCTCCGATTCTCTCTCCTCTGATCTTGATCACGTTGTACAATGGGGAAAGGAGTGGCTGGTTACTTTTAATGCATCTAAAACCAAGCTTCTATCTTTACATAATCAACACTCTGATCCCCATCTGTCATCAACTAAAATGAATGGCTCTCGTCTTGGGGAGGCCTCAAGTTTTGACAGGAATGGAATATGTATATCAAATTTGTTGCCAAGGCCGCTGGAAAAATGGTCAGATCCTTCTATAGATCCAGTAGATATCTCACTGCTGATGCAATTCTCTATCTATATAAGAGCCCGATACGTCCAAGAATGGAATACTGTTGCCACATATGGGTAGGAGCTGCTAGAAAAGACTTGTCCTGCCTTGATAGGGTTCAAAATAGACTTTGTGGCCTGGTGGGAGATGTCCTTTTCTCTTCGCTGCAACCTCTATCTCACAGAAGAGATGTTGCGAGTTTGTCTCTGCTTTATCGTTATTTTCATGGAAAGTGTTCGACTGAGCTTCAATCTATGGTCCCCCTCGCCAAACTTTCACAAGAAACACTAGA
This sequence comes from Euprymna scolopes, assembly GCF_053919585.1. Lineage (NCBI taxonomy): Eukaryota > Metazoa > Mollusca > Cephalopoda > Sepiida > Sepiolidae > Euprymna > Euprymna scolopes. The sequence continues at coordinate 73,786,914 of NC_136484.1, forward strand.
CTAGGTGAAAACATTATCAATAATTTTCCCCACTCTTTATCTGTGCCTAAACCTTAACATAGATTCCATGATCAAAGCTTCTTTCTTAGAACTGAACGCCTGTGGAATTGTCTTCCGTTTTCCTGCTTTCCAGCTGTCTATAATATGGTTGTCTTCAAGTCCAACGTGAACAAGTTTCTGATAAGCCGTTCCACTTAAGTTAACAAATTTACCGAACTTCCATTACTATTGATTACTATATTGTCCTTTTGACTACTCTACACTCTTTAACCCTTATCCTTTAGTGGCCGATCGGCCTTGATAAGTGGTGACGCCTATGTAAAAAAAAAAAAAAAAAGCCGGGCCAAACTGCTAGTATATATATATATATATATATATATATATATATATATATATATATATATATATATATATATATATATAGAGAGAGAGAGAGAGAGAGAGAGAGATAAACTGAAGGAAGACTGAAGATTTTCTTTGTATCCAGAAGGACGGAGGGAAAACATTTAATGAAGATTAAAAAAAATTAAATGAACAAGAGGGTAGAATCAGCTGACCGGGTTTCGCCCTCGTTTTTCAAAGCCGAATCCAGGGTTCTTTCTTTCTTTCTTTTTTTTTTTTTTTTTTTTTTTTCCTATAACGGACCGTTGGCTTAAAAAACCCCGCGATGTGCAATGAATTTCAGCAGTGACTCATTTTCTATTCTAAGTCACGCTCATTCGTTACTTAATCTGAAGGTTTTGGAGACTGTTCACGTCCATTTAAGGAACCGTTCTCTCTAAAAGTAAAGGGATTGTCTGTTGGGTCTTGACGTAATTAGTATCTAAGGTGTTTTCTCTCCATTGTATAATTATCATAACGATAAATTTATTGTAATCGTTCCCCTATTTTTCTCCCCCGATAGTTGGATCTTATTTTAGTCACTCCCCCGTTTGAATTCCGTTCCCTATACAAAAAAAAAACAAAAAAAAAACAAAAAAACTCTCGAATCGGATTTGAAAAGTGAAGGCAAAACTCGATCAGCTGACTCTGTCCTCTTATTTATTGAATTTTTTTTAACCTTCAGTCAATGTTTTCCTTCCGTCCTTCCTTTTACCATGAATACAAAACCTGTCTGTGTGTGTGTGTGTGTGTGTATATGTGTGTATATATGTGTTTGTGTATATATATATATATTGTACAACGTGATCAAGATCAGAGGAGAGAGAATCGGAGAGAACTTGGTCGTTTACTGTCTTAGATGTGCTACCATAGATGGTAGTGTCGTCATCAAAAATGTCTACGAATGATGTAAGAATGTGATTTGGAAGATCATTAATGTAGATCAGGAAAAGAGTTGGTCCCAGGATGGACCCCTGAGGGACTCCAGCATTTATACTGTGAGCTTCTGATTTTTGCCCATCAACTACTACTCTTATGAACCTATCAGAGAGAAATGATTTAATAATTGAGAAGACATTTCCAGCTATACCATAGCTGGAGATCTTGTGAAGTAAACCTTTATGCCATACCTTATCAAAGGCCTTTGATATGTCAAGAGCAATTGCCCTGGAAAGGTTGCCTCTGTCGAGAGATTTGCTAATCCTATGAGATATAACTGTAAGCACATCTGCTGTAGATCTAGCAGAACGGAAACCATATTGTGTGTCACTAAGAAGGTTATTTTTGCTGAGATGGTTGATTATTTCTCTATTTAACACAGATTCCAGCAACTTACTCATGACGCACAGGAGACTTATTGGTGGTACCAGTTGTCTCCATCTTTGCTATTTGCGGACGATCCTTATTTAAGAAAAAGTTATTTCCAGTTCTTTACTTTGGTCAGCTTTAACAAGACTCTATAGTTGCTATATGATGTAATGATCACTTGCATTATATTTCATCCCTAAGATTTAAAATCATATTGATGTATAGAAACGAAGAATATCTTTACATTAAGTATAAAAATAAACATTTTTAGAAATAAACGAAAAGCATACTGAGTTTAATATCGATAATATTAAGCTGAACGTGTGTGTGTGTGTGTGTGTGTGTGTGTGTGTGTGTGTGTGTGTGTGGTCACGAATAGGCTCCTATTTTTGAGTATCAAAACCTATCTCTTTACAACCCCCTCCTTTTCATAACCTATCATACTTTCATCAATCACAGTCCATTTTCTGAAGGTTGTTTTTAAACCCAGTACACGACGGGTACTTCTGCTAGTATTTTATAAAATAAAAAACTTTTTCTTGGTGTCATTAATAAAATCATTGTTATATATATATATATATATTGTTATTTTATTTCTTCAAACGATAGTAAAAGCTAGAAGTCTTAGAGTTGGTGTCAGGTTTTATTTCATTAAACCCCAATTATCTTAACTCGTGTACTGTACTGAGAGGGGGATGAGCGATCACCTGAATTCTTAAATACAGGGCATACTGATGAGATTTTCCAGGGTGATGGGAAGCAATTTTCCTTAATACAATGTTTAAACAGTTTTGTAAGTATGGGTGCTAGTTCTGGTTGAAGTTTTTTGAGTACTATAATTGGAATACTGTCAGGGCCGGTTGCTTTACTGGAATCAAGGTGTTTGATTAGCTTGGCAACATCACATACAGATATTTGTATATCACATAGTGTGTTTTCTGATATAGGAGGAAATATTGGGGGTTGGTGGCCTTGGTCGCAAAGGGTAGAATTGGCTGCAAAGTTCTTGGCAAAGAGTTTGGCTTTGTCTGTGCTGACGAGATTAACTCAGGTCCATTGATGATAGTTGGGATAGAGCACACGCTTCTGTTCAGGATTCTGTTGGCAATTTGCCAAAACTGGTGGGAACCAAGCCGCTGCTCAGCTACTTTGGACTTGACAGACTGAGCATACAACTCTCTTGCGTTCTTTATTACTTTCTTACAATGGTTGCTGGCAGTCCTGAAAGCGGCTTTAGTTTCCATACATCTATTACGTTAGAAGCAGTGGAAAAAGTGATTTCTGTGCGCAATAGCAGCAGCACATTCTGGAGAAAACCATGGCTGGCTGTTAGGTTTTTGCTGGAACTTTTTCGAGGGTATGAAACTGTCTATACCTACAATTAACCATTCTGTCAGGTCTGATACTATAGACGACACATCCTTTTTAAACATGGAACGCAGAGGAAGATCCGATATAAATGTACGGAAACTATCCCAGTCAGCCATAGTGTATCGATATACTGTACGATGAAGAGGTACGTCTGAGGACTTATTACATTTCATTTTTATCTTAATTGATACAACAGAATGGTCAGAAGATCCAAGTGGAGACAGAACGGAAGCTGAACATAGTTCAGATCAAGTTGTGAGAAAAAGTTCTAGGAGACTTGCATACTGGCCGTCATTGTCGGGCACACGGGTGGGTTCGTGAACAATCTGAGTGAGGTCATAAGCAATGGAGAAATCATGACAGAATCTCCCCTCATCATCGGTCTTGTTTGAGTGGGTCAACCATTCCACATTGTGAACATTGAAGTCTCCACATACGTGAATCTTAGCTGAAGGATATGCTGATAGAACTTGGTCAATTTTCTCAGATATTCTTTTAAAGATAGTAACTCCGCTGTTATGGGGGCGATAGAGAGTAAATATAAATGCCGTAGTGTCAGCTAGTGCTACTCGGAAGCACATATAGGGTAAGTTAGGATCTTCTGTATATTAGTCTTCCTTAACTACTATACAGAAAAGACAGACAGATATTTTTACTTTTATAGATATACTAGCATGGGTACCCGGCGTTGCCCGGGTATTTGGAGGTGTATGTTGAGCAAAAAAAAAAAAAAGAAAGTGGTCAACTTTTAAAAATTTGGCCCCTATTAAGACCCCTTAAAATTTATTGTTTTGGGCTCAAATCGAGTTATTAAGTAAAATCCATGCCCAAGAAACCTATATCTAAATTTTTAAGTCTTTAGACCCAAAATTGTCGAAGAAGTTTGGTAGAGTTCTCAACGGTCAAATCTATGTGATCGGTTTTCGACCAGAAATATGATCTTTGGGAACTCTACTAAACTCCTCCGACAATTTTGGGTCTAAACACTTGAAATTTTAGATATAGGTTCCTTGGCCATGGATCTAACTTAATAACTTGATTTGAGCCCAAAACAATAAATGTTAAGGGGTCAAAAAAGGAGTCAAGGTTGTTAAAAATTTGACCTCTGCGGTCACTTCCAAATTACTCAGACAATTTCTGGTCTAAACATTTGAAATTTTGCATAAAGGGTATTCAGAGATATGGCAAGCTTTTTTATCGGTTTGGGTCGAAAATTTTTAGTCATCAATATATAAATGTATGTATTTATGTATGTTTGCATGTCTGCCTAAAATTTTCGACAGAGGCGACGGATTTTATCAAGATCAGTATCGTTTTAAAGTTCGACCTTTCATACTTTTCTAAAGGGGGGGGCACTTTTTTCGCCGATATTTTTTAAAGTTATCCTCTCCTTTAGATTGTCTAGACTTAATTTTTAATAATATCGCTTCCGGTTTGGCGGTGGTCGTAACAGCATAGACGTCAGGTTTTTACCCCGTTCTTTTCCTCCTTCGCGGTACGGGTTCGAGCTGGCCTTCCTACTACCACCTTTTTTTTTTTTTTGCTTTTTTTTTGTTCAACAGACACATCAAAACACCCGGGCAACGCCGGGCTTAAATGCTAGTATATCTATAAAAGTGAAAGTGTCTCTGTGTGTGTGTGTATGTATGTGTGTGTGTGTGTGTGTGTCTGTCTGTCTGTGTGTGTGTGTGCATTTCCCTACGCAATAACTCTGTCAATTTTTAGTCTACAGACTCGAAATTTGATATACAGGGTACTGAGATTTGGAAAAATCTATGGGACTTGTTTTTAGCCAGAAATTTGGCGATTAAGGGGTCAAAGTTCAACGATTTGACCTTTGAGAACTCTACCAAACTCCTCCGACAATTTTGGGTCTAAACACTTGAAATTTTAGATGTAGGTTCCTTGGACATGGATCTAACTTAATAACTTGAATTTAAGCCCAAAACAACAAATGTTAAGGGTTCATAATAGGGGTCAAAGTTTTAAAAAATTGACTGCTGTTTTTTTTTTTGCTCAACATACACCTCCAAATACCCGTGCAACGCCGGGCACCCATGCTAGTATATCTATAAAAGTGAAAGTGCCTTTCTGTCTGTGTGTGTATGTGTATGTACATTTCCCTACGTAATAACTCTGTCAATTTTAAGCCTACAGACTCGAAATTTGATATACAGGGTACTAAGATTTGAGAGAATCGATGTGATTGGTTTTCGGCTAGAAATTTTGCGATTGAGGGGTCAAAGTTCAACGATTTGACCTATGAGAACTCTACCAAACTCCTCCTACAATTTTGGGCCTAAGCACTTGAAATTTTAGATATAGGTTCCTTGGACATGGATCTAACTTAATAACTTGATGTGAGCTCTAAACAATAAATATTAAGGGGTCATAATAGGAGTCAAAGTTAAAAAATTGACTCTTTTTTTTTGCTCAGCATACACCTCCAAACACTCGGGAAACGTCGGGAACCCATACTAGTATATATATATATATATATATATATATATATATATATATATATATATATATATATATACTAGCATGACCGAACTGGTGTGTCAACACAATTATGCCCTTAACTCATCAGAAGAAATGGAACTCAAGTTTAAAATAAAATAAAGGACTATGGGTATGATTACATAATCCGAAACTCGGAAATGAAATTGCAATTGTGCTTTCCTTTAGTTACACCATCTTTGAATTTTAATGTCGAGTCACCAACGCTAAATCTACATATTTATAAATTGTATTTATATTGTAATGATTAACATAAAATATTCATTTAATATTTTATTAATTTATTATTTATAATAAGTTTATATTTATTTACTTTGATAATATTGATAAAGAGCAAATCCAGAATGTATGCACTTATGTTTATTTTATATGCAACTAATTATCAACTCTATTGAGTTGTGTACTATAATTACCGTTGATTAGTTAGAGTTAAACTTTGCTTAACTATAACCTTCTTTTATTACATGAAAAAATATTTTTATTATGTTTATTTCTACGTTTAAAAAGAGTTCTATTATTGCCATTTAGTAAGTTTTAATTAACCATTTTTACATTAATATGAAAATAAAACATCTCAGAGTTACTTGCAAATTTTGACCAGGAAAAAAAATAAAAGAAAAACGAATGATGTCAAGAACATCATCACTATTTCCATAACTCTTAAGTTTGTATAAAAGACTAGAATGCCACCCACTGTCGAATACCTTTGAAATATCAATACGTGCAATTTGTAGTTCGAACATCAAGTCTCATATAAAAAATTACTTCATTATATTAGAAATTAATTCTTTCTCATACCGTATATATTATAATTATAATATCTTTACATATATGTACATATTTGATTAATGAATTACCATTTATATATAAAAACGCAGAAATGCTTGAGAAAATCCCAATATTTAAATTACAGAATTCAGTCGAAAAATTTAAAAAGCTGTCGGTATTTTACTTAATATTTATTTTAAAATTTTCATAATTGTTCTGGAATAATTTCCTGCAAATCGGTTGAGGTTGTCATTGAACATCGAAATATCAAGAAAATCATGTTGCTTGTCTGTAGTGCAAATCTGTAGAGGACAATGTAGGAAACAATTATTGTATGTAAATGAAGGCAGAATGATTAAAACAGAGAATGAAGAATAAAGATTCTTAATATGCATCCATTCAATTTGTGCATTTTGTGATGAAAATGCCGTCTAAAACCTGAGCATGACAGACCAACCTAAATACAGTTCCGAACTGGAGCATGATAGACTGACGAAAATGCTATTTCAAACTTAAACATGATAGACTTAAAAGAAAAAAAATGCAATTTCTAACGTAAGAATGACAGACTAAAAAACGTGCAATTTGAAATGTACACTTGACAGATGAATAAAGATGCAATCCGAAACTTAAGCATTTTAGTTAAAAATAGTTTTGTTTTAATTAATTTTTAAGACATTGATTAAATTAAGAAATCTTAAAAAACTAATTCTTTTTGTATATCCGATGATAATTCATATCATATATTCTGAGATTTAAAAAAAGTTAAAATGAGATTATTTATTTAACCTTTAACCAAGAAATACTTAAAATAGTATCTACTATATAAAGCCAAGTCAGTCTTTTTATATATATTTTTGTTATCGATTGCTTTCTTCTTACAAGGTCAATTCTGGTTCACCAGTTTTTCCTGTAGATCATTATAACATGTTTTAAAAAAATAAAATATAATTTAATTTAATCCCTTCTAGAAACTACATTGTCTTGGTTAGGATTGTTTCTAAATGGCTACCATCTTAAAAGAAAGGAATGCTACTCTATATTCATCCATACGAAGTTACTTACCTTTGATTGGGACAAGCCATATTTTATTTAAATAACAAGTTAGTATAGTTTAAAAAACTGCAGACAAATTACAAATACACTTCCACCGAATGCTGGGTAGGACAGCTAATTAATTATAAAGAAATAACAGACTCATGAAAATATTTCAAACTTAAGCATGAAATTTAAAATAATGCATGCCTTGAATTTACACATATAGTAATAAAATGATATTTTAAATCAAAGCATAGAAAACTGGCAGCCAGAGCCTTCCATAGTGATACGATGACATATATATAAAAGGAGAGAATTGAATGTCTACTAGACATTGTCTTCGAGTGTCTAATGTCTCTCTGTTTGTTAGGGCAATTTGGCATGAAAATACTTTTCACTATAAGTAAATTCTGACCAAATATTAAAAATACCATAGTATTCGTAGCCCAAATACAATCTCCTTGCTAACCGATACTCGCTTTTATGAGAAACAGTGCATCTTCTGCAAATGATGCTGCTTCAAGTAACAAAACTAAGCTGGATACTCCACCAGACTAGATTAATTCTTGTCCTGGGATCCAGTAAGATCAAGAGACCACAAGAAAGACTTACTATAAATGGTCAAATGGGGAGAGGAAAGTTATATTCTCAATTTCTTCAGTGTTTAGTATGTAAAAAAGATCTTTAATGAAATATTTAAATATCTCTGTATCTCAAATAAAGATCAAGTATTAGCCCCTAGGAAGAGTCCCCTTGATTTCTGAGAATTTCAGCTGAAAATTAAAATTAAAATAATTATATAAAAATCGCTGAAGATTTGCAATGGAAAATATCAAATATTGCTCTGAAGCAGATACTTTGAAGAGGAGGTAAGAGCGTTGAAATAGCATTAAAACTTTGACACTCTGTAACACTGCTAACTATAGATGAAACAATAATAAATAAAAAGATTATTACATATTTATGCCGTTTTATCATTCCGTTTCTCACCTATTATTTCCTTTCGCTCATACCTTTGTATTGCAATACACTTCTAAAACATATCTATACAGTGTAAGATAGATTTCATTACATTTTTTTAGAATAACAAGTTGTGCAAGTCATAATTGTCATATAGTAAACAATTATAGAAGATAGTTGATTCTCAACTTGTGCAATACTATCTCAGCTGCCAAACAATATTAAACCAACTCATTCACATGAAATACAATATACAAGTAAATGAGCCCAACATATGCTGATCTCTGTAAAATAGTATTGTCTCACTGTTTGAGACCGAAACATTTTATATTCATCAATAACTTTTAAATTTTATAAGAATATATTTTATAACGATTATAAGGGGTTTATATTTATTATTTTTATTTCTGGTAAGAAAGGCTCCTAAAGGGGAGAATGAAACGCTTAGCATATTTTTTACTCCTGATAAAATGATATTGAACAATAAGTAATTATTTGAACAATAAGTAATTATTTGAACACAAATCTATATCATGACAAGAATTATTATGCTTCAACCTTTGTCTGATAACTGCAATTTTGCATCTCTGCGTCTTTTACCATGGAATATGCTACGATGAATTCATAGCAGTTGTGTCCCCTCAACGTAAATTCTCCCGACTAACCTGATAAGCAGCAAAATCCCACTTCTTCACTGTTGAGAACCTTAGATGCCGGAAAGCCTTGTAAAATTGATGCACTTTGGTTTCCTGCTTCCCTGACTGTAGTAAGCTACAGAAGTTTAAATGTAATGTGAACAGACACCTTGCTGTTCAACTCCCCACAGTTGGACACGATCTCAAATACTGGTTTCTTATGTACCAAGTGGCAATATGCCTTGTTTGGGGGTGAAAAAAAAGTAAAACAATGTGCAAAAGTTTCTAATGAGAAATAGTTTTCGTCTCTATTATAACGAGAGAGAGAGAGAGAGAGAGAGAGAGAGAGAGAGAGAGAGAGAGAGAGAGAGAGAGAGAGAGAGAGAGAGAATACTGGGAACACTTTGTATACACTTAACAACTGTCTTCTACGACTGACACGTTAATCACCGGGTACCACAATATGACAAATCGCCATTAGAACAAAAAATTGAGGAAATCATTTTGGGTGAGAGAAACGTTCACTTCTGAAAATAACCCTTTAGATCCATTTCTCCTTAATCAAAGAGAGGAAAACAAGGTGTGAGGGAGGACGAGACAGAAAAAGAGACAGGCATTAATTTATTAATATAATTTCTACGCTGAGAAAGAGAGAGAAAGGAGGAAGAGAGAAATGGTTAAGATAAAATCAAAGCTTTTTTTCTAGTACATAGTTGCCATATCGTTTCTTTCTTTTTGGATTATAATACAGGGTGACCCCCCCCCCAAAAAAAAAACAAAAAAACAAAAGCTAAATGGAGGCCATCTAGAACATATGCTGTAGAACGGAGAAAAAAAGGCCAAAGACCCTAGTGTTTTGATGTAATGCTTTGAATATAATAAACTAGTTATGACCAAAGTTTCATTTCATTCGGACAAAACACTAAGAAACGGGGCCTAATTAGAGTTGGGCCCGTTTTTTGGGGTCACACTGTATTATCCTTGATTCTTCAAAGAAGCGATCAGTCAGCTCCGATCTGCTTAACTCGTCTGATCTTTCATCGTTGTAGGGATTAGGATTAAAGGTGAAGAAGGGATTAGGATACTTAGGAGCTAAATAACTCCAGAAACAAAAGGAAAGGATGCAGAAAATGAGGTTGGGGAGAAGATATAATATAGGACGAAAAAAGAGGAGGGCGACGAAGAACATGGAAAGGAGGAGTAGAATGAGTAATTCTGAGACGGATGAGACTCAGTGAGACAGAAAAGAAAATGTTCAAGTAATTGTGCAAACCACTTTTGTCTGAGAAATGACTTTGGCAATCACATTTCTGGCAACCCAAATCAATCCGAACAAGGATCAGGAAAAGTAATAGAAATTGTATCTTTTTCTTTATTTGACCATAGAAAGATATGTGCTGCCTGCGTCTGGTCACGTAAACAGTTGTAGTCGTTTCAGTAGTTATTATTACTTTTCTCTTTAACATTTGGTTCACTTGTTTTATGGCAAAAAAATAAATCAAACAATAATGTCTTAACAAAATTAATTATAGTTTTTGTAACAATTTGTTTCAATAATTTAATGACCAGATTATAAAGTAATAATTAAATTTAAATTTAACTTTCAAAATTTTATTAAAAAATATATAATTTGGTTAAAACAACAAAAGTATCTATATATCTATAAAAGTGAAATTATCTGTGTGTTTACATTTTCCTTCCTACTTGTAAATTTTCAGTTTACAGACTCGAGATGTGACATAAGAGGTATTGAGATTTGGAAAAATCTTTTTAATCAGTTTTTAGCCTGAAATTTGGCTGTCAAGGGGTCAAAGTTAAACGATATGACCTTTGAAAACTCTACCAAACTCCTCCTATAATTTTGGGTCTAAACACTTGAAATTGTAGATGTAGTGAGTTGAACATGGATCAAACTTTTAATTTGATTTGAGCCCAAAACAATAAATGTTAAGGAGTCAAAGTTTAAAAAAATTGACCTTTGCGGTCTGTACCAAATTACTCAGCCAATTTTTGGTCTAAACATTTGAAATTTTACATAAAATGTATTCAGACATAAGGCAAGCTTTTTAATCGTTTCTTGGCCGAAAATTTGGCTGTCATGGGGTCAAAGTTCAAAAGATTTTACCTTTGCGGTTTCTAGCAAACTATTCAACCAATTGTGTGCCTAAACATTTGAAATTTTACATAAAGGGTATTGAGATATGCAAGCGAGCTTTTTAATCAGTTTTTGGGCGAAAATTTGGCTGCCAGGAGGTCAAAGTTTAAAGAGTTAACCTTTGCCGACATCTACCAAACTTCTCTGCCAATTTTGGGTCTAACCACTTGAAATTTAAGTTACCTGGACATGAGTCAAACTTTTTAATATATATATACATATACACATAAAGTTATGAACAGTACATAGGGCTCGATCAAAGCCGGGCTGAACTGCTAGTAGTTAAAAAAAGGTCGAATGTGAGATTTAAATTTTAACATTTTGTATGATGTCCTATTGATTTTATTACAAAAAACTGATTTCAATAAAAAAAAACAATCCTTTAGTAAATTATTTTTATAACACACTGGTTCTCATTAGGTTAACCTTAAGTAACATTGAGCCTAATTAATGGGTGATCATTTGTGAATACTAGGAACTGTATGTGATAGAACAACGGCACTTCCGTTATAGAAACTAATGTTGGGAAAATGATATCTGCAGTTAGCAGATGAGTCGAACTATTGGTCAGCAGAGCAGCAGAAGGATATTGATCATAACTTCTGTACTGCTTAAGATGGTGTTGTGAAAAAAAAAACACCTTCTGGAAGATTTTTGAGGGACTTACAACTGTACCTCTCAAAGAAAACCATGAAATACTATTTAAACTGACTGTCTCAGACTCGACTAGAACTGATTAATGAAATTATTTTTTGAAAATATATTTTCTTACAAGGAATTAATTAAAACAGGAAAGAAAATAATAAGATTAAGGGAGGGAAAACAATGAGTAAAACAAAGATTAAAGTAGAGATTCCCGGACAATGCCGAGTTTTTGGTTTTGTTTTGTTTGGTTGTTCCATTTTATTACATATCAACCCTTTTTGAGTTATTTAATGCCGAATCCAGTCATTTTTGGTAAAAGTTTTTTTTGCTCCAAGTTCTTTATATCTTCAAATATTTAATCATGGTGTTTGGTTTGGTTATTTTATAGAGGAATTACATTTTAGGCTTTACAGAACATGATTGAGTTTTGGGAAAGGAGAAAAACTAAAGCGACATCAATATTTGGTGCATTTTAGTTCAGAGAGCCGGTATATTCAGACAACCTAATCTGGTGACATTAAGTATCTTGTTCTTTATAAGGAACTAGGCTTATTTGTGTCTCTGGTAATTGCACTAGATTGTTGCCACTCAAAATTAATTCAAATGAAATAAATAATCTTATTTACCCATTTTCTTTTTATTTAATGATCTCTCTTTATCCTACATTGTCTAAAACAGTGATTTTCAACTGAGATCCACATGACCCCCCCCTCTATGTTCACATAACATTGCTTACAGTTCACAGTTTTCCTTTCAAATAAATCATTGATATAATATTCCTTTAATGTTTTTTTATTAATAAATAGTAGAATAAGCTATTGAAAATAAATAAGAATAAGAGAGAAAGATTTTTATGAATAAAATAGTTTGAAAGCCATTGGTCTAAAACAATACTTTCTCAAATATGTTTTAATTCAATTCAAAGAATTAGTTTAAGTAAAAGAATAAACCATTATTTCATGTTTTCTGTCATTCATGTCTATATAGAAAGTTAGATCTCTCCTCTCAGTTTTCTGACTGAATAAATGTCAAAGGTGAGGATGTTACGAATAAAAGGAACATTTATACTTCGCATGCTATTCATTCAGTTCTGAGGAAAGAAAAAAATGCAAGCAGGAAATTAGTTGCGACCTAAAAATTTTTTCAGGAATCCTGGAAGCGGTAGAACGATTTCAAGGTCATTTTTTTTTCATGGTAAGTACCTAACAAAGGAAGAAGACACATTTGTCGTCCATTCCTTGTCATTCAATCGTTTTATTGTGTTTGTTTTTTGTAACTTTTTTCTAACAGAAAGCTTTCTCTTTTCATCTATCTCTTCCTATTAATGACTTCTCATTAACAGACAAACATTAGGGGAGATGGCTATGAGTGGGAAAGTTGGATGATAGTAAACGAAAGGGAAGAAGCAAAAGAAAACACAAAAAGGGAAAAATTTAAAAAAAATATATAAATTTTTTTTGTTATTCTCATCGAAATACTTCCATATGTTGTCTGGAATTTTAAATTTAATCAATCGTTTTAATATGCCCATATCAATTATGAATAAAATCGTAAACTGTTAAAGTTAGAAGCATCTATAGTGCTAATGCATTAGAGTGGTACCAATTTGAAAAATGAATTTCGGACGCTAAAACCTACACAATCAAAAAATGGTTTGAAATCTAACGTCCACCATTTTTTTTTATTCAAATATATATTAATTACAATTATTTTTTAAGAATAAGATTATTTGATTTAATTCATATTATTTAAAACAATGAGAATGGAAAACATTTTTTAGTAATTATTTAACAGTAGACTTAATCTAAAGGTGAATATATGAAATAATATTAACTACTACAATGTGCAGATCTGTAAAAAAAAAAAAAAAAAAAAGATACGATTAATCTAGTCGGATTTAAAAGTAATTTTCATTAATTTAATTGTCTAAATACCAACAGTCGACCTTTTCTTTCATTTTGATAATACAATCACATTTTAACTTGAGTCTAATGTTAAGGATCTAAAGAATTGTTTTCATTCTTGTTTATTTTAAATACAAGGGTTGTTCCAAAAGCAATGCCTCCTATTTTTATTCCGCCCGAATGGGTCAGAGGGAATTGTTATGATAACTGGATGTATGCATTTATGACCTGAAAGTTTCATCTTTTTGTTGTAGATATTGAAAGTATGAAAGTCTAAGTTAACAAACTCTGCCATAGACGTGCATCTGAAGCAGAGATGAATCATTGAATTCCTGGATTCAAAAAACAAATTGAACCGATCAACATTCACTGGAGCTGTCAAACAGTTAGGAGATAGGTTCGTTGATTACACGGTGTTGACAGAGATGAGAGTAACAAAGTATGCTTTTGACTTTTACAACTGAGGCATCAAAATAGGCTGGCAAAAGTGCATTGAGAATGGTGGTGACTATGTGGAATAATAAATTCTGGCGCATAAAAGATTGCTCATTTTAATGGTAGCACTTTTCTCTTCGTAGCTCTTTAACGTTTTAGCTTTTTCTAAAAAAAAAAAAAAATAGGAGGTTCGTGTGGTAATGCTACAAACATCCTCAACTCTAAAAAATAAAATGTGTGCTCTCTCTGTTACTAGTGCGAGGATACCAGGAGAAGAAAAAGATGTGAGAGATGTGACGTATTTCATAGAGGAGGACGAGATAAGCCATGTGAAGTAGCGAGAGTTACAGGACATAAAAGGGGCCAAATTCTAACGAAGTGAGCAAGTATTTAGCTCATCCTTGCACAGTAAGCTATAATTTTCCAAACTCTACAAAACCAGCTATCTTGTCTGACAAATAACTAAATGCAAATAAAGCATTTGACATTCAACTAATTCCCGAATTTCATGGCATCTCACCAGATCGCACAGTGTCTGAATGGTTGGAACAAATGGATTAATGTGCAAAATGTGTAGTGTTGATAACATCGAGCATGTTTTAACACTCAGGCTGGGAGATGGTATTCTGTCAGTATACCAACGGTTAACCTATGACCAGAGGGAGGATTTACAGCAGGTGAAACAAGCCATCCATGTGACTTTTTTGCCGGACCCTTTTGTTGCATTTGACAAGTCTGTCTTTCGTCATTTGTGCCTCTGGAAAACTGTGGACAAATACTTTGGTGACCTACTGGACACCGCATGTCTAATCAAAGAAAACCCCTCTGGTTGATGGCTCAGTTACACTTTCATGTCAGGACTGTTCAGTTCAGCTTGACAACAACTGCATGCATCCTCGAGGATGGAAAACATGATGCTGGAACAGATTCTTGCTAGGTCTTGAACTCTCATGACAGAAGAGGTAAAGATGGATGAGCCTGGAGGCAAAACAATCAGAGAACTTCTGAAGATACACTGCTATTGGTGCCAGCAACAAAGACATGTTACATCTAAGAGTCCGAAAAACGAGGCAAGGGGCAAGAGGACAACACTACTCCCCCCCCTCTCTCTCTCTCTCTCTCTGCACATAAACTAGAAGTGTTCTCCATAATAAAAGTAAAAATTCATGGTCTTTGTCAGGTGGTAACCATGACGGATAGAAACTTCGAATCTCCTAACTGCATTCTCAGCAATCACTGCCATCTGTAGTTGCTATTGTCTCACCACGTTTTGGTCAAGTAAGCCTCTGGCCGGCTTTGAGTAGGATTGAAACCGCTATCTTCAGACAATGCTCATCTGGAACTGTAGAGATTCAATGTCTTTATCAACTGTGCCACGGACCCATGACGCAGTTAGGATATTCAAAGTTCCTATCCATCGTGGTTACCACCTGACGAAGGCTAGAGGAATAGTTGGCCGAAATGTCGTGAAACAGCAACCAATAAAGATGAGAATAATAGTCCGCAATAAAATAAATTAATATAGCATCAACAATTGTTTGCATGATGGACAGTGTCATGTTGTCTAAAATCCATGCTGGCCAAACAGTACCTTCGTCGCTTGATTAGTACAGTTTGAATGGGTACAGTGATTGGTGCATGCGTACTTGATGGTATGCCTTGCAAAGGTCTAACAGCAATACACTCGATCCTGTCTACTGCCATTCTCTCAACTTTTCAGTACATATGCCTGTGTGGCCCATAAATATGTCAATATGCTTATTTAATTAATATAAATAATACTCATCTCAATAATGAATTCCAATTAAAAAAAAATAATATGTATAACTGCTGATGCTATTTTAACGAAAGCCAAACACATACACCAGGCAATATATTGATGATGAGTGTGTGGACGAAAGTGTTATACCTGCAGTGCATATAAAGGAGCATCTCTACAGCATCAGGCCTCCTGAGCAAAGACTCAGAGAAGTTACAGGATGGTTCACTAGTGCTTGGTTTGTAGGTCTAAGGAAAGCATAACATTATTGGAGAGGAAACGAAATCTCAGACATGCCTCATGTCGTCACACTGCAATATATTTTCGCTATATGGCAAGTTGGTTGAGTTAGCTTCATGTTTTCATGGTGTAAACAAGCAGAGAGCATCTGACGTCACCACTGGGTGGAGTTTCAAATTAAACTAGGCCCCTCTCAGCACCATGATTAACGAGGTTTTCACCAGAGTGCACAAAGAAAAACCGGAGCAGAGCAAATAATGTGTCGACAGCCAAGACGTTAGCGTATGCGTCGATGTAAGCTCTCTTACTACCAGCATATTATTGTAACATGATGGGGCTGTGGTAGAGGATGCTTGCTGGTTACGTCCAGAAAAGAACTCCCAACATAACCTTGTGGAACTTGATGCTATTATTAAAGGAATAAACTTGGCAATCCTCTAGAAGACGACCACCTTGCATTTGTTCACTGATTCTGCCTGTGTTTATAAATGGATATTGGATATCTTTACTGACAGGGCCAGAGTACAAAACAAAGCTATGAGTGAAATGTTCATTTGGCAGCGGCTTAACATGATAAAAAATTGGTGAACGAATATGTGCTATCAATGGATGTATCCTTGGTCAATTCTAATCAAAACAAGGCAGATCAATTAACAAGAGTGCTTCAGAGGTGGCTTGATGCAATTAAGATGACACTGAGTCTGCACAACCTGCCAAACTACATCTGTGAGCTCAGTTTAAAACCTTCCTAGATGAGTGGAATCCACTGTGCATACGTCCCCCTCTGGTAACAGCATCATCGAGCAATGTCACAGAGCTGTAAAAAAGATTGCAGCCAGAAAGCAGTGTACTATACCAGAAGCAGTGTACTGGTACAACATCATGCCAAAGGATGACGTGTCCTTTGCCAACAGTTGAAAGGAATCAATGGAACATCAGCACCAGTACACAATCAACAACAGGCTGTCTTCAAAACATAGGTAAAGGCTCCACATGGATGATGTACCACAAAGCATGGAATGGAATGTGTGACCGGAATTTTCAGTACAGAACATATCAGTTAACACAATGCCATGCCATGTGAAAGATCTGTGATCTATTAGGTGTATCAGAATTTTTGTGCAAATCGCCATTGCAAACATTTGATTAAATAGACTCTCCATGTCTACAACCTTATAACAATATAAAAATGTAATTTCAAACCCTAATTTTTATTTCAATAAAATGAGCAAAGACCAACTTTTAAAATCATAAAAGGTTTAATCGAAAAATATATAATATTTTTTTTCATCGGTTTTCTTTAAAAAAGATTTCATGAAAATCAACAAATTTAACTGCATCGAAATTTAATAAATATATATAACTGCCAAAAAATCACTCACCTGTTCAAAATTACTAAGCTATGGGTGCTTCTATTCTTCATGTATAAGAATTTGTCCATATTTATATATTATATTCCATGTATTTTTAAATAAAAGGATTTTTAAACCTAGAGTCACGGAAAAACATCAATAAAAAATTTTGGATAGATTTTTAAAGTTTAAAAATTGAAAAATATTTAACTCGTAAAATGCAATTGATTTCATTACGAAAAAAAAAAAATGGCTGCATGAAGGCGCGCCGGCACTTTGTAAACACTGTTTTTTTTCTTAAATAAAAAATAATATTTCTATTATTTTTTAAACAACTTTAATAGTTTATTTTGGAAGCATATCCCATAAAGAAAATAAACAATCCACTTTAAAAAGAGAAATTACGAGTTTTTTTTTTAATATTTTATTTGCAGTTTTGTGTTAGGGATGTCAAAAATTCCCCCAAAATTCTGATACACCTAGTGATCTATAGTGTGACTAGGCCTGCCAACAGTCTATTCTGATATGCCTTCAGAGAATGTGAGTGAAAAATTTGAGACAATTAGAGAGACCAAGTGGACAAGCACCCAGCATGAATGCAGATGATACTTCTGATGACATTTCGAATGGAGACCCAGTAACTGTACAGCCGCGAAGAAGTACATGGCATAAAAGACCCCATCCTGAATGTTTCATGCCTGATCATCGGATCAGGGAGAGGGACAGGCAGTGTAATAGTAATGCTACAAACAGCCTCACCTGAAAGAAATAAGAAGCGTGCTCTTTCTCTCAGCAACCAATGCGGGGGAGAAGAAGATGCAAGAGATGTGGTGGGTTTTATAGAGGAGGACGATATAAGCCAAATGAAGTGGTGAGAGTTGCTGAACATAAAAGAAGGCTACACTCTAAGGGAAGGGAGGTAGTATTTTGCTTATGCTTAATCAGTAAGCTATAAATTTTAAGAAACCTTACTTTTTGAACGACCTGACTAAATGAGAATTAAAATGAAAAATTGTTCTCTTTAAAATAATTAACGTGCATGAAAGAAAGCAAAGGTGGATTTGAGATCATTTTTCGATTGTGTAGATTTAGCGTCCTAAATTCATCTTTCAAGTTAAAACTATTTGAATAGATTAGCAACGGATTTATTAAAATAGAAGATGTAAGACTTTGAATATGAAAATGTGTGATTTTACTTTTCTAAATTATATCAAACAGAAGACTGTCAGTTAGAAATGATTACCACTCAGCACTTTACTCGTTGCACCATAGGTCAACATGAGTGTTTCATCCTAAGTACAGTACAGTAAAGACAATATTAAAAATATAATATAAATTATTTAAAACTTTTACCTGGTCATAGCTGACAGAGTACGAACAATCTGCCTCCATTGATTAAATAAGATTTAATCTGAAATTCTGTACAGATTCAAGAGCTTGACAAAATGTGCCTGAAGGAGAGTTGAAAGTGGAGTTTTAGCTTACTTTCTGCAGCCTCGTAACTCTTGTTTCTCTTATTTTATCCTTTTGTTCTTATATTCCATGGCCGATGTTTATGACAAAGGAAGAAGAATTGTTGTTTTCTAGGTCGGAATTTATCAACACTTATAATTGCGAAGATTGGCTAGTTTTTTACCTTGATTTCGAAGATTGGCTAGTTTTTGACCTTGATTGCGAAGATTGGCTAGTTTTTGACCTTGATTGCGAAGATTGGCTAGTTTTTGACCTTGATTGCGAAGATTGGCTAGTTTTTAACCTTGATTGCAAAGATTGGCTAGTTTTTAACCTTGATTGCAAAGATTGGCTAGTTTTTGACCTTGATTGTGAAGATTGGCTAGTTTTTGACCTTGAAGTAGCATTTTCTAGCTGCTTACATCGATGGCTTCATGTCTTATCTGGAACGATTTTCATGACAACAGAAAAAAGAAGGTGTAGAGATTACATCAGCCGAAACGTTGTGAGTGACATCCAAGATGAAAACAGTAATCCAAATAATTCAAATAAACATCCTCATCTAAAAAATTCGAAAACATAAAAATAAATTCTCTTAAATATTTCATCAGAAACGATCGAAAATGTCTTTTATTTCTGACTTCATCCAATAGTGATGATGATGATGATGATGATGTTGCTAAGTACCGTCACAAAACGGCAACAATTAGTCCATAAATTATTTTCATCAAATAATGAAGACACTTGGGAAAATGATCTAAAAGACAGTTATGATCACAGATCCACAGTTCACTTGTTTATCGTTCTATTGTTCTCGTTCGAAAACAGAATTAATTAAAGTTTAAAATTCACTGATGCATAATTTTATATTATTGACCTTGGCTGTTGCTGCAGTGACAATGATCGAATTAAATTTCAAATGTGATAAATTGAGAAATCAGAGATTATAATTGAAAATGTGATTTGAAGAGTATTATTATTTAGATGAAACCAAAAAATATGATTTTATATTAAATTGGGAAAGAAACAGATTCAATCAGAAATGTGTATCAATAGTTCTCAAGCAAAGACTGTCAACTTTCTAGGCTAGAATTGGAGTGAAATTTTGTTGGAGACACTAAAACACTGGGGTTGAAATATATACATAAAGGTCAGGCAGGCTTATTGTGACAACATTTATAAAAACGCCCTTTTTTTTGTTAAATATTTTTATATTTAGTCAAGCTGATATGAACAATGAAGTGCACACCGCCTGTGGTGATAACGGCTTCTCATGCCGGTCAAAGCACCACTAACTTGTACAGTGGGTCCGCAGTGGAAAGGGAATAGTAGCTATCACAAGTAAATCATTTCAACCAGACGTTTGGAACAACAAATTAACTGCATTTGATTATGCAAATGATTCGCTCTGCAGATCAATCCATTTAATTTTGGACTCTAATTCGCCTATCCAATTAGGTTGATGAGTAGCATGCAGTTAATTTTTAGTTGGTTTTGTTTGGATAAATAATGTTTGCTGATTTATTTATTTATCAATTTCAGTCAGTAAAAGTCTCATCAATCTTTGGCTTTCTGTGAGCCTCATTTGCTATCCCATGGGAATTAAGGTACAAGCAGGACCCTGATCCAGTTTTATTAGTAAACATTATTTTTTAAACATTTGGAACATTTTTTTGTGTGTTTTCAGATACTAGAATTATGGCACCTACATGCCTAAATTCTAGTATACATTAAATAGTAAATTGTTTTAACATCAGTGTATAGTTAAAGCAAAATAAATTCTTCAGGATTACGGAAAAAAATTTTCCACTTAAAAGAAAACTTTTTTGGTCAACGAAAAAGTTCTCAAATCTGTACTTGAACATATTTCCATTTAAATCTAAGAATACAACGTTTTTCTCTAATTAAGATTTTTTTTTACTCTCAGAAAAAGAAAACGTAAACTCTTTTAACCTACAGCGGTAAACTGTGATTAGTATTCTTACAGTATTTTTTGGGGGGAGGGGAGGGGTCGAGTATGTAAATTTCACTCTTAAAAAATGCAAAAGCATATAGGATGTACAACTTTAAAGAGATAATTTTTCGGATGTTACAACAACAGAACCAACATCAGCAGCAAACTAAAGAAAGACAGCAAGAAGCTGAAGAATGACAGTAGGAAATGAAAGAAAGGATGTTCCAACAGCAACAAGAATTCCAAAACCAAAAGCTCCGCCAGCTACTAGAACTTCAGAAACATAAATGCTCCAGCAGCAGAAAACTGAAGAAAAACTGATTCAGCAATAACAAGAACTACAAAAGAATCAGGAATTACTTCTCAAAAGCAATAAACCTAACACGGACAGTAACACAACGTTTTTGTGAAACATGGTAAAGAACACCATGGAGGCGTTTACCTATGTCTCTGGTCAGTACCAAATGCTTGACGCATTCTTTAAAAGGTATGAAGAGCTTTTCAGCGTCAATTTCGAAGATTGGCCTGATGTGAAAAAGATCCATCTGCTTTTATGAAAGCTTGGAACTGTTGAACATAGTAGGTTCGTAGACAACATTCTACCTGAAAAAACTATGAATCTGGAGTTCGCAGAAGCTGTTGAGTTACTTTCAGAACTTTTCAATTGAAACACATCTGTTTCATAAAAAATTGATTTAATTTGGCTGTGCAGGACAACTAAGATTATTTACCATTTGTGTAAGTTGTTAACAAGCATTGTAATAACTTCAGAATATCAGAATTATTGGTGGATAATTTCAAATGTCTCATTTTTGATCAAGGCCTAGTGTCGGCAAAAACAAAATGATGAGATTAGAGGAAGAGTATTAGCAAAACTTAAAAGTGAACCCAATTTCACTCTACAGAAACTTACGATTTATAAAACTCATTATATTTGTGTGTCTATCTGTCTCTCTCTATTGTAGATTTTTACTTTTAACTGTCCTTTATATAATAGAAAATAACTGACCTATTCTATATCAGGGTGGACAGGTAAAAACCACTATTCTAAAATCATTTAAGTGGGTCAAGAGGACAACATACTTTCGTTAGATGTGTGGTCTGGTGGATAGCGTTCCAATATTTATCCCACATATTTTGAGTTCAAATCTCATACAAGACAAATGATTTTTTTGTGGGGGACTATACAATTCTAGTTATTTTCTGAGCAATATTTATTATAATCATAATGTTTATAATTTATTTTTTTAATAAAAAGTGGATTAAAAATATTTAATACAGGTTTTTAATTTCTAATCTTACCTATAACATTCAAGAAAAATTGAGAGACTGAGCATAGGTTGATATTTTAGCAAATCTTATTTATGTAGTAATCAAATAAATAAATACTGCCTATATATACGTATGCAAATATATATGCATATATATGTATATATGTGTGTGCGCATATATATATATATATATATATATATATATATATATATATATATATACATGAGTGTGTGTGTGCACATATATATGTACATATATATACATATGGTCACATATATGTCACATTTATATATACATATATACACACGTGTATTTATATATGTGTATATACATATATAAACACATATATATATGCACATACAACATGTGTATATATGTGACTATATACATATATATATATACACACATATATATACAGATATACACACATATATATATACACAAATGCACATATATATACACATATATACACACAAATATACACATATACATGCACATATACACATGCACACACACACATATATATACACCCACACACACATATATATACACACACACAAACATATATATATACACACTCACACATACACACACACATATATACACACATACACACACACATATACACACATATACACACATATACACATGTATATATATATATATATATATATATATATATATATATATATATATATATATAAGGACAAGTAGTTAATAAAACATATTAAAAAACACTTTGAAAAAGAGTTAAAAACATATTTAATTTTAAAAAAAGAAGCACAAAATAAGTGGATAGTCCTTAATCTGCGGAGTTTCAAAGAAATACTTTCCTTCTCATCAGAGGGTAGGATTTAGCAAAATGCGGGATCAGATTTTGCTTGCAAAAGTATTTTATGAAACTACAAGTAAGTCATAGATCTTACTTGGTCACAAATAGTGAAGGAGAGGGAATATTGTGAAGAAAAATGTGATTTCATATGAATGGATAGTCTGGTTAAGGGTAAAATATCCAATAATGGCAAAATCCAAAATATGTATATATATATATAAACATACATATTAGTGTTGGGATTATTAATCGGAATCAGGAATCAAAAAAATCGAAACATTTTGGGTATCAAAATATGTGTCTATTTTCTTATACCAAAAAATGTGTCTACTTTCTGATTCTAAAAACGATATTTTTATTGTTTTTATTTATTTTTTTTAATTTTTCACTGTTCACATGATGAATATATAGCGATTTTAAAATACTAGTAAAGGTAACATCTATAGATCACACCAATAAGTGCTGTTTATATTTCACTAAATATATGCACACATTATATGGGTTTCTGCACTAAGTAGACTCAGTAATAACTCAAGCAATGAAAATGCATTTAACAGGTCAACCAATATCTACGAAACAGCCCTAAAAAATAGTGGATACAAAAATATCGATATCAAATATAAGCAACAAAACACCAAAAACTATAATAAAATTAAAAATAGAAGAAAAAGAACTATAATTTGGTATACGGCCCCATACAATCAAATGTTAAAAACAAAACTTGGCAAGAAATTTCTAGATCTTATTGAAAAACACTTTCCCGCAACCAACCCCTTACACAAAATCTTCAATAAAAATACCATAAAGTTATCCTACAGTTGTTGCGAAAACGTAGAGATGATAATTAAAGCACATAATAACAAAATACTAAATAAAAACAATGTAAACAACAACAAAATAAACAATAAAAAAATAAACACCATGACAAAAATAAAACCAACACTAGCAAAAATGATAATAATAATAAAAATAATAATAATAATAAAAATAATAATAATAATAATAATAATAATAATAACAAACCAACCCCGGACAAGAACAACCATACCATAAATAAAAATACTAATAACGAACAAGATAAATGCAACTGTAGACACCGCACACTTTGCCCAGTTCAAAATAGATGTCTAACAAAAAGCATAGTTTATCAGGCAACAATATTTGCGAAAGAAAACCCGAATAGTAAGAAATATTACGTAGGCATGACTTCCTTAGATTTCAAAACCCGATACTATGACCACAAAAGTACATTCAACAATAAAAAACATCATATAAAAACAACACTAGCGAATAAATACTGGGAACTCAAAGAAAGCGGACATTCGCCGGTAGTCGAATGGAAAATAATAAGACAAGCTACCACGTGTGGGCATTTAGACGACCCATTTAAATTATACCTTCATGAAAAATTTGCTATCATGTACTTTAAAGAACCCCAAAATTTATTAAACTGTAGAAGAGAAATAGCAAATAACTGTGTTCACAAAATAAAACTTACTCTAGGATAGCGATACAAAATAGCTTTAAAACTAACAAAAACAATAGAAAATAAACAAATAAATAAATTAAATAAACATGAATATACATAAACGATCACACATATATGTATGTATATATATATATGTATATATATGCGCACATATGTATGTACACATATGTATATTTATATATATATAAAAAAAAGAAAAGGTCTGCCTTAAACCACTAACCTAGTTCTAAAACAGATCCTTTGTTCGATAAAATGCATGACCATTGGCTGATAGGAAGGGGGGCGGTAGATACTAGAAAGTTGATTGGCTAACTAAAATCCTCAACAGAAGAGGACCATATAAAAACGAGAAACAACTATAGAATTCGCGCATAAGCCTGACGAATCCTAGAGTGGAGGAAACGCCGAATATTCAGTGTAGTTTATTCGCCATATATATTTTATAAATTACTGTATATATATATATATATATATATATATATATATATAAAAGTGAGGTAAAATATAAAGTAAAAGAATATAATAAAGTAATGCAAATATAATAATAATAGTATAAGTCAATCTTTAACTCAGTACAAAGTCATAAAATACAATTAAACAAGTAGTAAATGAATTATTAAATGGCCTAATACATATTGAATTAAGAAACAATATAGATATAAAAATTGTGTATTCAGATTCATTGTATTATGAGTAAGAAACCTGGTAAAATATTTTATAATTGGAAGATTCCAGGAGTTTAATATAGATATGGTAAAAAATTGTTATTAAAAATGTTTTTAATTAACGAGTGCAGTGATTTTTTCAAGTTCGAATGACATAACTCAGATAATTTCTTATCAAATTTGGTCCATTGATCGATCTAGATAAATAAAATGAGTTAACAAACATTCATTTACAATTTTCCTGTCGTTTCTCTCCTACTTTCCCTTTCAGTCCTGCACTAACCAAGAATGCTGACCTGTTCAACAAATCCCAAAAACCTCAACATTAAATATCTCCCCATCCTCCGAAAAAGCATGAATACACCTAGAACCCTATCCTCCAACGTAGACCCCCTACTACCATGTCTCCTTCTCCAACATCAGGGGTCTACGTTCCAACCTTTCAGAGGTTGAAACCCAAATACAGGAGACGAAACCGGACATATTCTTTCTAAGCGAAACTGGAATAGGGCCGACCACCTCCCTAGATGAGTTCATAATTAAAGGATACTCAACATCTAAATCTGACCCCAAGATCGCCATGGGCATGGTATATGTGCCTACATTAAAGATAGCTTCCCATGTGGCAAGGATATCTCCAGAGAAGACCCTAATTTACCTTATATGTGCTTCCGGTTGCACTTGCTTACACCACTGCATTTATATTTGCCCTCTATTGCCCCCACAACAGTGGAGTTACTATCTTTAAGAGTATATCTGAGAAAATTGACCACATCATGTCTGCTCATCCCTCGGCTAACATTCACATTTGTAGTGACTTCAATGTCCATAACGTTGAATGACTGACTCACTCAAATAAGACAGATGATGAGGGGAGGTTCTGTTATGATTTTGCCATTGCCTATGACCTCACTCAGATTATTTGAGAGCCCACCCGTGTGCCCGATAATACCGGTCAGTACGCAAGCCTTCTAGACCTTTTTCTCTCAACTTCTCGTGAACTATGTTCATGTTCCGTTTAAGCTCCTCTGGGATCCTCCGACTACTCCATTGTATCACTTAAGATAAAAATGTAATGTAATAAGTCTACAGACGTACCTCTCCACCATACTGTATACCGATACTCTATGGCTGACTGGGATAGCTTCTGTACATTCATATCTGATCTACCTCTCCATTCCATGTTTAAAAAGGATGTGTCTTCTATAGTATCAGACCTGACGGAATGGTTAATTGTAGGCATAGACCGATTCATACCATCGAAAAAATTCCAACAAAAACCTAACAGCCAGCCATGGTTCTCCCCTGAATGTGCTGCTGCCATCACACACAGAAATCACTTTTTCTATATCTACCAAAGTAATAGATGTACTGAGACTAAAGCTGCTTTCAGGAACGCCAGCAACCACTGTAAAAGAGTAATAAAAAATGCAAGAGAGCTATATGCTCAGTCTGTTAAATCCAAGGTAGCTGAGCAGCGGCTTGGTTCCCACCAGTTTTGGCAAATAGCAAATAGGATCCTGAACAGAAACGTGCATTCTATTCCAACCATTATCAATGAACCAGAGATCATCTCGTCAGCATCAGACAAGGCCAAACTATTTGCCAAGAACTTTGCAGCCAATTCTACCCTATGCGACGAAGGCCATCAACTCTCCGTATTTCCTCCTATAACACACAACACACTAAGTAACATACAAATATCTGTGCGTGAGGTCGCCAAACTAATCAAGAACCTTGATTCCAGTAAAGCAACTGGCCCTGACGCTATTCCAATTATAGTGTTAAAAAAGCTTCAACCAGAACTTGCCCCCATACTTACAAAACTGTTTAAGCGTTGCCTTAAGGAGAAGTGCTTTCCAACAACCTGGAAAACCTCATCAGTATGCCCTGTATTTAAGAATTCAGGTGTTAAGTCATCTCCCTCTCAGTACAGACCAATAAGTCTCCTGTGTGTCATGAGTAAGTTGCTGGAATCCATATTAAATAGAGAAGCAGTCAACCACCTCAGCAGAAATAACCTTCTTAGTGAAACACAATATGGTTTCCATTCTGCTAGATCTACAGCAGATGTGCTAATGGTTATATCTCATAGGATTATCGAATCTTTCGACAAAGGCTTCATTTCTAGAGCAATTGCTCCTGACATATCAAAGGCCTTCGATAAGGTATGGCATAAGGGCCTACTTCACAAGATTTCCAGCTACGGTATAACTGGAAATGTTTTCTCAATCATTAAATCATTTCTCTCTGATAGACTCATAAGAGTAGTGGTTGCTGGGCAGAAATCAGAGGCCCACAGTATTAATGCTGGAGTCCCTCAGGGGTCCATCCTGGGACCAACCTCTACATCAATGATCTCCCAAAACACATACTTAAATCATTCATTGACATCTATGCTGATGACACGACCATCTATGGCAACACATCAACGGCCGTAAATGACAATGTTCTCTCTAATTCTCTCTCCTCTGATCTTGAGCGCATGGTACAATGGGGTAAGAGGTGGCTGGTTACCTTTAATTCATCTAAAACCAAGCTCTTATCTTTACATCATAAACGCTCTAGTCCCCATCTGGCATCAATTGAAATGGATGGCTCTCATCTAGGGGAGGCCCCATGTTTTGATAAGCTTCTGGGTTTGACCTTTACTCCTGATCTGAAATGGAACATATACATCAAGTCTATGGCCAAGGTTGACAGGAAAATGGTGGTATCCTTTTACCGCTCCAGAAGATATCTCACTACTGATGCAATTCTCTATCTCTATAAAAGCCAAGTACGTTCAAGGATGGAGTACTGCTGCCACATCTGGGCAGGAGTTGCTAAAAACAGCCTATCCTGCCTTGACAGAGTACAAAATAGACTTTGTGGCTAAGTGGAGGATGTCCTTTTCTCTTCCTTGCAACCTCTCTCCCACAGAAGAGACGTTACGAGCCTATCTTTGTTTTATCGTTATTTCCATGGCAAGTGCTCGTCGGAGCTCTAATCTCTCGTCCCCCCTCACCAATCTTTCACAAAAAACACCCGTCTAGTTGAAACCACTGCCAATAATTTTCCCCACTCTTTATCTGTGCCTAACTCAAAACGTAGATTCCATGAACAAAGCTTCTTTCTTAGAACTGCACACCTGTGGAACTCTTTGCCGCTTGCCTGTTTCCCTCCTGACTTCAACTTGATGTCTTCAAGTCCAACATAAACAAATTCCTGATGAACCGCCCCCTTAAGTAATGCCACTTTATCAAATCTCCGATACTAACTATTACTACGATACTATCCCATTGATTACTTATCCCTGAGTGGCTTCTGGGCCTAGATAAGTGGTGACCTCTATGTAAAAAATATATATATATATATAACGTGAATTGTGGCTAACAAATTTATGTTTAGACAATATTGTTTTATATGAATATATTTATATTTTGAATATATATTTATACTTTGTAACTATTAGTAAATACACAGCAATTTAAGTATCTGTGAAAAATGAATAATGCAATAGTGTCGGAAATATAATTAAGATGGCCACCCAATAAAATATAAGATACAGTTTTTAACAAAAGGAAGGAGTTAGTTTCGTATCCACAACCTAAATAAACACATGGTAGATATAACCCTAGTTAAGATATTTTAGATTGTAAGTTGAAATAGAATAGAATTATTATATACTATTTTTGTAGATAAATACCACGTGGAAACATTATTTAATCTATATGTAAACTAAGATCCGAATAGATTTACTATTAAAAGTAAGATGGCAACATAAATAAATATACGATGTTAATTATTCTATAGACTTTTTTTAAAACATGGATGATCATGTCCATTTAATTCTAATTAAAATTTCTGATTTAAAATTTAATATAAATATATAATCATATAAACAATGATTAATTTTGCATAACAGACCAGGTGTGTAAAATGTATGAACATTTTGATACGCTAAAAGAACTGAATGATAAAATTGAATAAGACCTTGGAATTGGAATCTAGCTATATTACACACACACACACACACACATATATATATATATATATATATATATATATATATAGTGAAACTACCCTACACTCCTCCATCCCCTCTAACTACTTTGACATGCCTGGATATCTCCCACTCTGCCGTAAGGACTCTGACAGACATATGCACGGGCTTGGAGTCTATATTCGAAACACCCTCCACTTGACTAGAGAAACTAAACTAGAATCGGACGATCAAGCCTTTATGGGCTTTAGACTTAACATGCAACATAACATTAGTTACTTTTATTGTCTCTACCGCTCTCCCTCGACCAAGGACTGTACCCTAATAAACAAAGTCTCTGACAGCATAGATACAGCACTTTCCCTCGACACTAGCGCACAAGTGCATGTATTTGGTGACTTCAATGTCCACCACAGCAACTGGCTTGGATTTTCTACTTACACAGACGCAGCTGGTACCACAACACATAACTTCTCTATATCTCATTTCCTATCATAGATGGTTACGTTTCCAACCCGTTTCCCAGACCAGCAAGAACAACACGCATCACTTTTAGATCTGTTTCTACCACAGTTCCTGATGACTGTGTAACGAATGCTCACAGCCCACTTGGGAATACCAATCATGCGGTGGTAATGGTTGAAATCGCCCTAAATTCTAGAGGCAAAACTGAAGAGCCATTGGTCAAAACAACAAGATATTATAAAATGGCTGACTGGGAAGCCATCAGGGACGCCCCATGGCGAAATATCTTTTCACTTCCTGCTGAACAGTGTGCAAATGAGACCACTGAATGGTTCAAAATGGCAATTGAAGTACATGTTCTCACGCGCAAATTTTATAGCAAGCTCCACTCTCCCCAATGGTTTACTTTGACTTGCACAACTGCCATTGCTCAAAGGCAGCATGCATACCGCAGATTTAACCGACATAAGTCCAGTTTAAACAGACAGAAGTATATAGAAGCCAGAAGTAACTGTAAGAAAGAAATAGCGACAGCTACGAGAGATTTACTTAAACCACCAAAAAACGCATCGAAGCACAGAAATTAGGAACCCGTGACTTCTGGAAAATCTACAACAGTGTAGTAAATAATGGGCAATCAACAATTCCCCCACTATCCAACAATCATGAGATTGTTTGCTCAGCAACTGAGAAGGCTAACATGCTTGCCAGTCGGTTTGCCTCTAACTTCACAGTGGACCCTGCTAACCACCCCCTCCCTGACTTTCCTTTGCGGACAGACACCACACTAGACGATCTGAAAATCACCCCTGCTCAGGTGCATGCTATCATAAGAAATCTTGACACTGCAAAAGCATGTGGACCTGATCTCATCCCGGCTGTGCTATTAAAAAAGTGCTCTGCCAAAGTAGCTCTAGTTCTCTCCAAACTTTACAATAAATGCCTTAATGAATCTTGCTTTCCTGCCTGCTATAAAACTGTTTCTGTAGTACCGGTTTCCAAGAATTCTGGCGAAAGAACTGACCCAGTAAATTATCGCCCCATTAGCCTACTCCCACTTTTCACCAAAATATTTAAGACCATATTTAACAAAGCTCTAGTCCATCACCTTACAGATGCTAATCTTCTGACTGAACAATAATATGGATTTAGGCGAGCCTGTTCCACAGCAGACATCCTAACTGTAATCTCAGAACATATATACCATTCACTGGAAAAAGCGGGAGAGGGTAGGGGGTAGCTCTAGATATATCTAAGGCTTTTGACAGGGTATGGAATGAAGATCTTCTCAGGAAAATCAGATCATACGGTATCACTGGAAGAATACTTAACATAATTAAATCCTTCTTAGATAAGAGAAAAATGCAGGTTGTCCTCGACAGTCGTATATCTAAATAATATGATATAAATGGTCTATCCTTGAACCTCTATTATTCCTAATATTCATAAATGACCTCCCTGACAAAATTGTCTCTGAGATGGGTATATATGCTTGTGACACCACGCTCTATAACAGGCATGACAGGAAAACAAATGAACACATATCTAAAGAAATGGCAAAAATACTAGAGGATGACCTCCAATCTGTAGTGGAATGGGGACAAAAATGGATGGTCACATTCAATGCTGCCGACATCCTAACTGTAATCCAGTAGTTTCTTCTCCAGAACCGCTAGATTTTGGAATTCCTTCTGGGTCCCTACCTCCCATACTATACTGACATGCAGAAGTTCAAGTGTAACGTGAACCGACATCTTGCTGCCCAACTCCCTACATAGTACCCCTGATGCTTATGCCCCTGATAGTAGCCTCCTACATCAAAGCGGTAATGGGCCCTGTTTGGGATGAAAATGTAATAATAATAATAATAATAATATATATATATATATATATATATATATATATATACTAGCAAAAGTACCCCTCGTTGACTGGGTTCAAAAACAGCCTACAGAAAATGGACTCTGATTTATGAAAGTATGATAGGTTATGAAAAGGAACGGTTGTAAATTTGGGTTGAATTTGGGGGTATCAAAACCAAAGCAAAATATGACGAGAGTAAAAATAAAATAGATAAACCCCATAGTTTATTATACCATACCTGTTTACACTGAAACACTTATCACAATATTCTGTGGATATATATTAAAAAACCTTGTTAAACTTTGTGACATATTTCCATTCTATGGAAGTCAGGTGCGAACGAACACACCATAATTTTATTATACCATATTTCTTCAAACTGAAACATAATTATCAAAGTATACTTACGCAGATAGATATGAAAAGTCTTTATTAAAGTTTGTGCCTATTTTCATTCTATGGAGGCCAGATGCGAACGCAGACCCCACAATTTTATATGCAATCAGTTTTTTAAAATAATCAACCATATAGGAGCCTATTCGTGACCACACACACACACACACACACACACACACACACACACACACACACACACACACATGCAGCTTTATATATATATATATATATATATATATATATATATATATATATATATATATATTGAAAATATTTCAATCTTCAAATTCTTCAATATATTATTTAAAAATATTTTTATTCCCAAATTCTTCTTTGGAAAATCTCTATTTTGTACCTATTTACTATGCCTCCCCACGGGACAGAGTTAGACACCAGGGTCGTTTTTTAACGTGGAGAAAAGGTACAAAAATAAAAATTGTCTCAGTCGTGAAGGATTTCTCCTCCACCGAAAGAGAACAAGAAATAGCAGTGCAGCATCTGAAGAACAGATGGTATTTATTTGCTCCCCCACCGAGCAAATTAGGCACAAGGCCGATTTTTAATGTGAGGAGTGAAGGGAGGGGGAAGGGGAAAAGGGGACCAGCTCCCGAGAGGTGGGAAATGGAAGCTGGTTAAAGGTCAGACATGTGGGGTTGCCCCCACATCTGGTCTTTGCTAGTCATAGCTAGTCATAGCTTGCAGTATCTGCCGGAACAGATGGTATTTATTTGCTCCCCCACCGAGCAAATTAGGCACAAGGCCGATTTTTAAAGTGAGGAGTGAAGGGGAAATGGGGACCAACTCCCCGGGGAGTAGGGGAGCTGGATAGTGACAATTGGTATGAAGGGTTGCCCCTACATTGACCAAGGTCTTATATGTGGAGTTGCCCCCACATATGGTCTTTGCTTGCAGTATCTGCCGGAACAGATGGTATTTATTTGCTCCCCCACTGAGCAAATTAGGCACAAGGCCGTTTTTAATGTGAGGTAAAAACCAGCTCCCCTTAAAGTAGGCAAAAAGGGGGCACTCTGGTTACCAAAAATAATAATTGTCCCAGTATAGAGGGTTTCCCCTCCATTGACTGGTACAAATTATCTTAAGTGCAGTATCTGTCGGAACAGATGGTATTTATTTGCTCCCCCACTGAGCAAATTAGGCACAAGGCCGTTTTTAATGTGAGGTAAAAACCAGCTCCCCTAAAAGTAGGCAAAAAGGGGGCACTCTGGTTACCAAAAATAATAATTGTCCCAGTATAGAGGGGTTCCCCTCCATTGACTGGTACAAATTATCTTAAGTGCAGCATCTGCCGGAACAGATACTACACTTTGATCTTGTCCCGAAGGCCAAGTAAATTTTGTAAGTTAATCAATTGCCATGGTAGTTTGTTCTCAAGAATTTTCATCATTCTTCACCCAAGATTTTTGCTCTTATTATTACTATATGCATTTGTAGAGATGATCAGTTATTTACCATGAGAACGGTTTCGTCATTTTATCACGGTTTTCCAGAAGTGTTGATCATAGATCACCTTCATCAAAACAAAATGTCAGCTGTCCGGATACCAGATCCAATTTCTGCTTTGACATAATAGTTAAGTAACATATTTAATATTTAACTAAAAGATGTTTTGCTAACCCGTGTGGTTCTGCCTTTTTTATATAACATTTAGATGAAGCAATTTATCATATTTATTTTTACTTTTATTTAATTTTCTGCTAAATACCAGACTCATTTAATTAATCATAGAAGAATAAACCAGAAGATATTACCAGACTGCAGTTCCTTAGAAACTACAAGAGCGAAATGTAATTGAGTTTACCAAAGCAATTATGCAGGATTTTATGTGACACTTAATCTTAAATACGAAGTCTGAAATGCAATATATTATTCTTTGATTAAGTACTAAACTTGCTCTCGTAAAAGTAGCAGAAAACTGGGATGGAGAAATCTTCCCACCATCTCAGAAAATGCCAAGCATGTACTGTCGCATTTCCATTAATTTCTATGGAACAATCTACCCACCAAATTCAGCATTCCTGGCGTATTTATTTACAGAAGTCTACAAATATATAGAATTTATGTCAGATAAACATTTACATCATTAACCACATGACAGCCAAACAGAAATTAGTTTTTCCATTTCAACTAAAATTCCAATATTTCAGCAAACCTACTATTCCAACTAGTTCTTAATTAGTCTTTTAATTAGATTTTAAATTGAATAAAATCTCTCGGCAGTTCTTTTACTTTTATCTATTTTTTACCATTCGGATAATTATATTTTACACACAAATTATATACAAATACATATGTACATCATATATATATATATATATATATATATATATATATATATATATATATATATATATATATATATATATATATAAGAGAAAGATCATTAAAACTGTAAGTTGAAATTTACAATCAAAATTTATTATTCGACTGAAAACTCCAAAATACAATTTACAAAGTCTTTATTCCGCAGAGTTTCAAAGAATGCGATTCTTGCTTTTCTTCTCATCAAAGGGCAGAAATAAATCAGCAAATTATATTTGTAGCAATGCTAAAATTTGCTGATTATGACATTAAGCAAAACCGCAATTTATTGCAGTAATAAATTGCCAAGAAAAACAAATGAAAAATGTTGGATATGTAAAAAAATATAAAAACAAATGGCGCATAATATTTTGCGTATTGAGTTTTTTTATTCGGTTGGGATTAAATTATCTATATATAAATATTGGTATTAGATTGAAGTTTACCATTGCATATCAGGTAAAAACTTTTACCAAAATTTTATTCAAATTCATGTGATATTCACAAAGTTATGATATTTTATTCCTATACATATAAAACGAACTCATTTTTCCCCTCTGATTTTGACCTTAATAGGATTAAAAATCAAGAAATTTCATACAAATGTAATATGCACAAATTGCAGCACCATAGCTGAGCTGTATTATAAGCATATTACCTCTCCACTTCCTCGATAATCGTAGATTCCTATATTTTTTCTGCTGAGAGTTCACTGCCAAAATCGGTTAAAATCAATGGAAAATCTTTTCTCTCTAATTAACTCCTCTTACCCCTGTCATCACTTACACTGTTGCGGGATCGTTCACAAGGAACAGTTACAAACGAACACCGGTTTCGGTTTTCTTTACTTCGTAGTTGCTTAAAAAACCTGGAATTAAATTTTACCATGCCTTTCCATTCTATGTTTTTATGGAATTAACCGAAAGCGACATTCCCACAAACATTAATTCTTATCCCACGCTTACTTTTACATTGCTTAATTACCATTTTTTCCCAACATTTTTACACTAAAAAAAGGATTCTTTTCATTTCTTTTTTTATAAAATTAACATTTAAAACATCATTTCCGTTTTATTTCGTTTTGTAGTTGCTTAAAAAAACTGGAATGGAATTTTAACGTTCCTTTTCTTTCTATGCTTTCTACTGGGTGAGACGCACCATAGAATTAACCGAAACGAAGGGTTATTTATGCCATTTTCTTTTTTGTTTTTCACTGTGATTTTTTTTTTTTGTTTTTCCGAACATGTTAATCTTTTTTTAACCCTTATTTTTGCGTTTTGTTTTCAGATTTCTTTTTTAAACAGGTTTGACTTTTTTTTGGGGGGGGGGCCGTCCGATTTTTTAAGAAGTTAAACACCGGTTTTTTTTAATATTTAAACAGGGTTATTACTTCGCTTATTCTTTACTTTACTCCCCCCCTTACACACACACACACACACACACACACACACACACACACACACACACACACACACACACACACACACACACACACACACACACCTCCAAAACCCCGGGCAACCCTGTGTACCCCCGCTAGTACTTTATAAAGGAATTTCCACTGTACATCACTTTATTGCAGGTCTCTTTACTTTATATTATATTTTTCTGTTAAAGAATAATAAACAAAAGCACATCCTAGGTGCTAAGCCTCAAATAAATGAATTATTTATCACCATATCCACCATTTTAAAAAATAACTTTAAACAACGTTTTGTCCACGAAAAAGTCAATTGTTCGATCTGAAAAGGAGATATGGTTCTGGCGACATCAACTACTTTCCTCCACAGGGCATCTTTTGAAGTAAATTGCTCTCCTCCCTCACAAAAACTCTTTTTAATATTGACCCGAGATATTCAATGGGGTTATTATCCAGTGGCCAGCTAATGAGGGTTTCTCCAAAGAAGCCCATAGATTCAAGGAAGGCTTCAGTCGCCCCAGCAGAATCGAATGGTGCATTGTCATGCATAAAAATCATTTGAAAGCGACGTGACAATAATAGGTCATCTAGCCATGGTGACAAATGTTTTCCAAAAAGGTTGTGTGCGCATTGCTGGTAAGTTTTATACTCTCTGGAACTCGGAATAGTCCAACCAACTTATTCCCAATGATTACTGCCCAATACGTGATGCCTCCACCTCCTTGTTGGTGATGAACTCTATAAGGAGTTGGAGTTCCGTTCGAGTTCCAAACTTTGGCCCACCATCCTGACTGTCAAAAGTAGCACGGGTCTCATCTGTAAATAGGACACATTGGAAATCCATTTTCATGTAATTCTGTGTCCAATCCATTCGTTTTCCCCTTTGTTGTTTGCTCAATGGAGACCTTGGAATAGTTTTGATGTTCCTTACCATCCCCTTCAACACATTACATCGGGCCTGTTTGGATCTTGGAGCGATTCCAGCTCTGGCAAAAATGGAAGTACTGGTGCTGTTTGGTTGACTTCCCTACGAATTTTCCGAATATCAGGATGTGAAAGATTTGTTCTGGTGCGCTTATCCTTTCTGGATTTCGTGTTGGGGTTGTTCACGAATGAAGCCAAAGTTCTTGGATCCCTTTCCAGCTCCATAGCTAAATCTTTGATGAACAATCCTTCTGCGAGTCCTGCGACAATCGACAATAACCGTTAATCGCCCTTCTTTTTGTATTTTAAAAGACCTGCGATAAAGTAATGGACAGTATAAATTATTTGATAATAAATAAAAAGTTATAACTTCGTGAATATCGCATGTACTTAAATAAAAGTTTAGGAAATAACTAACCTTGAAAAAGTCATTTGATGATACAATTTTCATTTTTTTTTTGTAACGTATATTTAGTGAAATATTGCTATTTTACTAAGTTTATGTACAAATACACATACATATACAAATACACACATATAAATACACACGCACACACACACACACACACACACACACACATATATATATGCTCATGTTCTGAGTATATATTTCTTGAGCTTATGGGTTTAGCTACGCCGTTTTTTGAATTGAGCTTTGATGAGAACATGTATTGTTCAATTGATGGAGTAGCAATGGGAAGTCCTTTGGGTCTAATCTTGGTCACTATTTTTGTTGCCTAAACCGATGTACTATTTCCACTATGTAAGTGACATATATGGAAGGTAAAGGGTTATTACGACAATTAAATTTGTTTCACGCCACATTGATATTTAGTATTGAGAGTAAAATTAATAGCTCATGACCGCTCTTAGATATTCTCATTAAAGATCAGGTATGAGATTTGTTACCAGCATATACGCTAAACCTACTTTATATATATATATATATATATATATATATATATATATATATATATATATATATATATATATATAATTTAAAGGGGATTGGAACAGAAGTCTAAAGAGCAGAGTGTATTTTAATGTGATAGTAAAATCACTAATGTAATTAAAATACAAGAAAAAACAGTTCTCGTTGTATTACAGATATATAATAAGCTCAATAGGCATATATATATATCCTAGAGCTATTTTAATATTTAGTAAGATGATTGATAATTTATGATTAAAATTAAAAATATAAAATAGATTTCATAAGGAGGAACACAACAAAGTTAATAAATTGTACGATCGTTTCGGAAACGATGTTTTTATTGAGATAGACATTAAGTCATGGACAATAAGTTTAACATATATATTTTTTAACGTTCCTTTTCTTTCTATGCTTTCTACTGGGGGAGAACCATTATAAGATACATCTGCCTTACTTAAAAAATGCTAGGTTTATTTTTAGTGTCTTTAAAAAAAAAAGCCACCCAATATTTTTGCTGATGAGAAGACTTTGTTTTAATTATTGTCCATGACTTAATGTCTATCTCAATAAAAACATCGTTTCCGAAACGATCGTACAATTTATTAACTTTGTTGCGTTCCTTCTTATGAAACCGATTTTTAATTTTCAATTTTAATTATAAATTATATATATATATATACATATATATATATATATATATATATATATATATATATATATATATATATATATATATATATATATATATATTCCTTTACAGAAATACGAACACTGGCTCAGAGGGTCTGGATATCATTATTGGTAGTTAGCTAAGTCTGGAATTCGAATTCCAGAGTTGCTGCGCTTACTGTGTCTAGCCACACTGATGAATCTTGAAAAACTGAAACACGTATATGTAGACTTACTATTTTTACCAGGTAATATTGCTACTATCATATATTTAAATTTCATATAACCTTGTCTATTTAAGAAAAACTAATAACCATAGTCTTCTTACATTATACAGTTTTTGCATAGTTCTTTGTAACTATTTGTTTTCCTATTTCGTTTACTTTTCAAAATGTCTAGGCTTGGCGAACCGATTTTAACACGTATTTTATCTGCTTTCATGTTTTATTAGCCGTTTTCACATGATTTATATGTCTGATATCTTTCAGTTTGTGGCTTTTTTTTCCGTTGTGTAAAACGACTAAGAATTCACGCAGTTCTGTTTAAAATAAACAGAAAAATAACAGACAACGGACTCGCTTCTAGGTACGGAGAAAATAATAAACTGAATTCCTTATTTAAAACAAGTTAAAATATTTTCACACCAGAAAATGTTATCATTGATTTCATCAGGATCCTTCTTGCATTTATTTTATGGGGGTATTTTTGATATCTTTGTTGGTCGTCTGTCTCTTTGGCAACCTCTAATACCAAACTGATCAGAATCTATGTTCGTTATCTATTTATTATTCATCATAAACTGTTCGCTATCTGTATATTTAAATATGTTCATATCTTATATATAAAGCAGGGTAAGGTTTCTCATGTGTTTTTATTAGTCTTTTTAATACAAAGTAATAATTAATTTTTTTTTGTCAGGCATTTACAGTTGATCTTTATTCTTAAAAAAAAATTATATTTTGGATCGATTCTAATATTGAATGCTGATCGATTCTTTTTGATTAACAAAAGCGTTAGAGGAGATTTCATTCTCACAATAAAGATTATTACCACTTTCCATCCGTAAATACAGGATTACATTTAGTTATATTTTGTCTGTTGTTATTTAATTATATATGCTATGTTGTTATTTAATTATATATGCTATGTTGTTATTTAATTATATATGTTATGTTGTTATTTAATTATATATGCTATGTTGTTATTTAATTATATATGTTATGTTGTTATTTAATTATATGTTATGTTGTTATTTAATTATATATGTTATGTTGTTATTTAATTATATATGCTATGTTGTTATTTAATTATATATGTTATGTTGTTATTTAATTATATATGTTATGTTTTTATCTAATTATATATGCTATGTTGTTATTTAATTATTTATGCTATGTTGTTATTTAATTATATATGCTATGTTGTTTTATCTTAACTGACATAGAAGTTCTGATTTAAAAAGCATGCGTAAACATTTATCTATATCAGGGGTTCTCAACTGGGGTCCACAGGGACCCTAGGTGTCCATAGAATATTTCTGGGGGCCCACAGAATTATTATTATTATTACTTATTATCATTATTATGATAATTATTATAGTTGTTGTAGAATACTTCATTTGCATTAAATTAGTTTTCATTTAAAAATAAAGCTTAATTATATAATATTTCTTTTATTATTAAAACCTCAAAATTTATATGAGTGAAAAATAGAAAGTTGTCTTATGACCAATAGTTATGAAGGGGTTCACCAAGATAAAAAGGAGGGAAAAGGGGTCCATGAGTAAAAAAAGGTTGAAAACCACTGATCTATATCTACCTAGTCAGGCTCATTGCTCAGACCAATATATGACTATCTCTCCAAATTTTCCTGTCTTCCATCAGCTGCCTCAGATCTTCATGATCACGGTTGGCACTGGATGTATGTGGATCTCGGTTGCCCTATGCTCGTGCGTCCATAAACATTTTTTTTTTGTAAAGATAAAAAATAGAAAATATTTCTAAAAGCAAACATATTTCCTATATATATATATATATATATATATATATATATATATATATATATATATATATATATATATATATATATATTTACTAGATTACACGTGACCCGTTGGATCAGTACGATATATTAGCTATGGAATTAATGAATCCACTGTTAATTTTTAAAAAATTATCTGTAAATAATGGCTTCACTTAGAGTTTTAAAAGCAAGTATCATGGTTCAATTGTGCTCTAAACAGAAACATTCATTTCGGACGTTCTCCTGTCTTGTCATAGAATCCACTATTCATTTTATGAAATTCTTTTTACATAATGACTTGAATTTAAGTTAAGCTTAGAAAGTCAAGTACTGTAGTGTAATTGTGCTTTAGAATGAAACATTCATTCTTATAAAAGAGTATACAGTTGATTTCATATGGTGAGTCTTTCTACTTTCTACTGAAGTGATAAAACTTCTCAAATGCACGTGTGATGTTAGGTTGTATAAAACTGTTAACTTTGATCAGAATCAGATTTCATTCTGTAATCGGATTTTTTGGATTATGGATTTTCGATACTTATTGGAAGCATTCTAATATAAATCCTATGTAAGAACACTTCCAGAAACATCAAGTACCTTCCTGTGAAATCTAAAAAAAGATCAAACTGGCCGTTTCCAAATC
Source organism: Euprymna scolopes (assembly GCF_053919585.1). NCBI lineage: Eukaryota > Metazoa > Mollusca > Cephalopoda > Sepiida > Sepiolidae > Euprymna > Euprymna scolopes. The sequence goes on from NC_136484.1 coordinate 73,827,689, forward strand.
AATAAGAAACGAATTCACACACACACGTGCATGCATGCACACACACAGACTCACACACAGACACAGACAGACAGACAGAAAAACAGACACACACATACACACACACACACACACACACACACACAAAGTTTCTTTTATGTAATAGTAGGCATAAATACATACATAAGCCTTATAGAAACAAACGTTGATTACCTCAGCTTTAGTACAATAATTTAATGTGCACAAACACTTCTATATATTTCCACTTATTAATCAATCAGCCGAATCATAGCAATTTCAAACATTTATCAATCTGCAGCTAACGATTAGCAAAATCGATAAACTTTGATTATATTGCAGCCGTAATTGCGAGTTCAGTGATTATTTCTGTCTTTTTGTCTCTGCTGAAAATATGTACGTCATTAATAATGTAATAATCAAACAATCCGATATGGACTTAAATCTCATATGACCATCTTCCTAGGTAAAATATTCAATTGAATTAATTCGGAACAATTTGCTGAGAGAATAGGACTGAAAGGAAAAATGTATTTACACAGAAATATGCATAGATTATATGTGTGTACGCATACAGGGTGTCCCAAAAAGATGCATGCGCCTTTTGAATCGTTATGAGTCTGTAAATTTACTGATTTTTACTTGTAAACATGATTGATAGAAGAGTAGGCGTCTTACATATTAGTGACCCTACGTCAGTAGTGATTAAGTTAGCTAATATGAATTTTGCCAAGGGCCACTTTGAGTGCATGATGATAACCAAGATCTGTAAAAAAGGATCGTTCCCAAGATTGAATGAAAGATGGGTGACAAGGCAGAGGCAGATATTCAACGCCGTAGACAAAACAGGAGTCGAACGAGGTTGGGATCTGACGAATAACGTCACGTTTTCAAACGTGATTTTTATATCAGTCTCTTTTGGAAAGCCATACAAACGAGACACACCCAAATGGTGTAGAAAACTGATGATCTCAACAAACGCTACCAATGTCTCTGCCCATCTACGTCACTCATTTCTTAAGTTATAAAGTTAAGTTTTAGAAGTCTATAACTAGATAAAATATTAGTTTATCTCCTCTGAGATAAATGAATCATGGAACAAACACTAGACGAGACAGCGACCAGGAAAAGAAGCAGACAGTGCGTAAAAGATCAACATGTATAAACACTAGCCTGTATGTAAAAAGACTTTTGCTTGGTTTATTTTGCAATTGAAAATGTTACAGAAGAGTAATAATACACATTCAAAAATACTGATAGTAACACGTTTCATATCTTGTGATATTGGACCTACAAATATCTTGCAACATTTCCTCTACGTCCATATGTTTATAAATTAACCTGAAGCTATACTCGGGTTCGGCTTAAGGTTAAGGTTAATTTATGAACATTCTGAAATTACCCCAGGAAAACTTTGTTTATTAAAAGATATTTTAAAAGTTAGTTTGTTTAAAAGTGTATTCTTACTCTCCTACTTCTATCAGTCCAAATTAATCAATTAGACGTGTTATAACGATTCCAAAATGTGCATACTTCTTGCAGGGGCACTTTTTGTTGTTATTTCATTGTACCTCTGTTGAAATCTCAGAAACCAAGAAGCGCTTCTTGAGGCTAACACTTGATTTCTATATGAAATATGATGTATACATTCGAATATTCTATTAATGTTCTCTTTTACCTCCTAAACATGAAGTTCGTAAAGAAGTTAGTAACATTAATTTTCCTATCCCTATTTATCCACTTAACTGTATTGTAGTATATCTTTCTTGTGATCTCTTATTCTTACCGAATTCCATGACAAGAATTAATCTCATCTCGTAATTCCTACAATTTTTGTGACATTTTAAAATAAATAGCAGCTATCAATCAATAAGTATTCCCTAAATTTCAGATTCCTAGAAGTATTTTAAAAGGCTTTTAGGGGGATATAATGTAAACACAACCTCAAATATGAAAATTCAAACATATTTGCATTGAATTTTATCCAGATTTTTATTTTAAGATTTGGTAAGAGGACATAAAAGTGATGAAAAACTGAGCAATTAATTTGACTCCACTTATAAAGATTAAAATCAACGTATAATGCTACTTAACCTTATGTTTAGAATCCGTATTCCAATTTTGATCAAAATCCGTTACATGATTTTGATTCTAGAAAATATTTTAAACTGAAAGCACAAGAACTTGAAATTCAGATAACGTTGTTTGTTTGAGGTTTAATGACTATGGATCAACTTTAATGCAAATCTCAAATATTTTAACTTTTGAAATGGGGGGTTGTCCCATATCATGTATGCTAAACACACCTTTTAAATATTGTAAGGAAACAATATATATGATGGTCACTTAATACCTGGAAAGATACTTGATATTCTCTGAAAAGCTGCCTGTATAATGAGAAATGTTTAGTGTAACATGGGTTGCACAATGACTAACTTCATTTCTCCTGAGCCGACATTGATTTCATGCAGTTACAGTGAGAAATCCAACATGATTAGGATCAGTAATTGAAGAAGGATTGATGTTATTTTGAAATTTTCCTTCTCCTAAATTAATTTACCAGAATTTATTGTCCATTCTAACCAAAAACAAAACACTAGTGCCTTCCACGTATTAGTCCTTAGTAGTAGATTTTGTCACTAATTTTATGTCACAACTTTAGGAGACATTGTGACAGAAACCTCCCAACAAACAAAAACCTGTCTACGTGCTTCTGCCAATTGTTCTGCACTGTCCCTGTGGGAATGTCACTTCCTCCTTTTCAATCATTCTGTGAACAATTGACATTTGCACCTGTAGCCCGATGTCATTTTTCTCTTTCATTGTCTTTCACTGCTTCCTTTTATTACCTCATCACTAAATCTGACTCATAATAAAACTTTCCATTCGTGAGCAGTAGAACACCTGGAGACGGTCGTGTTCTGAAGACAATTTCTTTTATGGGAAAGTAAAAGACCGCATAGAAAAATTGAAGCACATTCATCTGAATTAGTTTTTATTCACTATAAAAGATAGAACGTAGATGAATTTATGTTCTTGTGTTGGTAGAGTTACCTCCCCCTGGAAAAAAGAGGCATGACCCTGAATGTCTAAGAAATATTAGTTGTAAATGAAAAGTAAAGTGGAGACATTGATAAGGAGATCCAAGATTATTATGATTAATCAAAAGAGTATTCAGTTCAGTAAAACGCTGGATTTCAGAATGGAATCATCCTAAGAAAATCTAAAGAAATAACTTCTAAAATTCATACTTCAACAATTTTGACATGAAAGATATTGGAGTAAACACTTCATTAAAAAAAGTTAAAAGTTCTCAAGTTCTTAGAATGTTCAAAGTGTGGAAGAAGACACGAGTATTAGAGATGTGTATGTCTATATGTTTGTTTCCTGTCACTATTTTATTTCATTTTTTTCACTCGATGTTCTCAGAAATCAAGAGATCCCATTCCTAGCGGCTAACACTTCATCTCTATATGAGATATATAGATATTCAGATATTCAATTAATCATCCTTTATGCCTCAAATGTTGAGTTAGTAAAGAAGTTTAGAATATTAATTTGCTTTTTTACAAATGGCCGGTTCAATACGTTATATCTTTCTTGTGGTTCCTTGGTCTTACTGGATTCCAAGGCAAACACTCATTTAGTGTGGTGGAGTATCCAGCTTAATGATGTTACTATACACAACATCACTTGAAGAAGGTACACTATTCATTATAAAAGTCACCGTGGTTTAGCCATACAGAAGCGATCTTATTTGGGTCACGAATACAAAATGTGATTTTGAATATTTAGTCAGGGTTTATTTGTAGGGAAAAGTATCCTCATGCCAGGTTGTACTGACAAACTCCTGTACGGAGAGATCTTAGATACTCGACAACAGTATCTAGTAGGCATCCAAGTTCACTACGGTCTAGTAGGCATTCCAGTTCTCTCTCGGTAGACATTCAAGTTCTCTCCTGTAGGCATTCCAGTTTCTGTTAGTATGGATATGTTTGCCAGTTTAAGAGATATTATACATATACGACCATTGTCACTGCATAAATATATATCAGGTGATTGGAGCTCGTCAGCTTTAGAAGATAGTCCATCTATGGGAAGCTAAAATGATTTCAAACCTCCTCTGCTCTATGAAATACCGACCGATGGGAAAGACTTCAGGAGGAAGACTCAAGGAAAAATCCGAAATGGAACCCCTAAAGTGGTTCAGCGTTGCATAAACTTTGTTCTACATGCTCATACGATGACGTTGGTGCCAAACTGTATCAACATTGTTGTTTCTTTGTATCCATCAACGATGTGGAGAGGGAGGACGTGCTACACGGACAAAGCCTGCCCTCCATATCACACCGCTCAGCCTGTATCCAAAAGATGCCTCACCCCTGATAGATCCTGACTTGCCGAGACCTAATAAATATGTGTTCACTTCTATGTCCATGAGTTGAGAAGTCATTCGCTTCCTTTGCATCAATACGCAAGGGGACTGAGCATAACCTTGTGTTAGTAGACTGTTCTGTTCTGTTTCTCACAGATTAGTTATTGTTTTTATTAAAGACTAATATCTAATATTTCACACAGTGAATCGTTTTCATTGACAAATGTTGAGTAAACGCCTTTATGTAAAATTATGTTTCTAACTTATTTCAGGAGCGGATTGAGGTAGCACAGAGCAATTGATTTGACTGCCTTCCACTTCTATTCAATACAGACAGGAAAAAATTAGAAGGAAAAAGAAAGCTAAAGAAACTGGGAAGAAAGAGAGTAGCTTATATAAACTATTTACATTCGTTCGTATATTTATGTTCGTACAGCTTCTACACTATGCTCACTATGCTCATGGAACCATTTAAAATGATTTGGAAAGCATTCCAACAAATTGCTTATAAAATATTCTTTATTTTTCTTATTCGTTATTTATTTTCTCATAATAATAACAGGAATCCATTATGTGATTATATGTATTTATATACATATTCTGTGATTATATACATATTTATATACATATTCTGTGATGATATACATTATACATATTTATATGCATATTCTGTGATGATATATATATATATATATATATATATATATATATATATATATATATATATACATATATATATATATGCATACATATATATATTCTGTGATTATATACATATTTATATACATATTCTGTGATGGTATATATATATATATATATATATATATATATATATATATATATATATATATATATATATATATATATATACATATATCTATTCGGTGATTATATACATATTTATAAACATATTCTGTGATGATATACTTATATACATATTCTGTGATTATATAGATGTTTATATGCATATTCTGTGATTATATACATATTTATGTAATATTCTTCGTTTGATGATTAAATTTCGTATTGCTATGGTGATTTTCATTCAATCATCACCCTTCACTTCTTACTTCAGATAATTTAATGGGTTTATGAATGTATCGATACAATTTCATTCACTTCGTTTCCTTCCGATTAACTCCAGCATGTCTGCCTTATATTGGATTCCATCTTCGTGCTTAGATTGTTACATATGAGTCGTCGTCTTTCACAATCAGGATAAAACGTTGTAAGAAAAAATAAAATGGGAAGCAATTATTTAATCAAAATATGATCCACCGAATTCAATAACTTTTTTGTTCAATGATTAAATAATGACAAAATCCGTTAATCTGATGAAATCTTGTCGGAAATCCAATAAATGAATGTATGTTGTCTTCTATATTGCTAAACTCCTTTTTGAATATAATAAAAGATGCACAATTTTTCCCCTCTGGACCAAACTACCGTAGGTTTACAACAACAGATGGCGCATAAAATTTATTATGTTTACGCTAAGAGCCTTTGCCTTATTTAACTATGAAATGCCATTACAAACACATTAATTCGTAATATTAAAACATTACATTTATTCCTAGAAGCGCCATCTTCATCATCGTTATAACCTATAGAGGAAGTAGCTCAAATTTCTTTCCTTATTCTGTAAGTCCTCTTCCGACACCATTCTACACCGCGTGTATTTATACTTTTTCCTACTTTCCTAGATCTATTCCGTTATTACTAGTAATTCCATACACATTGCCAACTCTTATCGCTTTACCCTTCCACAATTAATGATTTCTTCCTCTTCCCATCCCTCAGAATCTCATTGGTTTAGATCCACATATTCGTACATTCCAGAATGAACGAACCATCATTAAAAAAGAACGCTCCACAGATTACCACAAACATGGCTTCCTTGAGTAGAACCATCACATATTCAAACTTCGGAATCTCGCAAAAAAAAAAAAAATAAATAAATAATTCGCACTTCATTTAAATTATTACCAGTGCTCTTTTCGTAAATATCTTACTAACATGTTTCGTTATCCTTATCATTAGTAAACAAATTACTTCGTTTATTGTTTATTTTTTTGTGTTATTTAAACAAACAGAAATTGGAGTTTCATATTTCATTGCTATTTACATTTCTTTCATTTAAAGTGACAAATACAGTGACAATGCATGATTAATTATATTTTATAATAGTATTAAAGATAACTAGAAAGTAATTCGTTTTTACTAAACGGTTATTAGGAATGCTTTAGAAAAACATTTTGTCTCATTTTTTTTTCGCGTTGCCGATTCGATTTTTAAGTTTTCACGTTTGTTTATATTATAAATGCTTCCAAAAACTATAAATGCTAAAATTAAATCATTCTTTCACATGTTAAGATGTGATTAACAATTACTTTGTATTAACCTTTCTTATTTTATTAATATTTATGGGATAATATTTCGTTTCATTTTATTTTCGACTTTCAGATTCGATTTATAAGTTTGCATGATTGTTTATATACACAAACTATAAATAGATAAAATTACATCATGCTATTATTACACATGTGAGGATGTGATTAAAATTTAATTTTACTTAACCCCATCATTTAACAAATAAAAAAGAGTAAATATGAAGATTCTTTCCACCTTCGACTAACCCTTAAAATTTCCACTTGTATAGGTTTTCGAGAGTTCTGACAGCAAAAATAACGTTTAAAATTCCGGCAAACAAGAATTTTAAAAAATATTGAAAACTGTTACTTGCAAAAAGTAGGGGATCACTTGTATATAATAATTTAACGTAAAATGAGAACTCCCTTTATGGCCACCTTTTGTTGGGGTGGGGGTGCGGGTCAGCATACAATGAACACAATTTAACGTAAATTGAACACTCACCTTTTTTTTTGGGGGGGAGGAGGGGATAACAGGCATTGTTAATCGATTTGACATGCACCAACCCCAAACAAAAAAGTGGGTGCCCATTTTACGTTAAATTGTGTTCATTGTATGCTGACTCCCCCTTAAAAAAATGTGGCCATAAAGTGGGTGCTCATTTCGCGTTATATTATTAAAGAAACGTGATGCCCCACTTTTTAAAAACTAACATTTATTCATACCTTGAAAACTACTCGTATGCGGATTTGTAGACGTTATTTTTGTTTTCAGCACCCCAATTTTTCGAGGGTGAAAAGATTCTTCATATTTACCAAAAAAATAAAAAAGAAATAATAATGCAAGATGAAGTTTTACGATGAATAAATGTGTTTCATTTTATAATTTATAATTAAAAGCGTTGAACAATACAAAATGCAATTTTGGGTAATTATTTTTACATTGGGGAGGGGTAAATATTCTTCCATCTTACAATTGAATAAAAAAAATAGTGTGAAAGTTGAATTTCACCTGAAAACACTAATTACAAATAGCGCGGTACCAAAATGCATAAGCACGAAATTTTAAAGTAGATATTGATCTCGGATGCATATGATGGCAGAGCACGATACCATATGCGATCATATGCTAGCATAACTTGGTGCTTATGAATTTTTTGGTACCGCACAATTTTGAATTATTTTTTTTCAGGTTAAATTCATGTTTTATGACATTTTTTTTTACATTGTAAGGCTGAAGCACAGATTACTTACTAAACACCCTCAATGGCTTTCAGAATAATAACATTGTTATATCAACTTTTTGCATGATTGCATTTTCAATAATAACATGATTAAATTTAACCAATTAAAGTTTAAGAAGCAGATTCACCATTGTTTTGTTATTTATAGAAACTGTTCTGTTTATGTTTACTTTTACAGCTTAATTAAAACGGTCATTTTCTTCAATCGCGTTTACATTTATATTTGGTAATGTACAGGTGACTACAGGAATTTAGTTCCCTTTAAGGGACACATGGTTCAATAGATCTTTGTCACCATAACTCCAGTCTTGCCAACTAAAATGCCTTGCCTTGAACTTTACCCTGAACCATAACCTGAAAAATACCCTGAACCTTACAACAAATTTTGTGACAACCCCACGCCCAGACACAAAATGGGATGTCTATTCCGAAAGCCATTTTTAACATGAGGAGGGTGGGGGCAGCAAACGAGAAAAACAACAGTCGTATTTTAAATTTTTACGGGGGGGGGGGGGCATGCTACCACCGGACAACGCTGGTTAACAGGTTCTGCTAGTATGTAATAAACAAAATTAAAAATGATAACTTCTATAAATTTCATTAAGTTCATATGGAACACAATTTTTTTGGTTCTTATGCTTTTTCTTTTTCTTTGAGATGGTAACTTATGGTCACTGTTGAAACATCAATGTTTTGAGTAAGGTTTTGAATAAATGAATGGATTTTATCTTCTATATGGCTTGATGTTTGGTTTTGGAGTAAATATGTGGAATGCTATAAAAATCGTATCACAGTTCTCACAGTTTAGTCACAATAACCTAAAGTATGCTCTAAACAAACTTCAAGATAACAACGTTTGAATATTTCACTAAGTTCATATGGGACACAGTTTTTACCCCGGTTTCTTTTGATTCATCAAGTCCATGAATCAAGGTTGAACTGTTCTTACAGTAAAAGTACTAGTTTGATGCTATTGACCGATTCTTTCCTTATGTCCAAACTTGAATTCATATTTAGAAAAACAAAGTTCCTGTTGTCGATATCAGAGTGGCGAAAGAGATATACGTGACAAAGTGCACTCTGGACTTATACCACCGAGGCATTAAAAGCCGCTGGCAAAAGTGCATTGACAATGGTGGTGACTATGTAGGAAAAAATAAATTTGCCCGTTTTTATAGTGCTACTCTCGTCTTCGTAGCTCCCCAATGTTTTAGTGTTTTAGTTTAAAAATAAGAAACCTTACTTTTGGAACGAACTTCATATGTACTAAAGGCAACTTCAGGGTTGTATATTTTTATTATTATTTGTAGTGGAAAAAATTATGACATAATCTTTCTGGAGAGTTTCACTACATGATTGAGAACAGAACATCTGATTAGGGATGGTATTTCGCTTATGTCTACACGTGTGTTGATTAACAGTTTATATTGAAGTACTTGCTGAAGGTATTTTCAGGGCTGATTTTTATTTTTGTAGGTAAGTTTCATCTTCCTCTTATATACAGAATCTGGTATTCCAAAATGGTAACTTATCTGGTCCTGGCTAAACTTAATAGTGCTCAACTTTGTTCACTTAAGGAGAAACACTATATCAATGTAATTATGTCTTACTGGTAAAAAATATATGCAATAATCTTTTCATAAAAATAACTAAATTGAACACTGATAATCCTCAAAATAATGATAAACAAAGTTAGCAAATATATGCTCCTTTTCTGGTCGCATATTTTTGCTAGTATATATATAATGTTGAGTTTTCTAATGAAGAGTCGATTACGACAATTTATTTTTTAACGCATGCTACTTCTCTTCCAAAGGAGGAATAAATGCATAAGAGAATTGTATATTTACCATAGAAAAGACAATACACCTCTTAAATTAAACAATGAAAGATAGTATATTAGTCTGAAATAATATAGTAAACTAAATTGAGTATTAAATATAGTATAATTAATAGAAGTGATAGCATAGTTTCTGCTTCTAACAGATACCAAACCTACATTAATAACAGAAGTACAGTATCACAATAAATAGAACTAATAACATAGGTTCGGCTTCAATCAGATTCCAAATCTCTATTAGTAACCCAAGTACAATAGCATAATATAAAAGTAATAATATTATTTCAGGTTAAGATAGATGACGAATCTTCATTTGTAACATAATACAATAGCATAATTAATAAAAAATAATAGTATAGTTTCGGCTTCATACAAACAGATACTAAATCTTTATTAATCATAGAAGTATCTACAACCTATTTCTAAAATTTTATTTCTTTTGCAGCTCTAAATCGACAGCATTTTAAATTGCAACGAAGATGATATGCCGTGAGACAGACAAACCTAAAATGTCGACATGATGTCAAATAATGAATAACATCATCAGAATCATAGAAAGGCAGAAGCAGTTACTTTATAATAGAGCGAGAAGGGAAATCATTAGTTTTTAATATTCAGTAAGGATAAGTGGAAGTAATTTCTTTCCCTCCTAAGGATGTGTTACACATAATTTGAAAATTTCCCAACCATGTTTCTATGGAGGTCTCAGCAGATAAGAGAAGTGAGAAGAAATTGGAAAAGGAATAATTTTCTGGATATATTTTTGGCAAAAAATTATAGAATTTTATTTTTCTCTTCTTTTGTGGTTAATCCGTTTGGACACAGACGAAATACCCTACCTACCTTAGATGCATAATTTAACAAATGGATTGCAATATTTTTAGTGTAATAAATGAGGATATGATTAAAAATAAAAAAAAATGAAATGGTTCTATTTATAGGCTGGGGTGATAAGAACTGACTAATAAAATGGAACAACGATCTACTATCGACCAATCAGAAACCAGAATCACTCTATAACACTTACTGGATTTTATAAAATTCTCGTACATAATTTTCATATCCACACGAGAACGAATTTTGCTCTTCATCTGCCAACTTTTACAATTCAAGAATTCTACAGATTGGCTATCCCACGGGAATTCTAATCTTCGTCAGCAAGCTTTTACAATCCAAAGCTTCTTTGGATTGATATTACCATTTTGTTTGAAACAACATTTCTCTTCTCTTCTAAAACTAAAATGGGTTATAACTCAAAAGATGCTATCATGATCTATGGAATTAGCTAGGATAAGCAAATTAAATTGTTAAACATGAACTCTTCTTTAATTTAAATTTTTTTGATAAATGTTACTTATTTTTATAATGATGTTATATCATTGAAGAATAGGAGACAAGAACTTGTGAATGACTTCCCAACAAAAGCGAAGAGATAACAACAGTGAATGTCTGAAGCAGACGTGTAAGTTGAGATGTGATGATTTCCCTTCTCTTTCAAAAGTCAGCTTGGAAGGTGAAGTTGGGTGTCCTTTAATGCCAGCTGAATAACAGGTATGAATTTACAAGATCCTCATTAAAGAGATATAATATCAATTATCCCGTGAACAGTAAAAATGTGTGATGTGCTGTCTTGATGAAATTGTGTTGCAGGTCCACACAAATGCGTTATTGTGTAAAGATCGTATCCTGCTTTAATAATATTGCTAAATGTAGACAGCTTGTGTTTAAAACCACGCAAGAATGGATAAAGGCAAAAATGACAACTGACAAGATCTGACAATCTATTTACCTTTATGTAATAGATGACTCAAGGTCTCTCTGAGATACAAGCAGGGGCATGTTGTAAAAGTCTGGTGATAGCCTTGTGAAACCCAGGGTCAATTGTATGGCCCAAAGATTTGAGTATAAATCCTAGTACTGAAAAATATTATGAACAAAAAAGCTAGTTTGAATATGATTGAATGCCCTCCCCTCTGCCAATTTAGAATCTCATTGTGTAGCCCCCCCCTCCTCACCCTCCATGGTATATTATATAGAAAATAATTCATAATTGTTTTCAGAAAGCTTACTGATTTAAAATTTATTTTTGTGTTAATTGCAATTTAAAGTAAAAACATTGTTTCAGCATATTTGACATGCAGAAAAGAAACCCTTGAAAACCCAATATTTACAAGTGTGTCAGCTAGTAGATGCATAAAATAAATTAAATTACGATTTGTATGAATAATAATTATTATCTTCATCTTCGCTTTAACATTCTTTTTCCATGTTGGCATGTTTTGGACAGTTTTAAGAAATTGATTTCCAAACTAATCTATCTCTGGCCAAGTCTTTATTTAACCCATTTTTTCTCTAGTCCATTTTCATCACTACCCTTTTTCTTGACCTTCTTCTGTTAACTAAATCTGCTACCTTACCTGTTCTACAGCTACTGATTGAAGAACTGCCAGCTATTCTTTCAATATGGCCATATGACCAAAGTTTTGCACACATCTCCCTAAACTTTCAGACTTAATCATCTTCTGAGGTTATCAGAACTAAGCTCGTTTTTAACTCTCAAATAATATATCTATCGTAACATTCACGTTACATTTTCTTAACTTGAGCAGTTCTGTTTTGTTGACATTGTTTTTCCATTAATAGAATCAGGTATTCATAGGACAGGCCACGTGAAAGTTAATTAGTTGCCTACAGAGTTTTATAGAATATCAACATTGTAAGATCATTTTATTTTGAAAGTGCAGATTATTTCTTTTTATAGAAGTCACTGCAGAAAATACATAAAGTCATTCGATGTAAGAAGATAAAAAGAACGGACAAGAGGAGATGCCTTCAGACAAAACTGTAAGTATGAGTAAAATAGTCAGTTAGAAAGAAGTTCCACAATTTTGCAGTCCTTGGAAAGAATGCAGTAGACAGCTCTATTATGATGAGCTATCTGAGCAGCCAAGACGACTAGAGTAAGGAGTCAAACCAGTTGTAATAAATAAAGCAGGAAATAAATCAGAAAAATTCTAATATTAAATGTTACAGATTTATTATTTCGTATGTGTGTATTTAGTAAATAAATTGTCTGTAATTGATACGAGACCCCACTCTGGGGCAAAATAGGTCTGGGAGCAATG
>NC_136484.1:73848138-74005638 GCF_053919585.1 Euprymna scolopes
ATCTATTATTTAAGCAATATAAAACTGGAATATTACTGTATTTTAATTACATTTTATAATTGATTATAGAAAAAACAAAATCGTAAACTAAGCAAAAATGATTTCTCCGTCGAAATAAAAAAATACATTTGAATTTCACTCAAGTCACTTAAAATAATAAAATTTCAAATAAAACTTTTTTTTTTAAACAAAATTTGCTTTAAACTAAGTGTTTGGTGTAAAATGATTTTTTTCTTTAATCAAAAATTCACAGACGGTAATACCTCAAGCAATTACAGTACAAACACAACTTAATGTGTTTTTATATTTAAAAAGAGTTCTTAAATTTTGTTAATTAACTGGAAAGAAGTTTATAAGACTTGAAAATTTACGCGTGCGGGAAGAATATCTGCTAAGGAGAAAAATCAGAGAAATTGGATTGTTGCTGGCACGTTGCATCCACTGTGTGGGAGCTACGTTGATCAGTAAGGTGTCAATGTAACCGAAATTTACTAAAATAATTTTAGGATTACAAAAAGAAAAAAAGAAAACAGGAATTACCAAAGATACAGATCAAAATAAGCACAAAAAGGGCATCAAAGCAACCCCGAGCAGGTAATACTGCTAGTATATATATATATATATATTTATATATATATATATATATATATATATATATATATATATATATATATATATATATATATATATATATATATATATATATATATATATATATATTAAAGTTTTAAAGGGATAAGTGGAGTCATTATTAGAATTTTGAAGAAGATCAATGGGAGGAGAAAAAAATAAATGAATAGTCACGAAAACTAGTCAAAAGACTATTCGACTAAAATAAAAAAAAATTTTTTTTTAATGAACCTCGAGGTCCCTTTCGTCCGACACTTGTCAAGAGATTACGTCGGCAGCGATTAAAATAAAGCAATTTACACATAATTGAAAATGGAGGCGTGAAACAAAAAAAAAAAAAATTATAAAACTACACGGGGTGAATTAAATGAATGAATAACCCGTGATATATCGTCCATATTTCAGAACAAAAAACAAAACAAAACAAAAAAATAAGTGAAGAAACAAGAATAATGACGCAATGTAGGCATTTGTTCCCTTTTGATATATCAGAGCTCTTTAAATAGGTCTTATTTATGCGACAGCTCCTTTTGCCTACAGAGCGATGGTTTGCGCATTAGTACAGTTATGACCTCCAAAATATTGAGATGTTGTTTCGAACGGATCTTGTGTACAATGCGAAAACAGTCGATAGAATATGCTCCACCATATGCTTTATTATCATACAAGTGCGCACCAATTGATGACTCATGAATAGGTGAGCGTCCGAATGTGCTTTGTATATGCCCGGATGTGTTCTGTGAACGTCCGGATATGTTTAACAGTGTGCTTATTCTAGACCCCCAGGTCTTTTGAAAACACGCTGACTCCCAGACGTTGAAACGTACGACCCACATAGTCAGCATCACACTGACATTTAAATTGATATACAACTAAACTTTTTTCTAGTGTGGGAAGTGTATCTTTCTTAAAAGCTGTGGAGGCAGTTTTAATGCTGAACACGACACGAGGTTGCACCACATAGAAACAGTGAGATACAACATTCACATCTGTGGAGAATTCAATATGGAATGGTTGACCCACTCAAACAAAACAGATGATGAGGGGAGGTTCTGCCACGATTTCTCCATTGCTTATGACCTCACTCTGATTGTTCATGAACCCACCCGTATGCCCGACACTGACGGTCAGTATGCACGTCTTCTAGACCTTTTTCTTACAAATTGCCCTGAGCTATGTTCATCTTCTATTCTGTCTCCACTAGGATCCTCCGACCACTCGGTTGTATTAGTAAAGATAAAAATGAAATGTAATAAGTCCTCAGACGTACCTCTCCACCGTACAGTATATCGATACTCTATGACTGACTGGGATAGCTTCCATACATTCATATCTGATCTACCGATGTGCTCCATGTTTAAAAAGAATGTGCTCTCTATAGTATCCAACCTGGCTGAATGGTTAATTGTATATATAGACAGCTTCATACCCTCGAAAAATTCCAGCAAAAACCTAACAGTCAGCCGTGGTTCTCTCCAGAATGTGCTGCTGTCATAGCGTACAGAAATCACTTTTTCCAATGCTTCCAACATAATAGATGTACTGAGACTAAAGCCGCCTTCAGGACTGCCAGCAACCACTGTAAAAGAGTAATAAAGAATGCAAGAGAGTTGTATGCTCAGTCTGTTAAATCCAAAGTAGCTAAGTAGTGCCTTGGTTCCCATCAGTTTTGGCAAATAGCAAACAGGGTCCTGAACAGAAGCGTGTGCTCTATCCCAATCATCATCAATGGACCGGAGGTAATCTCGTTAGCGTTAGACAAAGCCAAACTCTTTGCCAAGAACTTTGCAGGTAATCAACCTCTGCATTTCCTCCTATAATAGAAACAGGCTATGCAACATACAAATATCTGTGCATGATGTTGCCAAGCTAATCAGAAACCTTGATTGCAGTAAACAACATGCCCTGACAGCATTCAAATTATAGTGTTGAAAAAGCTTCAAACAGAACTTGCTTCCATACTTACAAAACTGTTTAAGTGTTATCTTAAGGTGAATTGCTTCCCAACACCCTGGAAAACCTCATCAGTATGCCCTGTATTTAAGAATTCAGGTGATCACTCATCTCCCTCTCAGTACAGACCAATAAATCTCCTGTGCATCACAAGTAAGTTGCTTGAATCTGTGTTAAATAAAGAAGTAGTCAACCACCTCAGCAGAAATAACCTTCTTAGTAACATGCAATTTGATTTCCATATTATTTTAATTGAAATTCATTATTGAGATGTATTTATTGCGGACTATTATTCTCATCTTTATTAGTTGTTGTTTCAAGTTGCTTCGGCGAACTATTCTCTGGCCTTCATCAGGTGGTAACTGTGATGGATAGGAACTTCGAATCTCCTAACTGTATTCTCAGCAATCACTGCCATCCGTAGTTGTTGTCATCTCTCCACGTTTTGGCCAAGTAAGCCTCTGGCCGGCTTTGGGTAGGATTGAAACCGCTATCTTCAGACAAAACGTGGTGAGACGACAACTACGGATGGCAGTGATTGCTGAGAATGCAGTTAGGAGATTTGAAATTCCTATCTGTCGCGGTTACCACTTAATGAAGGCCAGAGGAATAGCTGGCCGAAACGTCGTGAAACAACAACTAATAAAGATGAGAATAATAGTCCACAATAAATACATCTCAATAATAATATATAAAAATCAATATAAATAATACTCATCCCAATAATGAATCCCAATTAAAATAATATATATATGATACGGTACGGACCCGATCATGGAAGATCAGATAATAAATAAACGTGGATTTATAAGATAAAAAAATCCGACCTTGATCACTCTTCGAGGCCCATGGTGCAGTTGATAGAGACGTTGAATCTCTACGGTTCCAGATGAGCATTGTCTGAAGATAGAGGTTTCAATCCTACCCAAAGCCGGCCAGAGGCTTACTTTCCTGGGCCCAACTCTCTTCTTGATCTACATCAATGATCTCCTAGAACACATCCTTAGATCATTCATAGACATTTATGCTGTTAACACTACCATCTATGGCAACACATCAACGGCAATAAATGACAAAGTTCTCTCTGATTCTCTCTCTCCTCTGATCTTGAGCACAATGGGGAAAGAGGTGGCTGTATTAAGTGGTGATTAAGACCCCAATTTGGAAGATTTGTGGAGTGTGAATTCACCCTTTAATAACCACTACTCCCAGGTCCACTCTCATCCAGAAATCAACGTCTATGGGTTAAATATAAATCATTTACAGACTATTTTTTTTTACAAAAAACATATGCATTTACAAAAAAAATCTACAAACGAATCGTATGCAAAATATATGTATGATTGCAGCAAAAAATAATCCATAATTCATGTTGAAATGCTATAAAACTCAACAACCAATTTTTTATTCAAAATTTAATCAATATGAAAGTCGCACCAGATCTTCAGCTTTATATTCTATTCATGTAAAATAATGTTAGTTTTGTAACAAGGACTTGAGTTTTGCTATAAATTCTATAATTTATGGACACTCGTATCTACTAACAGTCTCTACATCTCTATCCTATCATTTTTTACAACGATGAAAGGCCCTAAAATTATGAGACCATTCCAGGTGTGTGTGTTTTTGCATTAATATAGCGTTGATACTTACACGTATTGAATTATTTTTTTGTATGTATTATTGAATTTTTATTCAAATTAAAATATCTGCATTCAGTCGATTAAGTATTTGGGGACCAAGGAGTCACTCTTCAGTTAGCACTATTTTCAGGTCCACTCTCATTCGAAGTTGCATTACATTACAAACTATTTGCTTACAAAATACAAACTTACAAAACAAATTAATCTATAAACCAATCATATATATTCTACATTTTGTCCATACGTCCCCGCTAATCAGTCCGATGATAGCTTTGTTTTTATTGGACTGAGGTATGATTCTTAGTAGTCCTAGGAGATCCGTACTCCCAAGATTTACTTTCTTGCTTTGAGAAGGTTTAATTTATCACTATATCTTTTCAGTACGTATTTGTTAGAAAATACAATTTTGGTTTGGCTGTTTTTTTT
This sequence comes from Euprymna scolopes, assembly GCF_053919585.1. Classification (NCBI taxonomy): domain Eukaryota; kingdom Metazoa; phylum Mollusca; class Cephalopoda; order Sepiida; family Sepiolidae; genus Euprymna; species Euprymna scolopes. The sequence continues at coordinate 73,852,791 of NC_136484.1, forward strand.
TCCTGATTTTAGTATTTAGTTCTGCTCAATTGTTTGTGAAAATGGCCAATATATACGTGAAGACAGAGGAGTTTTCACTCTCACTCGTCTAAAAAACGAAAAAAAAAAGAAGACATTTACGATTTTAAAAAGTAAACAACCTTTTTTTTCTTTTAACTTAAGGAAACATTTTGTTTTTATTTGATTCGTATATATATATATTTTTTTAATATTTCATCTAAGTCTGGAAAAACAACTTGTTTATCTTTTACAAAGATTTTTAGTGAAAAAAAAACAAAAACAATCCAAACGGCAGGAGACACCTTTTCGTGCCTAAATGTATACTACCTAAATTTTTCATGCTTAAATATCACACAAATAGAGAATGGGCAGAAACAGTTGTTATACATTTGTTGTGCCTTAATTTGTCGAAAATAAATAGCAAAACTGTCAGAAATGATAATAATTTATATGTGAACAATTAAATTAATATAATTCTATGATTTTATATGAATTTTTTAGTAATATACCTAGATAGTATGTGTGAACACTGGCAAAGAATAATTTTCGCATTATTTTTTAAGGAGAGTATATCTTAGTAAATAAATAAAAATATAGACATCTAAAAACTTATTATTTAAGTTGTTCGTAAGCTTAATTTTTATTGTCGAATTATTGTCGATTTGCACCATTTCAAATTACTTTTCACATACGATAGGTGTAAGTAATTATATTTAATTAATGTTAGCTCGGCTAATGGTGATTGGAAACAAATAGTGACGTCAAAATTACCCCCTTCCTCTGACGTCATCAGATCGAAGTCTGTCTTTTAGACTTGCATCGTATCAGTTTCATATCCTTTTTCTCTATGTAATGCAGCCCAAAATGAAAAGTTCATTTGCTGCCTTAAATATGTGACAGACGAAATTAAAGATTTAAAATAAAGTAAGTTGCTGTCAGAATTTTAGCTATGCTACACATCCTGTAAAGTCCAGAGGGTAGGGGTAAATCACTCTTTCCTCTATGAAGAGCGTCCAGATGCAAATGCTAATAAAGAAATTTGGATAAGGAAGTAAACTCTCTTTTAAATTAACATCTTTATCATCTCCCCCTCCCCCCAACCCAAACGACCAAAAATATATTCATCTTCAAGATAGTAAAACGGAATGATGCAAAATGGTAGTCCTTGGAGGTTGAAGGATACAAGCATGTGTAGTGAAGTTGATAGGTCAAATGAATTGCCCACTGTCCTCGTTGTGTCTGTGGTGGTGGTGGCGAAGTCTATACCAGCATAGGAGCATTTTGATGTAAAAAAAATGTAGTCAAGTAATCTTTGTTGTCGGTTATGCAAATCTATGCTCCACTAAAAACAAGCTTGTGTCAAGCATTTGTGGAGAGGCAGGTTTATATATACTAATATTCCAGTATCATCAATAAGAAATACAAATCTCTCTTTTTCAGGTTAGCCTCGTTTTGGTGGGTGATGCATTCACCATATCAGTCTAGTATGGCAAATCTTGGCAAGATTCATTTCTGCCGTTCACAGCAAAATATGCAAGCGACCCTTAGCCCATCACAGTAGGTCTACACCATGTGTGTTGCGTGTTTGTTTCAATATCTATAATTTATAAATAGCTATTACCTTGCAGTACATATTTAAATGAACAGAGCATCAGCAGTAGGTAAGTGAACTATTAGTATTTTTTGTGATGTAATGATGTGTTTCTTGCAAGTGAATTTAATCGTAAAATTTGTAGAGTAAACAGAATCTTGGATGAAACAAAAAACGATCACATATATGAGCATTGCGTCATTGTGGATGCAGAATGAAATGGTGCATGGTAACGTCACACCTCATGCATTTTAGTTTATTTTTTTGCTAAGTTGTGTATTTTTACTTACATGGAAAAAAACGACGACTTATTAATAAAGTTCTGCCGATTGGAAACCTTGTGAAATTGCAGTAAAGTTGCATTTATTATGATTATAAAGCTTTTATAAGGAGCTTTTTGTGTATTTAAACTCTGCTGCCTTGATTTGATTAATTTTCATATATATATATATATATATATATATATATATTTAAAAGAGTGTAGCCATCAACAATTGTGGGTTTTTTTTAAAGGTTTTCATCATATTTTTATTTTAAAATATTTTTATAACGCGTTTCGAGCTTAGGGTGTGCTCTCTTCAGATATTTTCGTAAAAAGTTTTTCTTTAAAATGGGAGTTTGTGGATATGCCTCCGCTGATATTAAATATGTTTTTCATAGTGGTGCGATGCGTGTGTTCAGTGTTTAGACGTTCTGTCTCCAACTTTAAGTGTTTCACTGTGACCGGTCAAAGTTAGTTTCAAAGAGTGTTTTTTAGTCCATATGGTGAAGGTTTTTATGGCTTCTTTAGGGTTCTTTTTTAAAGACTTTCTTTCCCCATGTATAGCATACACTCACACACAATCCCATACGCATACATATATATTCATGTACATGTACACATGCACACGCACACAGGCACACACACATACACACGCGTACATACATAGAAATATATGTAGGAGCATACATATATACACATATACATACCCACCTACACACTCACACACGCACTCGCATACATCCACCGCTAACAATTATTTTTATTTTTTTATTTTTTATTTTATATATATATATATATATATATACACTTTTTTTTTTTTTTTTTTTTTCCTACCAAAACACGCATGTATATATGCGCTTAATCATTCAGACATATGTACACGCACCCACACACACACACAAGTAAGATGGAGAATAATAGGTAGAAGATATATATACACACACATACACGCACATACACACATATATGTACACACATATATGTATGTGCACATACACTCACAAACATCCACATACTATGTAGGCACATACACATACACACACACATGCACACACACAGACATATGCAGGGGCTCACACATACGCGTATATCCATATTCACACGAACACATTTACCCACTCATACATGTGCATACATATATATATATACATACATACACACATACATACGGATGTGTATACACTCATCCACCCATATATATATATATATGGGCACATGCATTCACAATCCCACACACACATACATATTCATACATCCCACCTTATGTATATATTGGTTGGAGTTTCCTTTCCAATCCATGCACATATGCATACATGGATTCGGTCACCCAAACATAAGTGCACGTATATATACAAACAAGATGTAGCATAGATAACAGATGATATATAATTATACACACACGCATACACAATCATATGTGTACACCCACGCACATACACATATACACACGCACACACGCGCGCACACACACATACATACGTTTAATTTCTAGTTGTTTGTTTAGTTAACTGACAACTACTTCTACTTACTATCCGACTACATAAAACCTCGCAGCTAACATCACGTGGACTTAATTCATTGAACATTCTTCCACTCGACATCATGGCGAAGAAAAAGAGAAAAAAAAATATATAGAGGTTGACAAAGGAGTATATCTTCGAAATATATTTCTTAAAAAATAAACACTGGTTTATTTTATAAAAAAATTTCGCATTTCAGTCATTTGGCTTCAAACGTGTTCAATACGTATCTTATTTTAATTTTTAAATTTCACTCAATGCTTCTAATAAATATAAACAAAAAACTACCCATACATATATATATATATATATATATATATATATATATATATATATATATATATATATATATATATATATATATGATTATTTTTCTTGGAAAAAGAAACCCAGCAGAGTGCTCAATTAAAAGGAAAATCTGAAATGTAAGAGCGTATTTTTATTATGTGTACAGAAATTTGTTAGATGATATATATATATATATAAATATATATATATATATATATATATATATTATATATATATATATATGTTATATATATATATATATATATTATATATATATATATATATGTTATATATATATATATATATATATATATATTTGTCCTTGCACAAAAGAGCAGGACACAAAATGTTTTAAATAATAATAATAATAGAATAACAATAACAAAGACTTTCGCTGGCGAGGACTACTATTGACCGTAACCAATTATACAGTCCTTTTGAAATTTTCATCTCTGTTTTTCTCGTTATGTACTGAATATTTGTTAATGAAACCTATATGAAATATGTTCCTTATTAAATTTTAAAGACTTTTTTATTCAGAAAGAAGTTTAAAAAATTTAATCTAAAAAAGTTATTTTAAAGTTTTTGTTAAAAAAAATTTAGATTTTCTCATTATTCAGACCTGAATTACAAAGAGGGGATTGCAAAAATGAGTTGTGGTGTGAGGAGTTGTGGCACTATTTCTCTGTGCCACATTTTCTAACACACTCTGCGGCATGGCCGAGTGGTTATTTGGCCATGTGCATAGAAATACAAAGAAACATCTTCCCATAATTCCCTTTCCTAGAGCTCTTCCTCTTTCTGTTCAGGCCGTCATGAGGTGAGCACCATAACTTTTGTCTCTCTGTAAACAGGGGGGGGAGACTAGTTAGGTTAGTTAGCTTTGAAAAGCCTATTGTCCAGTTTTAAATTGTAAAAGCTTTTTGTAATATATTGTATCTCTAATGTAAAATAAAATAGTTATTTATGTTCCATATATATTACAATTGTGTCGCGTGTCGTCTTTCTTGTGTCTGCCATGAATACCCTTATAAATGCCTTCATTGAAACAACGAAGCCGTCCGGAGGATGAAGAAAGAAAATTCCAGTCATAACGCAATCGGGGTGAAGAGGTCAAGACGTTTCCTGGGAGAAGAAGGAGCTACACATCATATCCAACATCTCAGGTATGCTTTTCTTCTTATAGGTCCTAATGACGGCCATCTTCATATCTTCCCGAGACCACTTAAGACATTTAGTGTAACATGTTAAGCCAGTCACACCTCTGTGACCGGCTGATCGTGGTATAAATGGTGCACTATGACCAGGACATGTTGTTTCCCAGCATGAACATGATTTCGACCCTGCAAGTTTTAAATAGATTATGGTACTACCTGTTATAAATGTTGCTTTCAGACGAAAGATTGATTCTGGAGAAAAAAAAACCCACGGCACAACCAAAGGTGATAACCACTAGACGAATAAAGAAAAAAAAATGGTCCACAGTCTTTAAAAACTGGACAAACTGAATATTTCAGGCAAAATTAAAAAAAAAAAATGGCACACTCAATGGAGCACAACACACGCGCGCACAAAACCAAAAAAAAAAAAAAAAAAAAAAAAAAACGCACTCAAAGAAAAAATTCAGAACCTGAAAAAAATGCGAACAAAAGATCGATTAAAAGAAAAGGGTATTGAAAAATTAGCCTTCGAAAAAAAAAAAAGTAAGAATGTGTCCCTCTACAAAAAGAAAAAAAAAACAGAGACGAAAAAAAGTGTCTCTAGATTATGCAAAAAGAGATATCAATATCTCTTTCTCTCACACGCTCTCTCCCCCCCTCTCTCTCTCTCTCTCTCTCTCAAGATATATATCTATATGTGTGTGTATGTATATGCATATTTGCGTGGAAAAATATCCTTCAAGCAATGCTGGAAAAGTAAATTTAAAAGAAAGAAAAAAAAAAAGAATACCTAACATTATTTTTAATTTGATCTTTGTTTCAGATTTGAAAAAAAAATAGAACTCTTGCTTCAATATTTCGTTTTGTGAACTATGGAAAGAAATCATAAGTTATGAACAATGCATTTTTATCTGTTTCATGTGTTGTTTTTCATGTTATATAGCAATTAACGCCGAAACATAGGTGGACTTTTTGATTTGATGTTTTTTTTATTGATTGTTTTGTCTGTTAAAAAAAAGAAAGAAAAGAAAAAATATTATTGCTAAAAATTTAGATTACATAATATGAAGTTTTTTTGTGTGTGAGCGCCTTACGGAAAGTGAGATCCGTTTTTGACAAGCTCAAGCTTAAGCAATAATACTATACATCTAAAGAAGATTAGGTTTGAGGCTCACAAAGTCTATACTAGAATTGTTCACATGGACACATGACACAACAGATAATAGCTTTGTTTATCAATCAGTTTTAGATGATAGTCTTGCAGATTCGATGCTTATTACAGGCGATAATAACTAAGAATATTATAACAATTAACATTTATACAATCATAGTTGAGGGAATGAGAAACATATATAAATAAACGGTCCAGTTTGAAATTCTGTACAAGTTCCCGGGTTTAGCACAAAAATTCCTAAGTTTGATTATTAGATTCCTATGATCGAAGCAATGTATCTGATGAGGGTCAGAAGATACATCGACTGAAACATCATGAACACTAAGATTAGAATGCTAATCCAAATATTAGAAATTATCAATCCTCACCTACAAAAATTCCAAAACATAGAATTATACATCTCAAAAATTCTGACAGACATACATCTTAACTTAAAATGAGATTATGTGAAAACGCAGCTGTATCGAAAACTATGCATTAAAATGGTGCAATTATTTTTATAGCATAACAACTATTCAGTGTGGTTATAAAGCTCCATGTTAGGCAAAATGGCTGACGTTTCGGTCTGATTTTGATGGGATTAAAAAAGATAACATGCTGAAAAATAGTCATTTGATTGAATGAAATTTCTGGAGTTTGCATTTTTTTATAATGCTTGTTATATGTTTCGTGAGGACTCATGGCACTATGGATATAAGTGTCAAGTAATAAACAGTACTATGTAACAATCTTCTCGAGGTTGAAAGTTCAATCTTCAGCATGGGCGATACTAAAAATACAATTACTAAGTAATTTTTACTTACTTCTTGCAATTTTTGGCCTATGTAACGTTCGACCTTTTTCAGGTGAGTCTTGTCGAACACAGAATTTCAAGCAGAACGCTTTATTTATTTCATGGGGGGTAGTTTGCTTTTTTTTTCATCAGCCATGATCAAGTAGAAGCCTTAAGTAAATCATAATTGTATTCATAATATTGTCTATACTGATAATTGACCATTTAACCCCCCAGAAGACTGTCACTGATTATATTAGCACTTATATCCGATGCGCCATAATCCAAATTATCAATCCTCATATAAAAAAATCCGAAGTATTACGATGATAACTACTTGAAATTTGTGATCCTAATCTTTTCTAACTAAAATAAGCTTTGCAATATTGTAATTATCAAAATGGCCGCCAACACCAATTAAACAAATATTCTTATGCATTTTTTACAAGTCATACGTATTTTTCAAGAGCGAAAAAAGAAAATTTAGCATAATTTCATCTTTTTAATTATCAACTATTTTGATGACCACACCCGCAACAAGACGCCTGAATATTGCAATTGTTTACAGTTATTATCTCTCCTATGAAATTATATAACAGAAACTTTGGCTGTGTGTGTGTGTGTGTGTGTGTGTGTGAGTTCGTTCCGTATGGACTTGAAAACGACTGGGCCATTTTTTTTTTAATTTCACACAAAGGTACTTGATGTGACTGGGAGTGTTCTTACGTGGGTTTTGTGTCAGATGCCTCAGATAATTATCAAAAATCGATAATCGAAAAAATCAACGCTCTGATCCCCAGCTGGCATCAATTGTGATGGATGGCTCTCGTCTGGGTGAGGCCCCGTGTTTTGACAAGCTTCTGGGTTTGACCTTTACTCCTGATCTGAAATGGAACACGTACATCAAGTCTGTTGCCAAGGTCGCAGGAAAGATGGTGGGATCCTTCTACCGCTCCAGAAGATATCTCACTACTGATGCAATTCTCTATCTATATAAAAGCCAAGTACGGCCAAGGATGGAATACTGTTGCCATATCTGGGCAGGAGCTGCCAAAAACAGCCTATCATGCCTTGACAGAGTACAAAATAGACTTCGTGGTTTAGTGGGGGATGCCCTTTTCTCTACCCTGCAACCCCTCTCCCACAGAAGAGACGTTGCGAGCCTATCCTTGTTTTATCGTTATTTTCATGGCAGGTGCTCGTCTGAACTCCAATCCCTGGTCCCCCCCTCGCCAAACTTTCACGAAAAACACCCGTCTAGCTGAATCCACTGTAAAAAATTTCCCCCACTCTATATCTGTGCCTAAATCAAAACGCGGATTTCATGAGCAAAGCTTCTTTCTTAGAACTGCACGCCTGTGGAACTCTGTTCCGTCTGCCTGCTTCCCTCCGGACTACAACTTGGATGTCTTCAAGTCTAATGTTAACAAATTCCTAATGAACCGCCCCCCTAATTAAACACTTCATAAAATCTCCTCACTAACGTGATGTACTTGCAATAACCCTTATCCCTGAGTGGCTTCCGGGCCTTGATAAGTGGTGATCACTGTGTAAAAAAAAAAAAAAAAAAAAAAAAAAAAAATCCAATTAAAGAAAGTCCAATTTTGACCAAAATTAACGCTTTTATATAACCTAAAATCACAAGTGCATTTGAGAAGTTTTATCACCACACAAGCAGAAAGGCCTAGTCTATGAAATCAACTTTATATTCTTTTATAAGAAAAGGGCACGTTCGAAATGAATGTTTATTTTTAGAGCAGGATCAACCATGATAACTTTTATACGTTTAACTTTAAATCAAGTGATCATGTAAAAATAATTTCATAAAATCAACAGTCGGTTCTTTGATAAGACAGAGGCATATTTGCAATGGATGTTTCTGTTTAGAGCACAATTGAACCATAATACTTGACATTTTAGCGAATTTCAAATTATCATGTAAACGAATGTTTGATTCTATGTACATTTACTTTATTAAAAACGTTTCCTTTTATATTTTTATTGCAAACAGTTTGATCAGATCTTCTACACTGATCTTTTGCAATACTTAAATAAACGAGATGTATGTTGTCTTACTATTTCAATATGGCCCTTCGTTTTTCTTTTGCTTGATGTCTTTGAAACGCGCTTATTTTAATTAATGGTTAACCCAGCCGTCCTTAGTAAAGCCAACCTTCGAACTCCAACCAAAGACGTCGCCACATACTTTCCAACGCACACATATTCAACCATGGGCTATAATTGCTGTGTAAGGGCCAATTTCAGAAACATACTCGAAATCTTGTTATTAATTTTCTTTAGGTTTGTCTCCTTACAGAAAGTATTAGAACAAGTGTATGTTTTAAAAATAATTGTTTGTTATACAAACGTTTTCAATAATGCCAGAGCCAAAGTGCTAAAGATGCAAGCCTGGCCGTATAAAGAGTGCCAAGTAGGAATATATATTTCATGGCCAAGTGTCAACTAAGCATTCATGAACACATTTCTTTTTTTCGAAGAACACATAAAAACGGCTTCTCTCTCTCTCTCTCTCTCTCTCTCTCTCTCTCTCTCTCTCTCTCGCCAACACAAGAAAACAAAAACACCATTTTTTCAACATTCAATTATTCTTGTTTGTTTTCCCTTGTTTTCCTTTTATTCAAGCGTATTTCAATATTATTTGTTTTCCCTTGTTTTTTTTTCAACAACATGCTTATTTCAATATTATTTTCTATTTCGTTCATTTTTGATTCTGTATTTTCTTTTTTTTCTCGTTACATTATATATGTATGCAATGAACATTTTTTTCTTCGGTTTATTAACCTTTTTTTTGTCTGTAACTAATTTTTTCCTTTACTTTAAATTTCTTTCGTGTGTGTGTGCTTTTTTTCCATTTTTCCAAACTACAAAAAAAAAAAGACAACAGAAAGATTTCTGTTGTCTTTTTTTTTCTTGCGTCTCGTGTAGATTTATTCATATATATATTTTTTTATCTCTTTTTAGGACCCTTCTAAAACATTGAGCTTTATTTTCTTTATTTTTTATTTGTTCATATTTTTCTCTTGGTAACCCGGTTCTTTATTTTTCTTTAAATCTGCGACTTGAAGTCACAGAAATTAAACGTATGTTGTGTATTGGGAAGGGGGTGAATATCTGTATGACTGTGTATATACGGTACCAAATTAAACATATGTTGTTAACTGTTGTGTGTTGAATGTGCATGTGGCACTAATAAATGTATGTTGTGTTATTATCATAAACGAACCAGATATGTGTATTATATTGTATTTGTTGTATAACGGACTGTTATCCTAACTAAATGTCTACCGTACAACCTCTTACTTCTAGCGGCGTTCGTGTGTGCTTTCGCATAAGAACGTATAATACACATAACATAACATGACGACATACCTGTTTCTGCTATTGTTTCAACAGTCGTCCTCGAGGGAGTTGGAATCTGTTTAAAGGAACACTTCAAGACAGAACTCAAGACGATGTTAGATTTTATGCATTTTATTCACTCCCATGTATTTATCATAGCAGGAGGAAGTGATCGACGATCTTTGGCTTGGGGTTCTTCTGTCTCCATTCTGAGACACCCTCTCCCTCATGGGAAGGACCATTTTTTAGCCCACCTGTCTTTGTTTGTGCTTCCCATTCAACTACCAACTATGCTTGTGCAAACCGGAACATGTGATATGTAACAAGTCACGTCCGGTCACTGTTCGCGTCTTCTGGTGCAAAGTGACTAGTCACAGAGTTTCACAAAGTTTGACAACCTATCAAAACATAACAATTCAAATCTCTGTTGTCCACTCATCGCTAGATAGATAGATAGATAGATAAACAGACAGGCAGATTAACAGAAAATTTACTGCTTCTGCCCAACTATTCTCTAACAGTACTAACAAGCAGAAGTTTAAATGTAATGTGAAAAGACATCTCGCTTCTCAACTTCCCATGACCCCTCCCGTTTCAAGTGGCAATATACCTTGTTTAGGGGGTGGGGAGAGTAAAAATATCCCGCCAAACTTCTATATTTTGAAAATCATTAAATGTAATTTTAAATTTAAAAACGTGTTTTCAGTAAGTTCATGAGTCCGTAGATATGGCCCTCCTCAAAAAAATAAGGAAGTTTTTATAAGCTAATGCACAAACTCCAGATTGCATTATCTAAAAATATCATATGAAACAAAATCAACAACACTGATAACATTTATAGTTTCGTTGTATGGATTCTTTGTATATTTATTGATGCAACAAAACAAAAAATGTATTATCACAAAAATTCAGTGATAACACATTTCATAAGTGAATCTGGTGCTTCTTCAAGAGATATCCATTCTCAGTAAGCATCGAAAATACGATTCCAATCTGATGTTATACAGACTTCATGTTATGTAGAAAAGTAATAGTTCAAGGTTTAGTGAAAACAAACAAGTATTTTGTTTTTATTTATGACTTTCGCATTTTCTTAGAAATTTTATGAAAGAGAAAATCAAATTCAAATGGTAACTAGCAAGGGAAAATAACTCAATAAGACTAAATCGTGGCTACAGTTTCAAAATGGCTGTTCTTTAAAGACAACTGGAAAATCTCTTTAAAGTTGGGCTATTTATCGCCCTGAGAGGGATATTAAAACACAAAATTCATATTCAAAATAAAAGATCAATATCTTTTTAATATACTATATATATCAGATGTATGTGAAGTTAATTAATTTGCATATTGCTTTGCAAAAAGAAATCTCACTAATTAACTATTCGTGTTCATTGTTTTCTAATTCAATGATAATTTTTACTTTATTATAACACAGTTCGATTTTTTAGATGATAGTATTGATCAGGTGTATGCGATTGTCATAGTTTTAGACTTAGTATTTTTCATAGTAATCGCTCCAAACAAGACATGAAGTCATCGACCCAGAAAACAGCAATTTTTTTTTAGAAACATAGAATGTGAAGACAAAATCAGGGAAGTGACAGTTATGAGACTGTCAAAAGTAAACTGAAGCTTCACTTTCTACTCTTTTTATGGGTGAAAAGAGTTTTTCCAGTCCTTTCCGGTTAATTTACTGTGCTTAAAGCAATCACGTGTTAACTGTTCTACACTTACCCTGATGGATTGTTAACTATGCTGCGCTCTAAGTAACAATTTCCGGGGGGGAAATTCATACATTGCTACCAAAATCTTCCTACTCCAAAACTCGATGTCAAAAACTCAACTCCAAAATTGAAACTCTGCTGTCAAAACCTCTCAACACAACGCACTACTGACAAAACTTGCTAATCTAATATCTAAATCTAAAATCAATGCAGTCTCTGAAAATTCAGGCTTTTTATGTCAAACCGGAAGCATCTCTTGAATATTAGTTGACAATATCGCAAGCATATAAAGAGAAAAGGCAGCCTTTTTCTCTTTTTCTTCATTTTTTCATGCATGGGACTCTACAGGCTGCATGAAACACGTTTGAACCAATTTTTAAGGCGTTTAACCACAGAAAAGTAATTTACTTTGTCCATTGGTAGCATTACAGACCACATTTACTTTCAAGGGTTGTAATTCTTGATTTCTTCAATATTCCCAAAATACCGTGACAATAATCTATTATATAAAGGACAGTTGTGAGTGTGTGGATATGTATGTCCATAGAAATCAGAAACTACACTAAACATACCTATATAACTGTCATATATTTTTTCAAACAGAATATGGTCACATTTTCTTTCGTTGTTGTTTTAATATTCTTTCGTTTAGAGGTTAACAGGAACAAAATTAGTCAGAGAGGATGACATTTAGAGCGATTTGTTCCTCTTGACCTTTGGTGTGTAATTGTGCTATTGATAGATGTGGATGGGAAAGATGAGAGAGGAATACTGGGATAGGGAGAGAAGAGTGGGGGGGGAGAGATGTAGAGCGAGATCCATGCTATTCTTAACTAAAAACTCGTATTTACTCATACTTATTGTAGTTATTGAGAATTGTTATTCCAAGAACCATTGTTTATCGGAAATACAAAATGTTTACCACAAAAATACCATTAAAACAAGCACAGTTATTCTTAATATACTATAGTTTATTTTAACGATGTTATAATGTGGCATGGTTGCAAGATAGCAATGAGTTGGACTTGTAAAATAGTTGCTTGTAATGTTACAGTAACATCACAGTAGTATCTATCTACTTCAGTGATTACCACACGTTTTCACAGTTGGCCAGATTTACTGAAAGAATGACGAGTGTGGACCACATAATCATTTTATTCAATATTCGTAAGCCAGGACGAAAAATGTGGGATAGAAGACAAAACACTAAATTGCGAAAACGATGTAAAAATATTGAGTGATGTACATGCCCCCCCCCCAAAAAAAATCAAAAAACAAATGCAATCAACATATTTATTTACTAAGAAATTATCAAAGGAGGCAAAAATATAATTACATAGCGCAAGGTAATTTACTGTGGCTTAGGGGATAATGTACTTGGTAAAACAGTTGTACGTTACACTCTTTTGGATGTTGATGGTTCAATCCTCAGTGTAAGCAACACTCGAAATACAATACTTCTACTCAGTCATGGCTGATGGAACGAGAGCATGCTACCCTCGTGCATTAAATAAAGGGTTCTATTTGAAATTCCGTGCAGATTCTTGAGTTTGATAGAAAGATTCCCGAGTTCAACAAGATACATCTGAAGGTCAGTGGTTACATCAACCGAAAAGTTTTGCTAATAACACTCAAGATGAAAGCAGTAGTCTAAATAATCCAAATGATACGAATCAGATTTACTGCGCACATATTAAACTAAGTAGCAAAAATGCAAGTGAAATTTGTAAAACTGGCTTCCAAAATATCATCAATGTTTGGTTTGAAATGACTGCATCCCAATCAAGAGAATTAATTTCGAATGTTCATTAGTCAATCTTGTACAATCTGTTGATTCCACACGTAATTTAAATGAGTTTGCTTCTTTGAAAGTATTTCACCAGCCAGAGTATACCGCTTCTCCCTCCAAGAATACAATGAGATTTCTACTTTGGAAGAACAACTTGTTATTGTCATTCCTTACATTCTCACAACCATATATAGCATATAACATCCTTCTCACACACACACACACACGCACACACACACACACACACACACACACACACACACACACGCGCACGCGCACACACACACACACACACACACACACACACACACACACACACACACACACACACACACACACACACACCATTATTTGTGTTCTCACAATCCTACACTATCTATAATATAAATCTCACCTGTCTGTTTATAATGTATGTATGTATCTATGTATGTATGTCTGCCTAAAACTTTCGACAGAGGCGACAGATTTTCATGAGATTGGTATTGTTTTCAAGCTCGACCCTTCAGACGACAAATACCGAAAAATTTGCTAAAAACATTAATTCCTTCACCTGTAACTGGGAACTTCTCTACAGGGAGGGGTCGCTTTTTTCGCCGATATTTTCGGAAGTTATCTCCTCTTTTCGATTGAGTAGCCTTAATTTAAACCTTCCCCACTTCCGGTTTGGCAATGGACGCAACGGCAAAGGCGTCATTTTCTTTCACGTTCTTTTCCTCCTTCGCGGTACGGGTTCAAGCCTGCCTGACTGCCTACTACGACTTTTTTTTTTTTTGCTTAACACATACCTTCAAACACCCGGGCAACGCCAGGCACCCAGGCTAGTATATAATAAATCCCTCACCCTAACCAAAATACAAGGATTTTTCTATGTTGAAAGAACCTTCTGAGTTAGCTAAGGAAATTATTTTCTTTTATATAAAATGTGAACTGAATATAACTATTTTAGTATCTAATTGCTGATATAATATATACATATATATCTATACCAATGATGAATAAGCCTATCTTATTGTGATTATTAGAAAACTTTTTTCCTCCTGTCATCATCATCATCATCATCATCATCATCATCATCATCATCATCGGGTTAACACCCGTTTTATCTGCTGACATATTCAGCAGCTCCCAATTTTTGTAATAAAAGACAAACCTTCATCTGTTCGTTCCATGAGTTACAATCAATCCTGAATACGTTACCAAATCTGCGAAAATAGGCTTCAAAAGTCCTTCAGTGAAATGTTTCTAATGCTGACTAAATCGCGGTTTAGGGAAAATCATTCTAGTCTGACTCGTAGCTGTCTTTCTTTGCTATTATTTTAGTTAGTAATTCCAATTTTTCTTTGCCTGTGTCTGCATTTACAGTATTTTTTCACTGAACTGCCTTCTTTCCTCATCTCTTTCTCTTTTTTCTTTTCTTTCTCTTTCTCGTATTTCTTCTCTTCGTTTCTGTAATTCAAAAGTTCTTCCATTTTGAAAATGACTTACAAACTAATCTATCTCTGACCAAGTTTTTATTTACCCTTCCATCTTCATCATTTCTTTCTATGTTTTTATTGACTTTCCCCTGTGAACTTACACTGCTACCTCAACTGATAACCTTACAGGGAGATTAAATCTAAACAATACAAGGAAATGAATGCAAAGCAAGAGACTTTCATGATTTGGTCATATTGAAAGAATAAAAATGCATAGGTTAGTAGATGGAGAACAGTGGCTGTAACAGCATCAGTTGGCAGAAAAGTGGAGAGTTTCTTACTTTTGAAAATTAGATGTTAAAGTAATCGAGCCCCCCCCCTTGCCAATCTTTCATGAAAAACACCCATCTAGCTGAAACCACTGTCAATAATTTTCCCCATCTTTATCTGTGCCTAAATCAAAACGTAGATTCCATGAACAAAGCTTCTTTCTTAGAAGTGCACGCCTGTGGAACTCTCTTCCGTTTGCCTGTTTCCCACCTGACTACAACTTGGATGTCTTCAAGTCCAACATAAACAAATTCCTGATGAACCGCCCCCTTAGGTAAGACACTTTATCAAAACTCGAATACTAACGATTAATACGATACTATTGATTACTTACTGTACATGCAATAACCCTTATCCCCGAGCAGCTTCCGGACCTTGATAAGTGGTGACCTCCATGCAAAAAAAAAAAAATCGAATGCAGATTTTGAGTCTGCCTTCGCCCAATAGGATTGAAGAAAAAGATACAGTTCATCTTGATGTAGATGCTGCACATTGTAGTGAGAAGTAAATAACATCTCAGAGCAATTAATGGAGTAATTTGTTGTTCTTTTTAATTGCTTCGATTATTCCAGCCACCAAGAGAATAAAGGAAAAAAAAGGAGCAACATTCCTAGCAATTGTTTTATCACTACTGCTGAGGACATCACTATCTAATGAGCCAACAATTATATGTCAATTAGAAAGACGAACACCTATTTCCTGTCTGCTAGACAACAACCGGCCGGTTGTTCACAATCAGTATTGAAGAAAACCTCATACTGTGCTATAGTGTTACATACAAAGGAATAGCTGTCTATGCATATATACACAGACAATAGACATTAAGATAAATATTTTTCCTAAGATTAATATATGCTTATTTATATTTACAGATAAGAATAATGCTGAAATAACTTATAGTATCTCATTAAAACTGCATCTAACTACATTGAATCATGCCATGAACCAAAGGAATATCAGATCTATCTGAATTTATGCAAGGACGAATCGTGAATCAACATGAAAGTGATCTTAGTCAACGCAAAATAGCACAAACTCTTTCAATACGCCTTTTTACTGTTAATAGAGTGATCATACAATACACAAAAACCTTATCCATGTTGTCCCTGGCCCTCTGAAATAACCTTGTGCCTTGTAAAAAGAAATGTTGAAGACGATCCTTGGTGTAAAGCCTCTGACATTGTAACACAAGCTGGTGTCAATCTCAGAACAGCTGTCAGGTATGTTCATAAGCTGGGCTACTATGATAGAGCTGTGAGAAAGACACCTTTTCTTGGTCCTGCTTATATCAAGCACAAAAAAGATTGGTCTCATGAGATGATGAAGAGACTTATGATCTTTTGGACAAATTTCATTTTCTCTGATGAGTCAGGATCTGCATTATTTCCCTATGGTGGAAGGGTATGGGTATGAAGACTTCCTCAAGAAGAGTTTTACTTTAAAAAGACTGCAGCCAACACTGAAACAAGATTTCTCGGTTATAGTATAGGGTGTAGTTTGGAGTGATGGTTGCTCAGACTTGGTGGAGTGCGAAGGAAACGTCAAATATGCTAAATATGTTTCAATATTATATTAAGGACTCTTACCAATATTCTCGAGTAGTAAAATGAACCAAGTTAACTCCCTATGTATAAAAGACGGAGCTCCTTGTCACTTTGCTGGGGCGACATAACATTGGTTGAGCCAAAATATGATTAATAAACTTCTATGGCCAAACCAGTCTCCGGAATTGAACTCAATTGAAAACCTTAGTAGACCGGAATCTTTGCAAAAAGAAAAGGAAGCCAACATCTAAGCCAAAACTGTTCACATTATTGTACAGACATAGCAAGAAATTCCTCAAGATGATATTCGTCAACTGATCAATGCCATACCTAGAAAAGTCCTAGCATTAGAGAATGTCAACCAAGTATTAGTTATTAAATTTGTGGCCATTTATTTTTGATTTTCTTCTATAAATTATGTTTATTGAAATAAACTGTTTTTATAGGTGTGTATTCTTTTCTGTCATGCCTGTGTATATTCAAACAGAGACACAAGGTATATTATTATATTAGCGATTGTTAACTGGGACACAAGGTGGAACAAGTACCAGCATGATTGCAAGCATTAAGAGTGGATGGAGTGAGTTCAGGGAACTTCGGTCATTACAAACAATAGAGTTTTATCACCGTCGACCAAAAAAAAAACAAATCTATCAGACGTGTACATAGTATGAAGATGTATGGAGGTGAAATCTGGGTAGTGCATGAGTAGAAATGATATGAAAATGATATGCATGTGTAATGTGAGTCTTAAAAACATGCATATTAGAAGAAGATTAAATCTGGACAGTATAGAGAGATGTGTGTAGAAGAATAGATTTCAATGTTTTGACTTTGTTGAAAGAATGGATGTCAATTCTTGTGTTAGTAGATGAAGGAAAATCAAGATTGCAATAGAGAAAGGCCAAGAAAAATATGGGAAGAAGTGATAAAAGTTGGCTTGAAAAGAAGTATAAAGACCTGATGATGACCTCAGGAAGAGATAGGTTAGTCTGGAAGTTAATTTCTTAAATATGTCCAACACATGCCAACATGTAAAACGAATGTTAATTCGAATATAATGATGATACTGATGGTGGTGTGTTAGATAGATAGATAGATAGATAGATAGATAGATAGTTAGATAGATAGATAGATAGATAGATGACATCTTTGGGAAATATATGTATATTCATTAACAGCTCCGATACAAACGAAGCCTAACAATTGCAAATTTTGCCCACTCAGGCAAGGATGTTAGCGACGCAATCGTGTGGCAATCTTTATCATTTGCATATTTCTATATTCCATGGACGAAAAAGCAAACATTTTTACAGTTAGTTCTACGTGATGATGAGATGCCAGATGTTTTGTGAAGCGACAAATTCACCAACATAAAAAACAAAACAAAATAAATAAAACATAATGCATATTCATAGGATGCGTCCATTTAATCTGCACTTTTACTAATGAAAATGTAATTTCAAACTTTTAAGCAGCAAGGCAGACAGAGCCTCTTGTAGAAATATAAGGTCGCACATAAACTAGATCAACCTCATTCAGTTTATTATTACTTATTTTGGGTTCTTTTTATTCAGATCTTCGAAAATAATCTAATTATCTAATACTAGCAAAAATGTGCTCTTTCTCTCTGGTCTCATGTTATTGGTAGTATATACGAATAATGAACATATACTACACTGTCTCTCCTAATGGAAGAGATAATGCTTGGAAGGATTATATGACAACAGAACAGACACTAAATTATTCCACACACACACACACACACACACACACACACACACACACACACACACACACACACACACACACAAGCATTGAAAAATATTACATTAGTTTGAAATAAGGAGAATCGTTTCATGATAACAGAACAAATACGGCACTACACTCCTCCCTCCCAATAAAAAAGTTGATCCCTGGGAGGATGGTATCCTCACCAGAGAACAGGTGCTACAACCCTAAAAAAAATGATTTAATGCCTGAGTGGATGATATGAAAAACGGACAAAAAAATACACTGCCTCCCCTAAAAGAAGAGGTAATATCTGAGAGGATGATATCGCACCAACAGGATTGAACTATATTCCCTTACACAAAACAAGGAAGTAATGCCTGGAATTATGGTATAATCACAACGAAACAGACACTACATTACCCTCCCTCCCATATACACAATCCGGCATTGAACGATAGTACATTAGTCTGAAATAATATAACAAACTGAATTGAGCATTAAAAGATTGTACAATAGTGCAATCAACAGAAGTAATAGTATAGTTTCACTGGCAAATACCAATTCTAAAATAGTTCCTTAGTTTTTGGATTGAGTTACGTTTGAAAAAAAAAAAACTTCGATTTTCATTGTTCTAATAAGCTACAATTTGCAATTAATTCACCAAGTGACTCATCTCTTATTAAGCATCTATCACTTTCATCCTCTTTTGTTGTCTGTTGCTTAACCAACCATTCATATTTCATATGATATCTATAACTTCAACCACTCTTACTTCCATCACTCTCTCTTTTTTTATTCACAGCTGAAGGTAAGAAAGAGGAAAGAATAAAAATATTGGAATAGCCCATTATGGACAATAGAGCATATTATCAAAAGTAACAATTCTATTTAACTTGTAGCCATTGAGCGAAAGACAGAAAAAGTAAGCAGAAAGAAACTAATTTTGAATTTTGTCAGTATTATAACTAACTTTGAAAACTGTTGCGGTCATGTTTAGGAGATCACAATATTAAATTGAAACAGTCATGGTGTTCACTGCAAACGGTTAAACTATGCGTGTGCTCTCTGCTTGACAGCAGAAATGTCTGGCTTACATAGTGCCAGACGAATCCATACTATAATAGATATACAGGTGTTAACTACCCCAGGACACCCTCCTCTGAAGATTTATTTTCCCGAAATATAACTTTTTTTTCTTGGGTTGATTTCCAAGGTGTCTGTCAATTTCCTTTTTCTGCTGGAACGATGTATTTCAGTACTAGCTTGAGGGGGTTCCAGGTCAAATGCGTCATACAGTAGGTCCAATGTCTCTTCTTCAGGCGAAGTTTCACTTGACTCGTTCAAAGTGCGTTTGCATATCTGGTTTAAGTGTTTCTTATGCATGGAATGTGGTCCTTCCACAATGTAGACCGTATGGCCGATCCTGTTCTTGAGTGTTCCCTGCTCCCAGAAAGTATTATTATCTTTGTGCATCTGGAAGAATATTTTGCCAAAGACTGGCCATATTTTTCTCATGAACATCACTTCCGCCGGAGACATCTGAGATGGTGCATTCTCATTAGGCGTTATGCGGTACACTTGAAAAAATTGTTGCAACGCTTTTTCAGATGGAGTGTCCTTTGCTTTCTTCCAAACCCTCTTCAAGGTGTCCATACATGATTTGGCATGTCCGTTTGAACTGGGGCGGTAAGTCGAAGTTGTGATATGGTCCACTTGGATGTCCTCCATGAACTCTTTAAAGTCCCCCATATGTAAACTGAGTGCTGTTATCTGGAGCTAAACAGTTGACCACTCCAAACCATATGAATAACTCATGAAGAGTTTTTATAGTGAAGTCCATAGTTGGGCTTTTACACTTAAAGACTTCAAGCTATTTAGAAAAGATGTGCAATACTATGAGGTAGTACTGTCCATCAAGTGGTTCCACATAGTCCACGTGTATCCGTGACCATGATTAGTTATCTTAGGGCCATGGGCTAAATTAAATTGGTGGCGCTTTAGCAGCTAGTGTACATCTTCTGCATGCTTTCAACTTTTCTTAAATATTCTTGGCCATATTTTTCCAATACACGTATGAATGCATTAAACTTTTCATTCTGATGGCGCCAGATTGTCCGGTGTGAAAATCCTTTAAGATTTTCTTTTGGAGGGTCGCTGCAACAACTACTCTCTCCCTATATAATAATACCTGGTCGCATGCTGACAAAACCTTGGCTACTTGTTCATCATTCTGCAGTTTTTCCTTGATTTCTCTTATAAAATCGTCGCTTTCAGCTTCTTTTCTCATATCATCCAGAGTAATGGAAAGTTCTTACACAGTGTTGCATAGGATCGAACTATAATCTCTCTCTGATCCTAGTGATGCGATCACCGAGTCTCCAAGTGGTTCACCATTCCTTAGTATTAACTGGGATAGCCTGTCTGTGTGTTCTAATTTCTTTGATGGAAGGAACTCCATATCAAAGACGTAATTGTTCCCCATCTTTGGAGTCTGTTTGCTATATATGTAGGCAATCCTTTCTTTGAGCCAAAGATAGAGATCAGCAGCTTATTAGGTCGTCAAGAGGAAACGAATCTGTACCACCTCTATTTATCTGTTAAATAGAATCAAAAAAATTACAACCAGAACTTGCCCCCATACTTTCCAAACTGTTTAAGCGTTGCCTTAAGGAGAAGTGCTTTCCAACAACCTGGAAAACCTTATAAGTATGCCCTGTATTTAAGAATTCAGGATATAAGTCATCCCCCTCTCAGTACAGACCAATAAGTCTCCTGTGTGTCATGAGTAAGTTGCTGGAATCCACAATAAATAGAGAAGTAGTCAACCACCTCAGCAGAAATAACCTTCTTAGCGACACACAATATGGTTTCCACTCTGCTAGATCTACAACAGATGTGCTAACGGTTATATCTCATAGGATTAGTGAATCTCTCGACAAAGGCTTCATTTCTAGGGCAATTGCTCTCGACATATCAAAAGCCTTCGATAAGGTTTGGCATAAAGGCCTACTACACAAGATTTCCAGGTACGATATAACTGGAAATGTTTTCTCTATCATTAAGTCATTTCTCTCAAATAGGCTCATAAGAGTAGTGGTTGATGGGCGAAATCAGAGGCCCACAGTATTAATGCTGGTGTCCCTCAGGGGTCCATACTGGCCTCAACTCTCTTCCTGATCTACATCAATGATCTCCCAAAACACATACTAAAATCTTTCGTTGACATCTATGCTGATGACACGACCATCTATGGCAACACATCAAAGGCTGTAAATGATGATGTTCTCTCTGATTCACTCTCCTCTGATCTTGGGCGCGTGGTACAGTGGGGAAATAGGTGGCTGGTTACCTTTAATGCATCTAAGACCAAGCTCCTATCTCTACATCATAAACGCTCTGATCCCCATCTGGCATCAATTGAAATGGATGGCTCTCGTCTAAGGGAGGCCCCAGGCTTTGATAAGCTCCTGGGTTTGACCTTTACAACTGATCTTAAATGGAACACATACATCAAGTTTGTGGCCAAGGTTGCTGGGAAAATGGTGGGATCCTTCTACCGCTCCAGAAGATATCTCACTAATGATGCAATTCTCTATCTATATAATAGCCAAGTACGTCCAAAGATGGAGTACTGCTGCCACATCTGAGCGGGGGCGGCTAAAAACAGCCTATCTTGCCTTGACAGAGTACAAAATAGACTCCGTGGCTTGGTGGGGGATGCCCTTTTCTCTACCCTGCAACTCTTTCCCACAGAAGAGACGTAGCGAGCCTGTCATTGTTCCCCCCTCGCCAATCTTTTTCAAGAAACACCCGACTAGCTGAAACCATCGTCAATAATTTTCCCCACTCCCTATCTGTGCCTAAATCAAAACGTAGATACCATGAACAAAGCTTCTTTCTTAGAACTGCACGCCTGTGGAACTCTGTTCCGCTTACCTGTTTCCCTCCCGACTTCAACCTGGATGTCTTCAAGTCCAACACAAACAAATTCCTGATGAACCGCCCCCCCCCTAAGTAATGACACCTCACAATTTCTCCAATACAATTGCTACACTATTCCTTTGATTACTGTACACACAATAACCCTTATCCCTGAGTGGCCAGTGGCCTTGATAAGTGGTGAACTCCATGTAAAAAAAAAAGACACACTACAAAGCTGTTCACAATTTATTATATATATTTTTAAAAACCTGCATTTTTCACGAAAACCTACATCTTTCACAAAAACTTGATTTTATATATAAATTTATCCAGTTGTGAATAAGTATCGAAAAATTAATAAAATTCTGACCATCTTTTGACTTTTACGATTTATATTAACAACAAATGTACATATGCACCTTACAAATGTCTACGCCATAGAAACGCTATTTTAAAACGTCCATAATGTAAACATTATATTAGTTTCTCATTTACCTTATTTTCATATGCTAAAAAAAATTTATGAGGGTTTCTGAATTAATTATTATTATCTCAGTCTAGGAGGACTTCTGAATAAGAAAATATTAAAGATAATGAAAAACAAACAGTTTCATCATTTTAAAATACTTATCTCCTATTAATTTAAAAGAATGCATCGACCTTCCTGAATCAGACCGTAGATATATGACTAAGGCTCGCCAGATCATTCACATCTTCAACGATGAGGAGCCCGATCGTCCAGAAACCTTAAGCAATTTACATATAGACAATGAAAATATGGCAGCTTCACGGTGAGTGAATATGGAACAATTCCCCTACATCAGCATATTCTCAAATCATCATCTGGTAGGGATCGTTGTGGACAGTGGTGCCACTGGGAATATGATTTGACACTCAACAGCCAAGCGCCTAGGTGCTAAAATCACAAAAACTTCTCAGTCTGCCAAACAAGCAGACGGATCCTCCCCACTCAATGTGGTTGGAGAGATCAGGCTTAGTCTGGAGAGAGGAGACACAATGTGCTTCTTTGAAGGCCTGGTTATTGATACCAAGATACTTAGCAGTGACTCATTCATGTGCAATAATGACCTGTCAGTGAGACTCGCTAGGTTTGAGATATGGGTTGGCGACACAGTTCAGGTATGGCTTTATGTTTTACATGCCCCACCATAACAAACCACAGCGTGGCCTGGCGAGTACTTGGCGCTCTCCATGCTCGCTGATGAGGATGATGAATTCACCATTGTGCCTCGTTGGGATTTAGGCCATGTAGAATCAGTTAAATCTTGGCCACTACCCATAATCACAAGGTGTAAGAGGAAAAGTGCGTCTTGTAAAGAACACTAATGAACCACAACAAATACATAGGTCACAACACATTTGTCAGGCTATATCCACGTTCATTCCAACAACAACACATTTTCAGTCTAGAATAAATTCTCAAACAAGGAAAGGTGAAAATAACGAAAAATAAATATTTTCAGCATTTAAAATCTACTTATTCTGGACATATTTATTATTAATACAGTCTAAGAAAGATTGGAGACAACGAAAATCGAATAGCTTCTGTATTTTAAATACTATTTATAAGACGGACGCTTACTTTTTTCTTTTAACGGAAAACTCGGAGTAAAATACCATTTCATTTCTCATCGTCCTACTATATGAGAAAAAGTAATGCAGGATGAAAATAGCAATTGCATTTTTTTAACAAATTCGTCAATTTCTTTAAAGGAAAAGCATTAAGAAAATGTTTTATTTAAAAAATAAAAGATTAACAAAAAATAATAAGGACCACTAAAAAATTATTGCTCAAATGCACTTTTTTTTTAATAACTCTTAGCTGTGTATTGTAAACATCTGATGTTAGATTTGCAATTTTGGTTGCCGGTTAGTTGTTTGCAGCAACTTTAACGATTTTTCTTTAATAAATGGACGAATATATATATATATATATATATATATATATATATATATATATATACATATATATATATATATATATATATATTATTGTTGGGACGATTATTGGAATCGGGAAGCAGAAAAATTGGAAGATTTGGGGGCATCGGAATTGGAAAAATTGATGCCTATTTTCCGATGCCAAAACGATTCTTTTAATTGTTTTTGTATTTAATTATTTTTTAAAGTAAAGCCTTCCATTGCTGGTAATAATGATAAAATAATAAATATTTATCGATTTTAAAATACTAGTAAAACTAAAATCGATAGATCATCCGCCACAAGTGTATGGTGATGTTTAGGATGTTTAGGAATATTTAACATGTGTTTTTACGAAAATCGGGAAAAATAATTATCTTATAGTTAAATAATTAGAGATTTATAAAGAATCGAAATCGGAATCGGTAATTGTATTGGAATCGGGAATTTAGCTCGGAATCGGTAATTGTATCATAATCAGGAAAAATATTGGAATCGTCCCATCACTAATATATATATATTAAATTAATAAAAGGCTATGCGCATAGTTTATTCCACCATTATGCCTTAATTTGTTTCAGTTTGTGTCGACCCGTTATAACTCCGCATTATATTATATTATTATACTTGTCTTGGCATCATCTCTCTTTCAGTAATAAAGATTTTAAACCTGTCTGTCAGTCAATTTTTTAAATGTAATACATCCACTGCAGAATTTTTCTCATTCCAAAATATCAGACATCATAGCTACTTTTAGAAATGGAGAATTAATATATAAATAATAAGGTTCTGGATATGACCTTAAACTATATCCGATGGTGAGGCCTCAGCTTGTGGGCTTTGGGGAGTGTGGAGCCACGTCTTAATTGCCATTGGTCCCAGGTCCACTCTGACCCGGAGTGGTAGTACCTGTTAGGGTCCCAACTATGGGTTGAATAGAAACTGACTTGAAAAAAACCCAAAAAACAAATATACTCTATTAAAAACTTTTTCTTCAAAATCACTGGATTCGGCATTAAATAACCTGAAAAGGGTTGATATGCGGTAAAACAAAAACAGCTGATATAAATAATAAATTGTTAACAAATAAAGCAAATGCCATGCTCGGAGATTGAAACAGAAACCTTGAGATCTTCAGTTTGAGGTTCTACTAGCTAAACTATATGAACTTTCTTTTTGATAGAGCTCCAAACACTACCTTAAATTAGTTATGGCTTTGATGTAACATCATAGAATTATGATTTATGTCATGTTTCAAAACATGAATTCAAACATAAGCGATAATAAAAAAATATAAATTTTCGTTAACATACACGCAAGCAATCTTTAGCAGAGTAAGCATACAAACATTTTGGTTTATGATGTTAATAAGAAATGATTAGTGTATATGCAATTGTCCATTGCATGAAGTTATATAATAATGAATGCAGAAAATTGATTGAGTCGATTATTTATGAGGGAAACACTGATTTCTTCTATAAAAGTCACAAAAGACTAAAATACCATCAAACTGATCATAAATATTCATTTCTTTACAATATGTCAGAAATTTTAAAAGAAAGGTACAAAAAAGAGATTCTAATTCACACTACTATGTAAATCATAGCTGGAATGAGGATATATGAATGAGGATTCATGCATTTGTCAAGGGTATTAGTGAAACTGATGTCAAATCTGGCACACAGAACTCAAAGGAGTCGTAAAACAAATTTATAATTTATTGTAGAATTTCGCTTACCTAATTTGGACATATTCAAAAAATTAAATTAAAATCGATAAAAACAATACGTACGTATATATATATATATATATATATATATATATATATATATATATATATATATATATATATATATATATATATATATATATGCAAATTTTACGGGGGGTACAGAATTTAATAATTTAATAAATACAGACCAAAAAGCATAATGAATTTAAAAAATGAAAATAAAGGTTAGGTAACCAGGTTTCGTTCCTCGCTTATCAAAGCTAAATCGATAAAAATACGGTTAAAAAAAAGAGAAAAAAAAGTCATGAATATGGTGGGGGTAGGAAAAAAAACGAGGGAAAAATTACATAAGGAGACTAAATTAAGTCCAAGAAGATTTTCTTTTTGCTTGCAAAGAGAAGGTCTCAAAGACTTAATAAAAAGAGCCTCTAAAACTTTCAAATGATATTGAAAATGCGACTTACTAAGGATCGTAAACATGTCAGCACTGAAATTCGTGGCACACGCATGGTTATTTATAAGACCAACTTATAAATAACCATGCGTGTGCCACGAATTTCAGTGCTGACATGTTTACGATCCTTAGTAAGTGGCATTCTCGATATTATTTGAAAATTTTAGAGGCTCTTTTTATTAAGTCTTTGAGACCTTCTCTTTGCAAGCAAAAAGAAAATCTTCTTGGACTTAATTTAGTCTCTATGTAATTTTTATCCCGTTTTATTTCTGTTTTTTTTTTTTTTTTTTTTCCTACCCCCCGTCATATTCATGACTTTATTTTACTTTTTGATTTTTTAAATTCATTATCCTTATTTGTCTGTATTTAGCCAATATATATATATATATATATATATATATATATATATATATATATATATAGTCCGAATTGCATGCTGTATCTACATGTATTCCCTTTAATATATGTAAATATGTATGAATAAAAATGATCATTCACACTGAGAAAGATCGAAGTATCGGTCGAAAATATGTGCTTTTGAAAGACACATTCTTGTTTTTTTTCAAAAGGCTTTTGTATTCCTACACATCAACACATAGGAAATAAATAAAGCAAAGATATAAACATTTATATATTTTTCGTATTGATGTTACAGGAAAAAGGTTGTCCCCTTTCCATGTTAATAAGAAGAGTATTAGATAGGTGAAAATGAGATTAGGATAAGCCGAGACGCGAACCTTGTAAGCAAGGTTAAGAATTGGAATGTTAGAAAACAAGGCTATTGTTAATTCTGAATATTAAACATGTCAGTAAAAGAATGAACAATGAAAATTAAAAATATATTGTTAAAAAAATAGGTTAGGTTAAAAAATAGGTTAGGAAAGGATTCTTTGTTTGCAGAAAGTGTGTTTTGGACAAACATGCATAGCCACGTGAATTAGTCACGTTTTAAAAACACACTTCTGATGTCATAGACAAAGGACGATTCTCCATAGAGTTCTATGGGTTCAAATTTCAGAGTCAGTCTGCTAGAACAGTCAGCAGAGTAGGTTGGAGAGAGTTGATCAGCCAAGAGTTGCCATCGTCAGAGGAGGGTCCACTTAGAGGCGAAGGGGTAGAAGATTAACCATGTAGAACAAATGTGAATTCCTGACGTCATCATCATTCGACCGGGCCAATGAATAAAGAATCATTTTTGTGTTCTTATAAAACTGTTGTCATGTGTCATCTTTCAACACTTAAAAGGTAATGTGTTAATCATCTTGTAATGAACATTGTGTAACACTTACAAGATTATGCATCTTCCCTCCTCTGTGTTAAGAACTTAAGTATCTATATGAAGTTCCAATCATCTCAGAACAGAACTGTATCAATGTCTCTCTCCCTCTCACCATCATCGTCATTCATGTATTATATGGCCCCAATACGAATCTCCTTAATATGTGCCCTACGCAACATTTACGTTATTTGGTGCTCGTTTTCCAGTGCACCCACACAAGGGTGTGGAAAAAAAAACTGAATCTCGCGTACACCACGGAAACAACTAAGATCCTTAGCTAGACGAAATACACAAATACACGCAATGGAAAAAGAAGTAAAGCATAAACTCTTACACGGAAAAAAAATGTCGATATGCAGCAAAGAAAAAAACAATAATAATAATACTAAAAGCACCCACATACAGAATATCTATTTAGAAAGGTAAAGAAAAATGCCGGACGATTTACCATACATGCACATATGAAAGAAAAAATGTATTAAAAAAAGAGACGATTTGCCCAAAGAAAAAAAAGAAACAATAATAGAATAAAAAACAAACACTAACAAAATCGTAAATACGACGGTCACAAGGTACTTTTGAGTAAAACATGATAAATACTACGATTTCGGTTAATAATTTTCATTGATAAATGAATTGTTTTGTTTTAAAAATACACACATACACACAAGTAGAGAAATTGGAGTCATTTATTATTATTTTGAAATTTATATCAATGTGTCAAATTGAAATTATTGAAAATTGTTTTGCATAACTGTCAATCAAACTCAAAGTCGCCTGTACTTTTAAAGTCTGTGTTATGAGAAAAGATGTGACTTTGTTGCAAAAAGAATTTTGTGTTCATAGTTGAACTTTTCAGCTTTCCAGGTGTTTATTTATTTTTTTTTAAACAAAGGGAAAATATTTTTGACAGACTTTGTTGTTATTGTTGTTGTTGTTGTTACAGAAAAAAGTTTTGAAAAAAGATATAATTGTAACGTTTTGTGTAAATCATAGTTAAATGTGATAATGTATTTTTTGAAAATGTTATATAGTTGAACAAATATTGTAAATTGTTTAAAATGTATGTATAATGGTATTGTATTTGTTCGTCAGGAATTCAAATCATAAATAAGTAAATAAATTAAAATGAAAGAAACATGTCATAGAAAAAATAAAATGAAACGATAATTGAGACAAATAGTTGGCCTAGAAATAAGTTAGAATTTCAGCGAGGGAACAATAGAAAATTATGTAAACAGGTATTTTGAGTTTTTCGGATGTGATAAGCCAAAAGAGGGAATTTTTTTTTTGATTTTTGCTTTTTTTTTTGATGTCGATAAACATTTTTTGCAAGAAGTGTAGCTTGCCAGGAGACAGCATTAGAATACCCCTGTTAGGAAAAATATAGATGGGAACCTGCGATGTTGTGTGCTTATAAAGCATGCTGCAAGTAACGGCACCAAGCAGAATTATAAGTTTCGGCACAATAAATTAAAAAGGCAGGCATTGAAGGATACGAGAATTCCTTAGGGTGCAAAAGGACTATAACAGTCAGTACCACGGGCAAATCACATATAGCATTAAGAAGGGAGAAAGTAAAATATACCGTAAGTGCGTAGGAAGAAAAGATATAACCATATATTTTTTAGAGATGTATGAATGCGGAATATCTCTGTTGGGATCTTGGACGCTCTGATGGAAGAAAAGAAAGAAAAATCACAGAAATCCAGGCCATAGTTAGAATTCAGTGCGGAAATAGGAATTTTGGCTCAAGGGATGGGGTTTATTTAGTTATATCTTATAATTAGAAGCCAACCACAAAGATTTACGTAAATGAGCTATCTATATCATTATATTTTATGTGGTATATTGGTGGTAGTATCTACTTTAGAGTGGACCAAGTTTTTGTTGCTAAAATGTTATGTTCACCCACCACCTCAAAAAAACAAGTAGGCTATCATGTCAAAGCCAAATAAAGTTATTGTGAATTTTTATTTGTCTAAATAAATTTAACTTTTGGATAGGAGAAAACTACAGCATTTGTTCTGATATTACTCTTCAGCTGTTCTGTCCTCAGTCAGTGAAGGAGAAATCTTTCTAGACTGAAGCAATTTTTATTTGGTGAGCTGGATTTTTCTATGTTAAAAACTGACCTTGCATCTAACTCTGTTTTCATGAGGACAACTAGTGTTCAAGCAGACAGTATGATGCTTGTAGAGGTATGTGAGGATATCATTTGTATTTTTCACATGAAAAATCGAGGGAAGTAAGAACAAATATACGAATAAAACAAAAAATTATTTCCAAATGGAGAGTGCATATACATTGTATTGTTTAAAATAGATTGAAAACCGATGTTCACTTACGTCCTCCAAATCTGAATTCTTGGAAAGAAAATATGAGTGATATGTGTGACTCTTCCATGCAAACGATGTATTATTGTCTTCTCAATAAACATTAAAAAAATAATCAAAATATTTATTTATGATCACAAGGATTCATTTTTCAATGTTTAGTTTCCAAACGGCGATTTTTAGTCTCACTGTTTAATTAATATATTCATATTGCACTGTAAATAGTGCTCAATACTTTATAATAATAAAATGGACTTGAGTAGAAGGAGAAAATATCTTAACTGTTGAATATGGCTTCTAATCAGATTTGTAGTTTAACTTTTAGTTACAAACTTGCAACTACTTCACTGGTACATTTTCGTGAGTTTTTATTTTTTTAGAAAAGCCTTTCATTCAAAGTATCTCCGTGACCTCAAAACCATACAAAATATAGTTTGTAGTAATGAAAACGTTTTAGTACTTGTTCAAAAGGATGGGCTCCATTTATATGATTGAATATTTGTATAAATAGTCGCTTTTACAATTCTGTCTCCACAAACTAGCACATAGGTGCGCAACATTCAGCGATACTTTCCACGGTGGCGTTTATTCTGCATTTTCTTTGGAGAGAAATGAGGGTGTTATCGATCTTAATGTGGAGACCTGTGCAGAATGCGTTGTAACCTTCATATAACACGATGCATGTACAGACAGGATTCATAAAAGTAGATCAACGCCGTGTGCACCTACTGCACATGACTGACGAGGCTATTTGTTTTGCAAAACTTATTTGTCCAGTTAGTGACAGGTCTTTTCTACAAAAGATCCCAATTTTATTCTAGTGACATATGCTAAGATGACGTTTTAACACGCCACTCAACATGTTCCCACTCAAGGCACATACATCAATTTGCGTGTCCTGTCAGAAGATAGGCATCATTGATAACTTATGAGGCCAGCGCTTGATAAGGATACTCGTCCACAATAATTACACGGCAGGGATTGTCTTCATATCCTCGGTCCGCTAGGGCCACTTCATATTTATCATGTTCAGCAACGAGTGTTCTTTAACTCTATGTTTGTTTTCTGTTCCGTTTTCCCAGCTAATAAAACTAAATTGCGACGGCATTCTATAGGCATTTTCAAAAAGCGTTGCCTTAATATTTGCTTGATTTCTGTTTTTATTTGAAGACTTACGGTGACGTCACCATGTTACATTGCAAATACATGGCCTTATAATGTTGCCCTAACTTTCTTTTTCTAGACTCCCCCCCCCGCAACAACGGGAAATATAAAACAAAATCACGATTGAGTTCATAATTGAACAGACTGACTCGGTTCAAGCAAGACACACATTGTTTGTTGAAGATATAGAAGATGCTTGAATAATAAATTTTGTGTAAGATATCCTGGGGATCTATACGACTGCTACCAGGAAAGGCGTTTCATGAGTGCAGCATCAGAAAGATATGCACAGCCACTCATTTTTATACATGAATGTTCCGCTGCGAGCCCTCGGATTCGATAAAATATAATAATGGTTAATTACTGAATTTAGATTTTAATTACTGCATCTAGTTAATTATTTTTGGAGCACCGCTTTTAGTTTCAAACCGGTACATAACAACAGAGAACATTTCTATTAATTTATGCGTTAATTGTTCTCTCTCACATTTTACCTTTTTTCTCCAGATTATTTCTTTATAGCATATTCTTATTGTAATGGTCTTTTCACGTTAATACTAACTTCTCTCTATTATACATCTATAAATATAAACTTCAATGAGATGTCATCTATGCTAATAAAAGTGTACGAAAATAATATTGATAATTTTTTTAAAAATCTATAAATTAAAAAAAAATACTATTAAAATATCAAGCAATGCCTCAAAATGTGAATAGTTGTATGATCTCCAAACACGCGGTTACGTGATTCACACGCCAACATTCAAACCTGAACTGTTGATTCTACCGAACGGAGTTTTATCTTTGAGACACTAATATGTCTAACACGAAGGATTAAAAAGGGGGAAAAATGTCTATATTTTTGAGAAGGAGCTTTTACGTCAAAAGCTCAAGTCTTTTAAATACAAAATTTATTTTAAAAATTAAATTTATTTTTTTTTCAAACAAATTCTTATATGTTATTGATATATTTATATATCTATCTCTTTCTGTATATATGCGCGCGCGTGCACACACACACACACACACACACACACACACACACACACACACATATATATATATATATATATATATATATATATATATATATATATATATATATACTAATTTTAATCCGTTCGCATGGATTAGGAAGGATTGAAAATTGCATTGTTATGATTATTGAACTCATGCATTCATGATCTGAAAGTTTCATCTCTCTGTTAAAGATACTGAGGGTGTGAGAAGAAACTAACTTCTGTCATGGACGTGCGTCATTGAATCCCTACATTCAGATAAAAATAGAACCGATTATCATTCATTATCACCTGTTGAATGTTTAAGAAGTTAATATAGTTGACATCAGCACAGTTAAAAAACGGGTTCGTCGATTTCAGTGTATCAACAGAAATGTGAGTGACGAAGCGCACTTCGGACTTTTACAACCGAGGCATTGTTTATTGAATAAATTCTGGAATACAAACAGCCACTTGTTTTAATGGTGCGGCCCTCATTTTCGTAGCTCTTCCATGTTTTAGGTTTTGAGTTAAAAAATAGGAGACCTTACTTTTGATACGGCTCTTTTATATATGCACACACATATATGTGTACACACACACACATATACACACACACACACACACACACACATATATATATATATGTGTGTGAGTGGATGGGTGTAAATATACTTTACTTCCTTCTAATATATACTAATCCTTATTTAAGAAACTCAATGCAATTATAGAGCAATATAATGAATGACAAAAGTCTATGTTCCAAAGTTCATCAAAGTTTTACAATTTTATTCCTTTAATTCAGTTGACATTTACAATTCTTGACAGTATCTGTTTCGTAGCACAAAATCAATCACTTAATTATTATGTCAATTATATATATATATATATATATGTGTGTGTGTGTGTGTGTGTGTGTGTGTATACATATATATATGTATATATTTATATGTATAAAGACATATATATACATATATACGTATATATACACACAGATACACCTACACACACACACACACACACACACACACACACACACACACACACACATATATATATATATATATATATATATATTGTGAACGTTGCCATGGAAAATTAAGAAACCCAAAAAACTTCTACTCCCATGTCTGAGCCCTTTATTACTCCGTCAGACGTAGCAAAAAGCTTTTTAATATTGAATATGTGTTCTGGAGGAGATGCGCCTTGATCATTAAAATATCAGAATGAAATCTTACACATGTGTGATTGAAGCATTTGCAAAATTTGTCCGTCAGTGATTATGGAATAATTATTTGTTAAAAAAGCAATGGAGAATGTGTGAAACAGGAAGGCAGCCATAAGAGTATGTTCTGTCTGTCTTAATAAACCGACGTACTTCGTTGATATGAACTGAAGAAATAGAACCCTGACAGAATGTAAATAATGCTGAATGACAGTGATTATTTCGTATTAACGTTTCTTTTAAAATAAATACTTTTAGGGTATTGTTTATAACATTATATACGAAACAAGTAGTGATGTAATGTTTATAAATGATTTCGGCAATCGAGGGTTTGATACCAATTAAGTGAGTGAACATGCTATTTTCAGAATATGTCTTATTGATTTTTAGTCCCGATGTAAGAGAGGAGTGGAAAAGTACCTATGAAATAAGGAGTAAAGAGGACTCCCATTTCTTTTATTAATAAATAAAAACAGTCAAGTAGTGATAAAACATCCGAATAGAAGAAACAGATCGAAAGTAATAAAATTATTTTTAACAACATGGATCAGTTAGTGTTAGGGTTCGATATCCCTTCAGATGAGTCTTAAACAAATAAATAATTGAAAGGGGATCATTTTAAATTTTAACCCACTCGTAGGTGAGTTCTGTCTGTCTTAATAGAATATTACTGAAAAAGTAATATCCATTTTTTTTTACTTTGTAAGAAAACCCTGTGTAGAGGACACAAATCTGCTTTTAATCCAACGAGTTTCTGTGTGGCAGCCTTTAAGACACATGAGGTTTATTAAATTTTGAAAATAAATATTTAACACTCCCGTTATTTTATTTAGACTCGATCCTAGTTCAATGTTTAGAAATAAAATCCATTGAATTGGCTCACAGCACATGCACATAACGGGAAGTTCAAATAAAGTATTATAGCAACAAAATAATATAAAATAAAAAAGAGGTCAAAAGAAAAAAAAAAGAAAGAACGATCGCTGGAGATAAAAAAAAAATCATGTACGCCAAACGTGGCGCTGATCACAAGAACAAATTAATATTGAAATCGTTCAGCTTGAAAATTTCCCACGTGAAATGGGCTAGCGCCTCGATTGGAGGTATATTGTACAAGATATCTAGTAAAACATGTCAACTATTAAGAAAATAAAGAATGCATTTTCGTAAATTACGTTCATGTAATCTACACGGTTAACAATAAAAAATGCCATTTTACAATTAAACGTGACAGACCGACGAAATGTGTACGTTAATCGAAGATTGCTTTTTTTCTTTTATGTTGACACACCGCTTATCAAGGCCAAGAGTAATTCGAGGATAGGGGTTAATGAGAGTGAATTATTATATGAAAGATGAGGAAAGTTATGGGAATATTGATCAATTGTATATTTTTACTCTAATTCACCCCAAACAAGCATATTGCCATTTAGACGTAAGAGACTACTGTTTGAAACTATGCCGAAAGGAGGACTATATAGTGTGTTGAACAGCAAGATATCTGTTTACATTACATTTAAATTTCTGCATGTTAGTACAGTCAGGGAAGTAGGAACCAGAGAGAAAATTCAAAAGTTTAGTAGTTAGTGAGAATTATTAGAGTAGAAGGCTTTCCGGCATCTAGGGACCTGTACAGTGAAGATGTGGGATTTTGCTGCTTATTGGATTAGTCAGTGGGGTTTGAGGGGGCACAAGTGCTACAAATTCGTCAGAGCACATTCCATTAAGGTATTTGTAGTACAGGCAGAAATATGCAACATTGCAGGGATGGTTTTTAACTGATTATTTACTTATGAGGCGTTATTTATTTATTTGATTATTTATTTATTTATTTGTCTACTTATTTGACAATAATTTATTGCCATTCGATTTGAAGGCGAATGAGTTGTAATTAATAGGGAAGCAATATAGCAGTAATGATACTTAAGAGGGGGGACGAGAAAGAAGGAAAGAGAGCAGAGGCGAGAAATAGGGGACAAAAAGAGAGAGGGGAAAAATAGACAAGAAAAGTTGCGAATTGTATTTATCAAAGCTAAGAGCCACTCGAAAATAATGGTTTAGGAGACTAAAATATAAGGAAAATTATGTAAGTACAGATAATGATCAATGGTATGAAGTGATTAATACTTATAAATTTTGGACACTAATTTATTGACATTATACTTCAAGACGACCAAGTTGTAATCACGCAGGGAAGCACTTCAGTGGTAATATGTTTGACAGATGGAAAGCAAAGAAGCTCTGTCCATGAAAATTTGCACCTAATATTATGAAAAATGAAGAGAGAAAGGAAAATCTGACATTGTTTTGTGATGTGGCAGAAAACAAGTTCCTGCTGTTAATGTCTTGCAAGGAAGAACCAAAGATTGATTAAAAAAAAAAAAAAAAAAAAACTTAACGGACCAACGAAAATGTTAACAATGGCAGACTGCCGTAAATGTTATGGTACTGAAGCATGACAATTCGACTGACAAAGCTTCTCATTGAGATTTGTGAATGCAATAAAAGCAAAAATAATAAAAAAAAACTAACTTTATAATCTTGCTATGAAAAAATATGCAGGGCATTAAGGAGTTAAACATGTCATATGTAACCAAAGTAATAGATATTTTACTCAATGAAACGAATATATTTACAGGTGATTCATAATTGAACCATGCATTCACGAGCCAGCACAATGAGGAGGAGGAGGAGGAGGAGGAGGTTACTCACTGTTCTCTTTTTACTTGCCTCGCTACGAGGGCAAAGTTAGACATAAGATTGTTTTTTATCGTGAAGATTGCAGCTCCCTAAATTGGAATACTCGGGGTGGAAAAATGGCCCAGTTGAGAAAGATTTCTGTTTCTCTAGTCTGGAACAGGACAGAACACTACGCCTTGATCCACGCTAGAAGGGCGGAAAACACTTGT
This sequence comes from Euprymna scolopes, assembly GCF_053919585.1. Taxonomy (NCBI): domain Eukaryota; kingdom Metazoa; phylum Mollusca; class Cephalopoda; order Sepiida; family Sepiolidae; genus Euprymna; species Euprymna scolopes. The sequence continues at coordinate 73,889,413 of NC_136484.1, forward strand.
CCTTATATTACTTATAAACAATAATGTAAAAGTGTCTACGTCATTTTAGGGACAATGTGCAGTTACACACACACACACACACACACACACACACACACACACACACACACACACACACACACACACACACACACCGAAAACGCTCGCGCGGACACCCAGAAATCACTTACGCACACACACATCCATTCCGCACATTTTCTAATTAATAACAACGAATTACTTTCCTCGCGAATTACTTTCCTCATGGGACTTTTAAGTAAGGCAAACTTCGTCAGATAAACATAAACTTTAAAATAATCTCATTATTTTCACACAGGACTTCAACCTTCTAAACTCCTTGATTCCACGAAGATTTTAATCCTAATGACTTCGAAAGAACTTTCACCGATCGGACCTTTGTTTATTCACCTTACTTTTGTTTTTTCGTTTTGTTTTTTTGTTTTTGTGTTAAAAAAATAAATGCGGTTCATTTTAAATCAGAAGGAGGTGTCATTTTGTTTTATTATTTTTTAATTATTTTGTTTGGCGCCGAGAGATTTAATTTTACTTAAACTTCTGCACCCCTAGAAATTGGTGACACTCGACCGTTAAATGAAATATGCACTTCTTTCTACAACCATACAGTTCCACAGCACGCTATTCCCATTTAAATCGGGACCGCAGACGCCCGTCTGCACCGACTCATTCAGAAATAACTCCAGCCACTCTATCGTGAAACATCCCGGTATTCAACTCAGCCAACATCAAATCCTGGTTTATCCAAATCCAAGCGTTATTCGACGCAAAGCGGATAACGTCGCAAATGACACGATACACTTACCTGGTCGAGAAATTACCTACTGACATCGGACTCGAAACTATATCAGAAGAAAACCATTACGACCGGCTGAAGGAAGCAATTCTAAAACGAACTGGCTTATCGAACGAGTCAATGCTACGCAACCTATTTACGCAGGTCGAACTTGGAGACTACACTCCATCGCAGTTGTTACGTCACATGCGCACCCTTTTGGAAGATAACAAGATGTCAGAGAACATCACGAGGAGTTTGTGGCTGGATAAACTACCAGCATCAACAATGCAAATCCTTGAACTAACGACGGAAGGAACAGAGCCTGACAAACTGGCGGAAATAGCAGACCGGATTCACGAGAACCTCTGGACACGCCGAGTAAACTCGCTACAGCAACAGCCTATGCAACGAAGAGACGAACAGCTAGCTGAGCTAAAATCCATGGTTGAGAAGCGGTCCAAACAATTACGGGATTTACTGAAGGCAGATCGCCAACGCTCTCATTACAACAGGTCACCCTATAGACGAAGGAGTACCAGCCAAAGTCGAAGTGTGGAACGCGACAGAGCGGATGGACACTGTTTCTACCACAGTAAATTCGATAGTAACGCGTAACGCTGTACCCACCCTTGTTCTTTCAGTAACAGAACGAAACAGAGAAACGAGGATGCCAGCCAGTAAAGATGACGACTGAGGCTGGACCCTCTTTAAAAGGTCGTCTGTTCTATATCCGTGACAGCACCCACGGATATAATTTTCTAATAGACACTGGCGCCGAAATAAGCGTAATCCCACCACTGACCAGTCAGAAGATTACGACCAAATCATATCACTTGCAAGCAGCCAAAAGTACCAAGATATCTACATTCGGGGATAAATCACTGACCATCAACATCGGCTTCAGGCGGACTTTCACGTGGATTTTTACCATAACCGACGTAACGACGTCCATAATAGGAGCGGATTTTCTGGCGAAATTCAACTTGTCTGTGGATATGACCAACCACACATTAACAGACAACCAAACGACATGCGTGGTGTGAGGAGTCTCCACTCGATACCAGTCAACATGTATCAGCTCAGCCCTACCTGAGGACCCATCTATCCGTCGATTACTCCAAAAATATCCGCAGCTGTCTCAGCCATTCAGGGACATGGACACGGCCAAGCATAGGGCTAAATATTACATTAAAACAACCGGACAACCAGTCCACGCCACCTCCAGACGTTTAAAACCGGATAAATACCGAATAGCGAAGGAAAAATTTCAGCACATGCTACAGTAGAAAATTATCCGACCCTCAAAAAGTGCATGGTCTTCTCGCTTACATATGGTGCCCATGCGGCGATTTCAGAAGACTGAATGCACAAACTGCACCGGACAGATCTGTATCTCATATCCGCGATTTTGCGATCGGATTACAGAATGCGACAACGTTTTCGAAGTTGGATCTAGTGAAGGCATACTACCAAGTTCCTGTAGCAGAGGAGGATATCCACAAAACAGCCTTGACCACACCATTTTGACTTTACGAAATCACTCGCATGCCTTTCGGACTTCGAAACGCTAATCAAACTATCCAACGTTTAATAGACCAAGTTTTCAAAGGATTGCTATTCATATTTGCATACGTGGATGACGTCCTCATTGCTAGTAAAAACCTTGACCAACATAAACAGCACCTGGATCAAGCTTTCTAGAGATTATCTCACTACGGCCAAAAAGTAAACATTGAAAAATGCATCTTCGGCCAATCAAAAGTCAACTTCCTCGGACACACGATCGACAAGGGCGGAATATCACCACTACCCGAAAAAGTGAGTGCTATCGCTAATTTTCCACAGCCCAAATCTGTTCGACAAGTCAGTTGATTTATAGGGATAATCAACTACAGGCGATTCTTACCCAACTGCTCTGAAATTCTCACACCACTAACATCGCTGTTGTAAAACAAGACCAAGAACTAGCAGTTAACATTAGATGGACCAGCCTTAGCAGCTTTTACTCAAGCGAAGAAAGTCCTAGCAAATTTCACAAAGCTGACTTACATAAATGACAAGGAAGATACCAGACTCACATTTATAATGGACACGTCAGACGAAGCCATAGGGGCAGCCATACACCAGCTGACCGATGACCGCTACATAATTATTTTCGGCCAAGCGAAACAAAACGCAAAGAAAATACACCGCATTTTCGAGGGAATTATTGGCAATTTATCTTGCGATTAAACATTTCAAACACATCTTGGAAGGCAGAAATTTCACGGTCTACACAGATCACAAACCGTTAACTTATGCGCTACACACACATGTGGACAAATATGGCCAACGAGAGATCAGACATCTCGATTACATTGCACAGTACTCCACGGATATAAGATATACCGTGAAAGGTTAGGAGAACATTGTAGCAGACGTCTTATCCAGAGGCATGATCATGTCTCTAAATTCCAGCTCGATAAGCATGGAATTGATAGCAGGAGAACAGGAATCAGACACAACACTTAAAGATGTTCAGGAAACACATCCTTACAATTCGAAAAAATGCCCGTAGTCTTCAGTACAGCGATTGTTTATTGCGACACGGCAAAGAAACAACCATGACCTTACATACCACTTAGCCTCAGACGGCAAGTTTTCCAACATCTTCACAATTTATCTCACCCAGGAAAAAAAGTTACTCTAAAGCTAATTACGCAGCGTTTCGTGTGGCCAAATATGAACACAGATATTCGAAATTGGACTAAGACGTGCATACCTTGTCAAAAGCACAAAATTCACAGACACACGAAATTACCTCTGGATTCTTTTAGCACACCCGATGCTAGATTCACCAACATCCACATCAATTTGGTAGGACTGTTACCCACTTCAAAGGGACACACCCACATCCTGACTATCGTCGATAGATTCAGCAGATGGTCTACCGCCATAGCCGTTAAGGATACTTCAGCTTCAACAATAGCCAGAGCCATACTTCAGGACTCGATAGTCATTTTCGGAGTACCTACAGTCATTACAACAGACAGAAGTTCGCAGTTCCAATCGATACTCTTTGCGGAATTCAATCAATTACTGGGAACGAACCACATCAAGACTACGGCATATCATCCATCCTCGAATGGCTTGGTCGAACGCTTTCACAAGCAGTTAAAAACTTCCCTGGTAATGTGTCTAAACAGCACAGATTGGGCAGACAATATACCTTTGATACTATTAATGATATGGAATTCTGTAAAAGAAGACTTACAAAGCACACCGGCGGAGGTAGTTTTCGGTTCCACTTTGACTTTGGCAGGTCAATATTTTGATCAACACACGGAGATCTCACCTACAACCACGTTCGTAACACAGTTGAAAGACAAAATGTCTCGTCTAAATCCCCCCACAGGAGAACAAACAGACAATCCTATACCCAAAAAGATCTTCACACCATCAAACACGTATTTGTCAGGAAAGACTCAGTGAAAAAGCCATTTTGTCCAAATTATTCGGGTCCATACCCAGTTCTGGACAGGCAGGATAAATATTTCACTGTTTCAAAAAACGGGAAAAGAGACACTATCGCGTTGGACCGACTTAAACCGGCATAAGTCGATGAAGATTTTCAAATCATTTCCCTATTGAAGCAACCTTTTAGAGAACCCACTGTTGCACAGAACGCCAACGCGAATATCAAAACGAAAACGAAAGTAAACTGGCCGAAACGTTTTAAGGAATACGTTACATATCGAAAAAAAAATAGAGAGAGAAAAACAGTTTTATATCTTTTTTTCAATCTGGGTGGGGGGAATATTTGTGCAGTCACTCATTCACACACATACACACACACACACACACACACGCGTGCACGTGAAAATACACGAACCTTTATTCACTTCAATTTCCCTGCGCATTTTGCACAAAAATATGTTCTTCCAGCAACGGCACATTTATGGCGGACGTAGTTGGCGACAGTAACACGTGACACAAGCGACTAATGAGAAAATTCAAAAAATTGTCTTTTTAACGCTTTTCCAAAAACCAAAATATCAGCAGTAGCAATCTTGTTTTTGGAGCCGGCCCAAAATGTATAAAAACGCATCAAACAGTCTTCTAGAATTTATTCAATTCATTCAGTTCATTCCGTGCATTAAGTCACTCCAGTCTTCTTCCTTTCTTCTCGCTTCGACGACACACGAGAACATGCATCTCGTCTTCATAATATCGTCGCTTTCAACACCTCCAACACCATGGTTACACACGCTACGCGGGCACTCAAAAGTCAGTTATGCACACACACATCCATTCCGCACATTTTCTAATTAATAACAACAAATTACTTTCCTCATGGGACTTTTAAGTAAGGCAAACTTCACCAGATAAAACACAAACTTTAAAATAATCTCATTATTTTCACACATGACTTCAACCTTCTAAACTCCTTGATTCCACGAAGGACTTTCATCTAACATTCTAATCATAATAACTTCGAAAGAACTTTCACCGATCGTTCTTTTGTTTATTAACCGGTGCATTTTAAATCAGAAGGAGGTGTCATTTTGTTTTATTCTTTTTTTATTATTTTGTTTGGAGCAAAGAAATTTAATTTCACTTAAACTTCTGCACCACTACAACTTTGACACAGCACGCATGCATGATCATCATTACTGAAGTGAATCCAGAGAAAAGAGAAATTTAAAGAAAGAAAGAAAGAAAAAGAGATAGATAGAGAAAAGTAACGATGAGATAGAGTGGGCAGATGGGACTGAAAAAGAAGAGAGAGAGAAAGAAAGAGAAGAAGAAGAAGAAGAAGAAGAAAATTTAGAAAGAGAGTGGGGGAGAGAAAGAGATATGCAGAGAACAAGGAAGAGAGAACGGGAAATAATAGATGGAGATGAGCAGAAGAGAGCGAAAAAGAAGATAGAGAGAAGAAAATTGAGACAGAGAGATTAGGGGTGGAGAGCATATGTACATCTACAGGTGTTCAATGGGGGTTATTTAACCCCCCCCCTCCACGAGGGCGGGATGCGACAAGAGGTCGTCATTTTTTGTGGATCACTGTGATTTCGTTGTGGATCACTCTGTGATTTCGTTGTCAACAAAATCCATTATGAAATAATTACCTCTGCCCGCGACACTCCTCCACGCTCAGAGTCTCATATTATTAATCACAGTTAAGTATGAGTGAGCATATATGTTTTTGTTTACAAACTAAACAACCACGGCGTACTAAATCATCCGCGATGGTTCCAAAGCTTGCAACACGAACCGGCGACCTTCCATCATGGCCGTGTATAATTGAAACTGAAAGTAAATGTTTTTGTTCTAGTTTAAAATTGACAATTAGTTTCATTTTTTGTGTAGATGATTATTATCTGTTACACACACTAAGTAATTGTTCATTCATTTACTACTAATTATTATTCACCCGGCGTTGACCGGGAGTCTTTTTACTTTAATTTTCGTTACCCATTGCCCCCACCCCCGCTTCTAATCTGACCTTTCTTTTAATTTATTGTAACAAAATATTTACGTTTTTTGTGAAGATTATCCAAGGAAGGACCATATGTTATTTGAAAAAGCGGTTTTACAACGAAAAAAAACAAAAAAAAAAACGAAATGTTGAAATTTAAGTGTTTGAAATTTAAATCCCATAAATAGTTTCGAGTTTGATTTGTCTTTTAACAACAAAATAAAGAGGATACGTCAGGTACGGAATAACAGATTATAATTAAAACATCTGTTGTTGCACTGTCCGATCTCTCCCACTTTTTTGCTTGAAATTTTGTGAAACGTAATTGAATATATTTTTGTAAAGTTTAATTAATGCATCCGGTGTCGTTTATTCATTACATAAATTCAATAAAATTGTTTTAAATTATCGGAGAGTCCTGCATTCTTTCATGCAGCGTGTCTTGGGCAAGAATAGCCTGGCGGCGCCCACTCCTCTCCAGGCTTCAGAGCACATACAACACCTGGTCTTAAAAAATGGTCACCCATTTTTGCGTTGGCTTTACGTCAATTAACGTCGCTTAACTTCGGTGATCTAACGATAAACTGTGTATTAAAGTGATTATGCCGTATTTAAAATCACGATACACTACTAATAATAATCATAATTTCGTTTGCATGCGAACTGCCGCAGATAGACAATGTGTTATCTGACAATTACATATACATTTACTTCTGCTTTTCACCATAAGGAATAAATGTAACACGAGATCCTTTTAGTAAGTGAAAAAAGGGGGCGCGTCCATTGCTTTAAAACATCCTGGACCAGTTGCAAAGAAATATTATGGAATCCCCTAAGCATTCAAGTGAGAACTCCCCACGAGGCATACAATAAAAATATATCATCGCCTTTTCCCGCCTTGATCGGGGGAATCTACCCCACTTTGCATTCCAGTATTGGGCCAGGTATTATTTTTTTTTTTATTGTCAAGTATATTAGGAATTAATTTTTGGCATCCGTTGGACGCATACACAATGTTTAAAATATGTTTCATATAATACAATGTCTCAATCCGTTTTTTACCCGACGTTACCCGGACGGAGACATATTCATCTACTGATGAATTACAAAGTTACATGTAAGCGCAAACCGCGCGCATATAAACGGGACTTTGATACTTTCATTGTTACAGAAAGTAAACAATACATTTATAAATTGACACCCTTCGCTGAATCACCACCTAAAAAAAAAAAAAAAAAAAAAAAAATGATATTCTACTTTTTAGGCGATTAAATGTGAACATTCTAAAAGATTTGGCGTAAAATAAAACTAAAATATATTTTAGAATTTAGAACAAGGGAGCAATTTTATATATAAATTTAACATAACATGATCCTTCATTTTTGGGCCATTCTAGCTTTTATGAGCAACTAATGAATTTTTTTTACCACTAACCCTAAGTCTGAGTAGCATGGTCAAAAACCGCGCGTAATCCCCCTAAATACAGATCCTCACCTCTCAAAAGACTAATATAGATTTATTTTCTAGAAAAAAATTAACTGCCCTAAAATGATAGAACGGTATGGAAATGGGGGATCATTTTAGGTTAAATTTATTTGCGAAACTGACTCCAGCAGTTATTTTTTCTTCGCCCCCACCAAATTTTTCACGGTGTTTATATGCAATCGCCTAAAAAAATATAATATAATATATTTTAATACTTCACTATTTCCATAATGAACAGTTTTCTTTCATTTTCCCTCTTTTTTTTTATTTAGCGATTGATACGTTTTTCTTTCTATTTTCTGTTTAAATGTTTTCTTTCTTTTGTCTTCTTTCTCTAGAGATTAAAATGTTATTATTTTCTTAAAACTTTCCAGTTCGAGGCGTTTTTGTTGTTGTTGTTGTTGTTGTTGTTGTTGTTGTTCTTCTTCTTCTTCTTCTTCTTCTTCTTATTATTATTATTATTTATTTATGTATTTATCTTTCCCAAATGAGACATTATTTTATATATGAATATTAGTGCAAACACTAATGAAGCATAATTTCTCTCTCTCTCTCTCTCTCTCTCTCTCTCTCTCTCTCTCTCTCTCTCTCTCTCTCTTATTTAGGGAAGGAACAGGTTTGCCTTTTAAACGTTTTGAAATCTTCTGGTACATAGTGCGTCTGAAGTTTGCGCGCACGTGTGTGTGTGTGTGGGGGGGGGGCGCGCGAACACGCATATGTACACGGTAAGTAATATGCTTTTTATTGTCAAAAAGCACAACTGAGTTTTTACTGACATACGTTTTCAGGTTAAGCTTTTTTAACGTAACGTATTATCAGACTTATACAATTTAATACTATTTTTTTCCTAGCTGACATTTATATGCAAAATAAACAAACTAACAAATGTGCGCTTTTTGTAAGTGCGCAAAAAAAAAAAAAAGAAAAGAGAAGAAAAAAGCGAACACACAACATTCCAACGTGTTTTTCTTTTCCTTCTTTCTTTTTATAATTTCGATATACTCACAGTCTGACGGGCTTTTCAGTACTGCTGCTTCCATTATTTGCCGAATCGTTGGCAGACAATGGAGAAGGGTGTGTATTTTCCATGGCCACGTTTTGGTGACAGTCTTGTGCGTCTTCTTTGTCAACGTTTTCTTGGAGCAAATAATAAACGTGTGTTGTTCGAAAGTGAGAAATACAACAGCGAGGAAGCAGGCTGTTCTGTGTGTTCCGTGGCTTCACAGCGGACCCCTGGCTTTTCTTCCCTCAGTCTTCCTGTGAGAAGAAGAACAACTCAGAAAAAGAAGCGAAGAGGAAGTAAAACGAATTGGGTTTCGAGTTGACGAGCAGCGATGAGAAATTCTGCTCGCAAGACCGCGTACATGCTGTGTGTGTGTGTGTGTGTGTGTGTGTGTGTGTGTGTGTGTGTGTACGATGTTAACATTAGTGCTGTTATTGTTGGACATTACTTCTATGATGAGAGGGTTACGAAGATATATACCTTTTTTCTTTTAGTGAGCGTCTACGCTAGTGCAGTATAGAGAACTAGAGGATGCCGGAGAGAGAGAAGTAACTAATAAATGCAACAGAGGAGTTATATATATATATATATATATATATATATATATATATATATATATATATATATATATATATATATATATATATATATATTACTTTTACCCCGCACATACACATGAGGGCAGAGTTAGACACAAGGTAGGTTTTAATATGAAAAATATTCAACTCCCTAAAACGGGACATCACTCTGGATTGAAACAAAAATAATCTGCACTAGTGCATAAGTAATACCAGCACTTCTTCAAGCAACGGTCAATAAATCGACTCCTCTGAAAGGAGGAGATAATGTCTGGGAGAATTCCCCCAATGCGACACTTTAAATTATCAATTCACAAATAGAAAATAAATTTTACTTACAAATTAGGCACAGGATCAGTGATCACTGAAAAAATGTGTGAGTGGGTGGAGAACGTTTGGTCAGCCTCGACTTATCGCATTTTGATTATTTCTCTATTATCCTTCCTTTCAATATTTCATCATCTGTCCATCACTTTCACTTCAGCAGGCACCACAATACCACATTTACTCTATGGACTACCCAAATTTAAAAACAACTTCAATGGTTTAAAACCATTTTTTTTTTTTATAAAATACATTTATTTTTCTAAATTTTTGAGATGTGGATTTGTATTATTTTTATTACTTGGACTACTGTTCTCATCTTGAGTGCGATTCTCATAACGTTTTCGCTGATGTAATCTCCGACCTTCTTTAAAATTATCTTGTTGAAGTCGTGAATCTGTATACAATTTCGAACGGAACGCTTTATTTAATCTGTTCCGTCGGGCGTGACTAGATAGAAGTCTTAAGCAATGCTACCCCTCTAATTTAATTCAAAATTTCATGCAGACTACAGAGTTCAACAGAAAGATTGTTGAGTTCGGCAAGATACACTTAAAAGAGGTTAAGGATTACATCAACTGGAACGTTGAGAGAATCATGCAAGATCAGAATAATCTAAATAATACATTTTTACAATTCCATTGGAGAAAGGTGGAGAGTGCCCTTTCCCCTAAAAAAAGGTGCTGGTTAGTAAAACCTCCAAACCAATTTAAAGAGTAGACTACTCAATATTTTCCGGTTTGTTTAGCCCCCCCCCTCACAAAAGACAGGTATATCTCCAAGAGAGAGTGGGAGGTAAAGTTTGGAAGTGAATGGTATCCTTCTAATACAAATAACATTTGAAGAAGTCAGAGCAAAATAAAGATGGGACTGGCCATCTTGAATAAAAAAGAGGATGGGGGTCAATCAATTAGCTAAGAGGCTACCTGAATTTGCGTGAGTTTCAAAAGAACTCATAACTGTATGTAATACGTTCAGACAAGGAACACATAAGCATGCTTACCCCCCTTTCATATGCACACCCTCACAACGTGTATCCACCTTTGTTGAATTCCATGGCTGTCATCTTTTTTCCATCACATATAATTTGGACCTTAAGCTGATGCTTGAAGAATAAACTCAGACACTACATTTTGACTTTAGCTCAAAAACCAATAAGTATATGATAGATTTTTATGTTGATTGATTTCTTTGGATAAATTTTACAATGGAACATTGCAAAATATATCGGTTTTTGCTTTTTGGATAAAGTTGTTGAGTCTTAAGTGATATTTTTTTGTCCTGAAATATAGCTATAAGCAATCGACTATGGAAATTGTCTTTGAATTAGAAATTTGAATAACTGGCAGTCATCTTGGGATATTTTATAATGCTTATGATTTTGAAATTAGTATTTCATCATTTTAAAATTAATATAAGAAATTCTTAAACAAAAAAATTTAAGTAAAAACTCTGAAAAATTACAATTTTATGAAGTACAAAAAGAAAATAATTACTGCTGGATTATTACTTGGAAGCATTAAGACTTCACGTTTAAAATCTTAGTGGTAATGTGCCATTCATGAATAAATATTTAATTTAAGTAAAAAATACTTTAAATCCTTCCATAAATCCACTTTATCAATTTATCGTAGTAATTATCTTTTAATTAAAGATTGTTCTAGAAACTTCTAAAACATGTTGGCATAATTGAATATTTTTTGAGGGGGGGAGCATAATTAGTAAAATTGTATTCTTTGAAATTATTATTTGCATGTGTAATATTAATAACTTATGAAACCTGTTTCAAATTTTGCATTGCTTCCACATTCATCTGAATAATTTACTGTTGATAATAATATTTCTTTTAAAATATTAAATACCTTTCAGAATCATTACTATTAAGAAATATTTTTTCTGTAAAATAATTGTCATTGGTAGCTAAATATTCTTTAAGTGCATAAACAAACGCGTCGATTCTTTATTTATTTACTAGCAAGCAACCCGGCGTTATCCGGTCGTAAAATAGGCATAAATATTAAATTTTAATTCATACAGAACTGACACAATGCATGCGAGTATTATGTTTTTTTCTAAACAGTTCACTTCTTGTAAGTAAAAAAAAAAAACTACTCGAGCTGAGATCGAAACCAAATCCTAAATACAGTGAGTTAAGCACGATAACCATCAGGCCAGCTTAACACGATCTCTAAAAAGTCTTTTCAATCCTACTTATTCTTTCAAAGAATCTGTCGTGTGAATAATTCACACATGCACATTCGTCAAACAGTTGACAAACATAAAATTCTGATGACCCTACATACCAACTTTTTATTTTGACCCCTTAGCAGCTCTTTTTATGGCTAGTAAAAAACGATTAAAAACTTTTCCACATGTCTGACTACCTTTTATACCAAATTTAATGTCTGTAGATAAACATTTGTTGAGTATATAGGTTGAGAATGTTCTCTCTCACACACACATGCACATTCTCACTTTTTTAGATGTATAGATCTAAAATTGTAGCAATTTAATTAATTTTAAAACAGTATTGTCGTATCACTGTCATCTGCATAGTGTCCCAATAAATACAACGAATGTGACTTTTTGAAATGTATTTATTTGAAATTGTACTATTTTAGTCAATGGGACGGCATAATTTGACTTTGGAACAGTCCATTTTATAGTGGGTAACGTTCAAATTATTCACCTTAGCGACATAAGAATAATCAATATCTTTGCTAACTCATTTTCTTTTAATGTGTGTGAGCTCCAATCTCTAGTAAAAGATTTACAGCAAGAACTCGCCCTGCAAAATCTTTTGTTTCTTTCTCGGTGTGCCTAACATAAAGTAAAATTTCTATGAACAGTTGCTTTTAAATAAATTTCTAACTATGGAACACATTGCCACAAGATTGCTTGTCTGAGAGTATGACAACAGGCATGGAAACAAGCGGCCAAGGGTGGCGTGTGCGACAGTTGAAACTTTAAACTCGGTTGATTGGACATGAAAAGGTGACTTATGCTCAAATTTGATCGCGTCTTAATTTGCGTATGTCGAATTTGAACATATAAAAAACTGGTATTTCTTTGATTGGAGAGAAGATTTTTTTACTCACTCAGTCATTGCATGTCAGTGGGACAAAGAATGACAGGTTTTGTTTTGTACGGTAAACTTACATATCAGAGGAAGACAAGAACAACGGATTCTTTTTTTGTGCACGAAATGGTATTCGGCAGTTTAAAACTTTAATTTCAACACTTCAAGCTATTCCATCCGTTATCATGGCGAAAATACAACTAAGCAGTGACATGGTGAAATAACCATTTACTGGTGAGGGAGATGTAATGACATGGCTGAAGAATTAAGGTTGGTAGCAAAACTCCAAAAGATAGACAGTGTGGCAAGCCTATTGCCATTGTATTTGGAGGAGGATGCATTGACCCTCTACTTAGAAATGAGCAAGATTGACCAAATCGACGTTGAGCGGATAGAGACTTGATTAAAGGAGGCCTTCACAGATGGTGCATTCACAGCCTACAGGAAGTTAACCATGGGGAAATGTGTTGGCGAGCAGGTGGACATTAACACGAACAATATCAGACGGTTGGTTGAACTGGCTGGTTTTGAAGAAATTGAACTAGAACAACTTGCCAAACTGATGTTTGCCAGAGGATTACCTGATGCCATTTCCATCAAACTCTGGTAGGCACCAAACATTGAGACCCTAACCATGGGGAACCTAATAATAAGAGCAAGGGTGTTGACATCAATCAGGAACCAAAGCCTTCACGTGAGACCATCAAATGGTAGATCTGCTGTTCCTACTGGGGATAGTCCTGGCACAGGAGTAAACTGCTTCAAATGCGGCTGCAAGGATCACATAGCAAGAAATTGCTGAAGACATGAAACTCATTGCTACTGATGCAGCAAGGGTGGACACTGGGCCAAGGACTGTTTGGAAAACGAGCAAGGGGATGAGACACAAATGCCAGCCTACTCCCCCACTAAGATGTAAATGTGGCGCTTCCGGAGATTGTCGTCTACATTGATGGAATGTGGTGTTCGGCATTGACACAGGATGCTCACATACAATAATAGATGCAAATCAAAGTCGATCCTGAAAGACAGCAAAAGTGAACGTTTGACTACTGGAGACTCGTCTCGTGCGTGCTGTAGAAGAGAAGTCATTAGTTTCCACGCATATGACTATCTCCATCAGTGAATTAGACTTTACTGTTATGTTTGACTATCAGAAACAAGCATGGATAGTGGCATGGAAATGGGCAGATGACTGCCCATCTGAAGGACTGCATAATGGAGTACAAAAGTGGCTGTGGAGCTTTGACTAGAATATGATCAAGAACTTTGAGCATGGATGGAGAAGGGTTGGCTTGTGCCATGCTCTGAAGACAGACTCTGACGTTCAAAGTGATTAATTCTATTGATAGCCATGATGCAGCGGATTAAGGTAAAGGTACGACTACAGATGGACTACCTCAAACTCAACAATCATATAGATGCATTCATAGTGAATGCAGATGTTTGTGTTGCTAAGATGCACGAGTAGTGCCAAAAAGGGCCAAACGTATCACTGCTTGACCTCCGCAGAGCATATCTCCAAGCACGAGTCCACGAGACACTGTTGTCATACCACACGGTATAGGTAGATGGAAATAGATACTGTCTGACATGTTTAGAGTTTGGCTTGAACGTGGCTACCCTCATAATGAAGGTTATCATTAGCAGGGTGTTATCATAGAAGGAAGCAGTGAGCTGTGGACGATGCAACTTCAGTTTACATCGATTATCTTTAATGATGAAGTAATTGTGCTCGCCTCTCAAGTCCAAGAAGATTTAGCTTGATTAGGACTAGAATGTAAGGACTTGGAACAATGGGGGACAGCACGTGTGTGTTGGGAGTGACAGTCTTAAGAAAACACGGTGTCCTGCGCTGGAAACAAGGGAATGCAATCCCAAAAATTTCCATAACGCAATGGACTGTATTTTCCTTGAGTGAGGGCACCTCTCAGTATGTGTGTGGCTACATGTGGAATGTGGCGTAATAAAGAGAAGAGCCTGCTCAATCACAGACGGCTGGAATGATAAGGTGACAGAGTCCCTACTCAAACATATGATGCGTGAGACTGTGGACACAGTAAATCAGAACAATTCAGCTTGTGGGGACTCGTACATAGACAACCGGGAACTGAATGTATGGGTTGATCAGTTTTGTCATATTTTGCTGATCTGCCACTGATAAAAGCAGAACTCCCATAAAGGGGAGTTAAGTCAGTCTGTCATTTAATCAAGTAATAATGAATGGCAGATGTGACAAAACACAAAACTACTTTAAAAATTTTATTCAATAAATTTTCATAGTATTTTATGAAGAAACTTTAGATTTACATGATACATGAATATATTTACATGATACATGAATATATTTACATGATACATGAAAATATTTACATGATACATGAATATATTTACATGATACATGAATATATTTACATGATACATGAAAATATTTACATGATACATGAATATATTTACATGATACATGAATATATTTACATGATACATGAATATATTTACATGATACATGAAAATATTTACATGATACATGAATATATTTACATGATACATGAATATATTTACATGATACATGAATATATTTACATGATACATGAAAATATTTACATGATACATGAATATATTTACATGATACATGAATATATTTACATGATACATGAATATATTTACATGATACATGAATATATTTACATGATACATGAATATATTTACATGATACATGAATATATTTACATGATACATGAAAATATTTACATGATACATTAAAATATTTACATGATACATGAATATATTTACATGATACATGAAAATATTTACATGATACATGAATATATTTACATGATACATGAAAATATTTACATGATACATGAAAATATTTACATGATACATGAATATATTTACATGATACATGAATATATTTACATGATACATGAATATATTTACATGATACATGAAAATATTTACATGATACATGAATATATTTACATGATACATGAAAATATTAAGGAGATTTTACTTGAATGCGATTTTCACCCATGCCCCAACACCAACATTTGTTAATTACTGTTTTTTCTTTTGATTAATTATCACCCAGAATAGTCTCTTTTACAAAGACATTTTTTGGGAAATTGAAAAAAGGATTATAAATCCTCACACCAATTCTAATAAGGGTGTCGTAACCTAGAATAAAGTTTACTATCAAAATGAATGCTCACTTGTAAATATAAATATTTGTAAATTTAGTCTTTAATCAATATTTATCAGAATAAAAGATTTAAATAAAAATTTTAGAGGGTATGAGTCGCATGAACTTTCATCCACAATTTCGTGTGTAAGAATCAATAAAGTAATATGAGTCTTGAAGGTAGGTTTAGATCTGATGACCTCAGAGGAATATCAAAATCTGAACTGTACTGGACAATGTGCGCAGAACAAGAGACTTCATTAACATTGTCACATTGAACGAATGCATAAGAGTTATAGCTAGAGTAAGTAAATGTAGAACAGTTGAGGTAGCAGGGTTAGTTGGCAGGGCAAATCCCCCCCCCCAAAAAAAAAAACGTGAGGTTGGATTTGAGAACAAAATGGTATAAATAAAAACCTGCCGGAAGATAGGTTACATAGGAAGTCAATTTCTAAAAGCTGTCTAATACATAAAAAATGGACATTAAACCTAATATGTTGATGATTGTAAAAAAATAATAATTAACAAAGAAAATACAGAGGGAAGTCAGACCATTCTGTAATAGATCCCCGGGATATGGTGGCCCAAGAATATATTTTTTCAGGTTACGATGTGGAATATGATGTTTTTCCTGGTCTCTGATTACAGTATTTGCCCCGTCTTACGGTGTTATTTATAATGTTATTTGATTATATACACTTGTATTATATACTGTACTTTATTTATTTTTTTTTTAACGAATTTTTAATGTCGTTGCCTGGGGTTCTACTGTACTTGCAT
This sequence comes from Euprymna scolopes, assembly GCF_053919585.1. NCBI lineage: Eukaryota > Metazoa > Mollusca > Cephalopoda > Sepiida > Sepiolidae > Euprymna > Euprymna scolopes. The sequence goes on from NC_136484.1 coordinate 73,906,094, forward strand.
AATGTGATGCCTAATCGATAGTTATCCAAATAAATTATGAATAGAAAAAAAAAAAAAAGAGGTGCAACATTTAACTTTCGTTCACTGTAAATATAATGTTTCACTTTTTAAAAAAATATTCTCATTATTTTGGGGATAGAGCATCTTACTGGATGCCAAACATTCACACGTTATTTGTGGCACTCCAACCGAGAGATCTTTTTAAGATTCTAACTGCCTCTTTAAGTGTAATTGTTTGAATCTCTCTTGCACTTGGTTCTTCACCTGATATATTTGCCAAGTAGTTTTTGAAATTCTTTTTCATGAGTTCAATTGCTCCTATAGTTATTGGAATGATGGAGATCTGTCTAAGATTCCAGTTTTTTTTTCTTTCATGTTGTGTATAAGACTTTGGTGGTATTTCGTTATCTTCTCCCTCTCAGACCTGTTAAAGCCAGTATCATTGACTTCAACTAGGGTTACTACTTTCTTACTTTTGTCCCATATCACTATGTTACGTTTAACAACTCCGTTATGAGTGGCCTAACGATGATATTTATTTTCCAAAATTTGTTCGGATATCTATTAAAATAGAGGAGTAAACGGAATACTGATTTAAATTCATAAATAAATATGTATGATATTAATAATATATGAATACGCATGCGCATGTAGTCAGGCGTTATTATTCAATTTGCATAAGACGTTATCCTATATCTATGCGGTTAAAGAATGGGGACAGTTGTAGGATTTCTGAAGAAGGGTTCAAGACCACCATCTTTTTTTTTGATGAAGTAAACTGGAAAAATAAATAAATTTGTCGAATCATAACTTAGTCTCAATCTATGGCGATGCACCCGAGCGTAGTGTTTATCTAAAATGATAATAATATCGAACCGATTTACATCTTGTAATTATTTACTGCTGATGAAGTAGAATACATTATTATTTTTACGTTTTTTAACGACGCATATGCTAGAGAAAAGTGGGTGAAAATCTCAGACGTAGTTACTGACGGAAGAGTCTATGTTAATTGTTTCAAACACAATAAAAAAACACATGTATGGCCGGGGTAAAGAATTTATAGAAAGAGTAGATACGATTTATTTTGATGATATTTGGGAATGATATCTGCGACCAGTTGAAAATAGCTATGCTAAGATATCTAGCTGTTAAACACATATACACAGTTCATACAAGCACATGTGGTGGTAGTCGAAATGAACATACACACACTCTCGCACTAACAAAATAAAGGCACGCTAATGCATACACGCATACAGTCCTGGTCAAAATCATAAGACCACTTAAGAAAGTAAGCGTTTACGCATATTATCGAATTTTTAATCAAACAAATGGTTGAAACCATTGCCAAAAGGGAAAATATGATGGAAAAAAATGAAATCTGCTTCATTCGAAACCTTAACCCTGATCTAATAATTATTTTTTAAAAAACAAACATTTTCATCTGGTCAGAATGATAAGACCACTTTAAAATTGGTTAGTTTTGAAAAAAATGAATACAAAAACTTTCTATGTGACTAAAAGCAACTTGTTAGTGGATAAAAAGCATCTTACTAAATTATAAATGGCAAAAGGGAAAACATTATCAGAGTTTGAGAGAGGAAGGATCTTTGAACTTAATAGGGGTGGACTCTCCCATAGATCCATTGCAAACGAAGTGAATCGTAGCAAAACGGTCATCACAAATTTTTTAAGAAATCCGGATCAATATGGGCACAAAAAGAGTTCAGGTCGACCAAAAAAAAAAAAAAAAAAATAACCCCATTACTGGATCGCCATATCACAAGAAGTTTAAAAAAAAACTCCAGTGTGCTGAGAAAGTTCCAACCAGAACTTGCCCCCATACTTACAAAACTGTTTAAGCGTTGCCTTAAGGAGAAGTGCTTTCCAACACCCTGGAAAACCTCATCAGTATGCCCTGTATTTAAGAATTCAGGTGATAAGTCTTCTCCCTCTCAGTACAGACCAATAAGTCTCCTGTGTGTCATGAGTAAGTTGTTGGAATCCATATTAAATAAAGAAGTAGTCAACCACCTCAACAGAAACAACCTTCTTAGTGACATGCAATATGGTTTCCGCTCTGCAAGATCTACAGCAGATGTGCTAACGGTTATATTACATAGGATTAGTGAATCTCTTGACAAAGGTTTCCAGGGCAATTGCTTTTGACATATCAAAGGCCTTCGACAAGGTATGGTATAAGGGCCTACTTCACAAGATTTCCAGCTACGGTATCACTGAAAATGTTTTCTCAATCATTAAATCATTTCTCACTGATAGGTTCATAAGAGTAGTGGTTGGTGGGTAGAAATCAAAGGCCCACAGTATTGATGCTGGAGTCCCCCAGGGGTCCATCCTGGGCCCAACTCTCTTCCTGATCTACATCAATGATCTCCCAAAACACATACTTAAATCATTCGTTGACATCTATGCTGATGACACGAAGTTCTCTCTAATTCTCTCTCCTCTGATCTGTAGCACATGGTACAATGGGGGAAGAGGTGGCTGGTCACTTTTAATGCATCCAAAACCAAGCTTCTATCTTTACATCATAAACGCTCTGATCCCCATCTGGCATCAATTGAAATGGATGGCTCTCGTCTTGGGGAGGCTCTATGTTTTGACAAGCTTCTGGGATTGACCTTTAGTCCTGATCTGAAATGGAACACGTACATCAAATCTGTTGGGATGCTGGGAAAATGGTGGGATCCTTCTACCGCTCCAGAAGATATCTCACTACTGATGCAATTCTCTATCTGCATAAAAGCCAAGTACGTCCAAGGATGGAGTACTGCTGCCACATCTGGGCAGGAGCTGCTAAAAACAGCCTATCCTGCCTTGACAGAGTACAAAATAGACTTTGTGGTTTGGTGGGGGATGCCCTTTTCTCTTTGCTGCAGCCTCTCTCCCACAGAAGAGACCTTGCAAGCCTGTCTTTGTTTTATTGTTATTTCTATGGCAAGTGCTCGTCTGAGCTCCAATCTCTCGTCCCTCCTCACCAATCTTTCACGAAAAACAACCGTCTGGCTGAAACCACTGTCAATAATTTTCTCCACTCTTTATCTGTGCCTTAATCCAAATGTAGATTCCATGAGCAGAGCTTCTTTCTCAGAAGTGCACGATTGTCGAACTCTCTTCCGTTCGCCTGTTTCCCACGTGACTACAACTTGGATGCCTTCAAATCCAACATAAACAAATTCCTGACAAATCGCCCCCTTAAGTAAGACACTCTATCAAATCTCCAATACTAATGATTACTACAATACTATCTCATTGATTACTGTACACACAATAACCCTTATCCCTGAGTGGCCTGCGGGCCTTGATAAGTGGTAACCCCCCATGTAAAAAAAAAGAAAAAAAGTCGATTGAAAAGCCAAACAGAAGCAGAATGTAGTCCAAAAACCATCAGAAGGCATCTAAAAATGAAGGGTTTCTTAAATATGCCGCCAAATACCAGACTTAGGATGAAGAGAAGTGGTAAAATGTAATTTTCTCCGATGAGAAAAAGTTTAATCTAGATGGTCCAGATGGATTTCAACTCTATTGGCATGATAAAAATTTTCCCAAAGAGAATTTTTCAACTCGGCATAGTGGAGGAGGGTCTTTAATAATCTGGGATGTTTTCTCGTCAGCTAGGACCCTAAAGTTTCAAGTAGTGAAAGGCCGGCAAACATCATTAGAGCACATTTCAATGCTTGAAAATGCTTCTATCAGGACTGAAGGTCCACGTCTGTGTGGAAGAAATTGGATTTTCCAGCAAGACAACGCTGCGATACAGACTTCTCGACAAGCACGAGAATACTTTTCTTCAAATAATATAGAATTGTTAGATCATCCAGCATGTTCTCCAGACCTCAATCCCATTGAACATCTTTGGGGATGGATGGCAAAAGAAGTGTTCAAGGATGGAACCCAGTATGATTCGATAAAGGAACTTTCTGATTCAGTTTTCAGTACATGGGACAAAATTCCTTCTCAACTGATAACAAACTTAGTCGCAAGCATGCCGAAGAGAATTTTTGAAGTAATTTGTAATAATGGAGGCTATACTAAATACTGAGACCCTTTTTAGTAATTTATAATTGCCTTTTGTTAGATAAATTATCAGTGGTCTTATCATTTTGACCAGGTGAAAATGTTTGTTTTTTAAAAAATAATTATTAGATCAGGGTTAAGGTTTTGAATGAAGCAGATTTCATTTTTTTCCATCATATTTTCCTTTTTTGCAATGGTTTCACCATTTGTCTGATTAAAAATTCGGTAATATGCGTAAACGCTTACTTTCTTAAATGGTCTTATGATTTTGACCAGGACTGTAGTTTCATTCATGATTATTCATTTGCAGACGTGTAAACGCACACGGCACCAACCAAAACAAGTATGTGTATTCAGTTTTTCTTATACATAAACAGTTCTTTCCTTCAGGAACGTTTCTTTGAATTCTCATTATTTATGAGCACTTTATTTCATTGTCTTAACAAGTTGTCGAATAAAATTAATTATTTTGTATCGATAGACTTTGTTATTCTTTTATTTGATCATGTATTTGTTACAGGATTTTGTAAAAGACAAACGTAAGCGAAACATAATAAAATAATTTATAAAAGAGGGAAAATAACATACTCACAAATGGAAACGTCTCGTTAATAGTCCCAAACATAATCGAAAACCACATGTATTGCTAGGGAAAACAATTTTCCTAAATAAAATCAATTGATTGGGTTAGCATTGAAATTTGTTCTAATATCTATTAAAATAGAAGAGTAATGATAATAAGAATCTTCCATTCTTTATTAAAACCAACGTGTATTCATTTGCATATTAATAAATATATGTACGTGTATCCAGTCACACAAACGTTAGTGCGTAAAACATACATTTTTAGCACCCAAACAAAATTATTGATGAGATGAAACGAAAAAACAAATAGCAACTCAAACAACCACCTCAGATGTATTCAACTGCCTGCATTGAATACATAAAGAAATCCTGCAACTACTACCTTTACAACAAAATTGTCAGTATTGGTTGTTTTTTCTTTATGACATAAGAAATGATAATAATTTATATATGTAAAATTAAATTACTGTTATACTTCTATTTTATATGAATATTTTAGTAATATATTTAGATATATAGAGAATGCGAACACTGGCAAATAATAATTTTTGTCATTTTTGACAGAGGATGTATGCTAGTATACTAATATAAAATTTATTTGCAGAGGCACTAACATCGCCTGTCCTAGAAAATGGCAGTGGATGATCTGAGTGATAAGTTGTCTTCATTTCTGTTAAGATAATAAGAGTTCCGTTTTTGTGTTAAGATCTTAGTGATCTCCCTTGCTTATTGCTGTGGATTATTGGCTAAAAGAAAATGGAAGCTTATTTCCGTTTCATGAAAAACTAACGGCCATTATCATCGATAAAGTCAAATAGTAAACGATTATTTCAACAACACAAAGTGATTTCAAACGGTTATCGAAAGAGGTAGAGGGGACTGGACATCTGGGGAATCTTGTTATCACTCAGACTTTGTGAGCAGCAATCGTTATTGTCAATAAGCGATCCAAAGTAGATTTCAACATGTAAGAAAAAACTGTTTTTTATTTTTTACTAAAATTCTATTCGATATTTTTCTGTAATGTTTGGTATACACAAACATTTTTACCTGCTATGCAAGTATATTTCTGTTATTTTAGTTTCAACCGCCATATTTCACATATACATCAATTTAAATAAGTATACAAACAAGTATCTCTCTCGATATTTCAACTGCTCCACCCCGTGTAAAATTTTAAAAGCAAGAATTGATTTTCTGCCAATATAAAAAAAAAACTTTCTTTTCTCTATGTACTTTAAATCAAACGAAATTTCCACAACAGCCTTTCTGAGACATTTCCATACGTGGAATATTTTACCACAGAAAAGTTTCACTATAGACTACAACATGCTCGTTTTCAAGTTCAATGTCAACAAATATCTGTTGAGTCGTGTTGTGAATTAATCACAGTACTATGAAAGGATTGAATCTTCTCATAGCACTGTTTCATCATCTAAGTGAAAATCTTACCAACCTCTATCCTCGAGTGGCTTTTGGTTTTAATAAGTGATGCTTCATTAGTTTAAGAAAGAAAAGTTGTTTTCACAAACAACTATCTTTTGCCCTACATTCACGCAATATATGCATATCTACTTGCTTTTACTTGTTATTTTGAAAATATTTTAAAATAAATTCTTTTGTTTTGTTGAAATGTTATTGTTCCCTTTTGTTTCCATTCATTATACGCTTTTTTTTAAGTGACAAATAAATAGAACTATTTTTTCTACAAAAAAAAAAGAATAATAACAAAAGATATTAGAAAATAGTTCAAGTATGCAATTTGAATGAAGGTGTAGTTATCTCTGTGGCGAATCGAGTTAACAATTGAACATCTATCCTCGAGGCTAGTATATGCAGAGTATGGAGTTATCAGGTTGGAGTTCTTGGATGTATCTTGGATATCGATAATGTGTAAATAGCATAATGTATTCGCTTGTGTGTTGCAGTGTGTATGCATATCAATGTTCGTGGTCAATGATCATTCTAGTGAAGTTGGAAAACTCCTTAGGCTATGCAGTTTTTTGTTTTTACACATTCATCTGGGTCTTACTTCATAAAAACACCATATTTTCAATTGATTCCAGAAAGTTCTGCACCTACATTATCCTTAAGTAATTATCTGCATGTTGAATATGATAAAAGAAACAACGAAACCTTCTGTCAGTTCACACGTATATTCTTATTTCCGGATAAGAAGGCAGTGAACCGTGGTTGTCAAAAGTACCCCATGTTTCCAACAGCCTAGCCACCTACCGTTAAAAACACATCCACCACAGTTAAGATCTTAAGAGAAAAAGAGAACAAGCGAGGCAAGAAACGGAAATGACTTCAGTGCCCTCTCGGCTCTAATGTCATCTTTAACGACCTGTTTGGATTAAATCCTCGAATATAGATGTACGATTGTAGACTCGTTTTGTCGCGGAAATAACTAGACTTTCGTTTTTTATTACTCATTTCCTAGAGAAATCCCTTGAAAAAGATGAATAAGTCACGTTCAGCTTGACGGAATTAAACAATTAAAGCAGGTACATACGCATATTTGAGTTTCTTCCAGTTCGACAAAGCACTAAAAATATCTTTGCTCCAACTCAAAGAAAATGCGAGAGACACACAACATTATTTTTCAACCGACTCTTTGAACATTCTATTTCTTACTCTACCTTAGTAGTAGTAGTAGTAGTAGTAGTGGTGGTAGTGGTAGTGGTAGTAGTAGTAGTTGCACTACTGTTCAAATCTTCGTCCGAAATACAAAATATTAATCCTCATCTGAAACATAAAAATCTACATAAATTTTGAAAACTTTAAATCAATTCTTTGAGCATTTCATTTCTTGTGAGTATGCCAACTTTTCTTATGGTTTCATTCATAGCTAATCCGTATTACAATTACTTTTCTTTGTTCAGAACATTTATTGTAAGCGATTGTATTTACCTTCATTTCAAATTGTTACTTGGCGCATTTCGTTTGTATTTTTCGACGTCAGCACGGAAACTATATGCATTAAATGTGTTTCGCTTCGAGGAATATTTTTTGAAAAAAATTGTCTACAAACAAGAATTTTTATTCCTGTTTTATCGCCTCATTGTTTCGGGTTAATTTATGAAAAGAAAATTTATGTAAAAAGAGACAAATTTATGACAAAATCAAGAAATAAATAAATGAAAACAAAGAGCTATATATATATATATATATATATATATATATATATATATATATATATATATATATATATAATGCATCTAAAACCAAGCTTCTATCTTTACATCATTAACGTTCTGATCCCCATCTGGCATTAATTAAAATGAATGGCTCTCGTCTTGAGGAGGCCTCAAGTTTTGACAGGCTTCTGGGCTTGACCTTTACTCCTGATCTTAAATGGAATACGTACATCAAATCTGTTGCCAAGGCCGCTGGAAAAATGGTCGGATCCTTCTATCGATCCAGTAGATATCTCACTGCTAATGCAATTCTCTATCTATATAAGAGCCAGATACGTCCAAGGATGGAATACTGTTGCCACATATGGGCAGGAGCTGCTAGAAAAGACTTGTCCTGCCTTGATAGGGTTCAAAATAGACTACGTGGCCTGGTGGGAGATGTCCTTTTCTCTTCGCTGCAACCTTTATCTCACAGAAGACATGTTGCGAGTTTGTCTCTGCTTTATCGTTATTTTCATGGAAAGTGTTCGACTGAGCTTCAATCTATGGTCCCCTCTCGCCAAACTTTCACAAGAAACACTAGACTAGCTGAAAACATTATCAATAATTTTCCCCACTCTTTATCTGTACCGCAACCTAAACATAGATTCCATGATCAAAGCTTCTTTCTTAGAACTGCACGCCTGTGGAATTGTCTTCCGTTTTCCTGCTTTCCAGCTGTCTATAATATGGTTGTCTTCAAGTCCAACGTGAACAAGTTTCTGGTGAGCCATTCCACCTAAGTTAACAAATTTACCCAACTTCCATTACTATCTATTACTATATTGTCCTTTTGACTACTCTACACTCTTTAACCCTTATCCTTGAGTGGCCGATCGGCCTTGATAAGTGGTGACACCTATGTAAATATATATATATATATATATATATATATATATCTCGTAAAAGAGTTTATTAGTAGTACAGAACTTACAAATAACAGGAAAAGAAATTCTTTAAGAGCCTAGAGGTTTTTCGTCATCCTCATCAGGGGCATACGATGGCATTTTTTAACTTAAAAAAAAAAAATATTTTCTTTTTTAAAATAGTTTAAAAACGCCATCGTTTGCACCTGATGAAGATGGCGATATATATATATATATATATATATATATATATATATATATATATTGCTCTTCGTTTTCATTTATTGATTTCCTGATTTTGCAATAAATGTATTCCTTTATAGAAGCTCCGACTGTCGTTTGGGCAGTCAGGTTTCAATCCTGGCTTGAGTTTATTGTTTGTCTATCCACACTGATGTGCTGTGATATAGCGAGACAGTATTGCATGTGAATGACTATAAATGCTCTCTATTTTGGGTTGAGCATATTGGAAAGTGATATACAAACTGCTATTAGCGCATTAAGCGATTCTCTTTGTGTAAACAAATTGAGTTTAGGTGTTTGGAAAATGTTAAAATATTATTAGTTCACTGCCCCGCAAAGCAGCAGCTGAATAGCGTAACGGTTTTTCGGCCGATTGGGTTTCAATTGTAGCTTGAGGTAGTTGTTTATCTAGCCGCACTGATGAGCTGTGATACAGCGAAACAGTACTGTATATGAATGACTACAATATATATATATATATATATATATATATATATATATATATATATGATTTGTTAAGTTTCGTTGTAGTTTACTTTTTCATTAGAACCCCGGGATACGGTGGATACGTTTTTTTAGGTTACGATGTGGAGTACGATGTTTTCCGGCCCTTATTTACAATATTTGTCCCGTCTTACGGTGTTGTTTATAATGTTATTTGATTATATACGTGTGTATTATATACTGTACTCTATTTTGTTACTAATTTTCAATGACGTATTCTGGGGTTCTACAGCATTTCTAATTTTAATACATATTAATCAATAGTAAATAAAACATAATAATAATTCAAAGTGTTGATTTAACAAAGTTATATATAGATGAGAAACGCATATATATAGACAGGACTTATTTTTCTATTATCGAATAATGGGTGAATTAGTTCTGGCATCTGTTCTAATATTTAAAATATATTTCATGTAATACAATGTCTCAATCCATTTTTACCCAGCGTTGATCGTTTATCTGGTGACTTCCACAGACCGAAGCGTAATATAATTCTGATCTTAGCCAAAATTAATTAAATATTAAAAAATCAAACACACACACACACACACACGCGTTTCAATAGATGTTGTATTTTTTTTACTATTAATTAATCTTGGCAACACCCAAATCGATCCCTGAAATTATATATATATATATATATATATATATATATATATATATATATATATAGAGAGAGAGAGAGAGAGAGAGAGAGATAGATAGATAGATAGATAGATAGATAGATATAGCATGACTATATAAGAAAATAATATTCCGACAAGATACAGAAATGAAAAAGATGCAAAGCAGATTATGTGTTCATCAGCATTTCGTCTTTATTTCAAGAATTCATCGGGTTGAATCATGGAAAAAATAAGATATAAGTACAATATTTGAAAGTATCCGGAGTGTGAAAATTTTTTTTCCATTTCAACAAGCATATGGCGTTGTGAAGTGAGTGATTTATAACTTCATATAGTTGTTTAAATATTTTAAATTATATGAGAGAGAGAAAGAGAAAATGAAAGCAAGCGAGCGAAAAAAAGTAAAGGAGTAGACTAAAAAAAGGAGAAATAAAAACAAAAAGAAGTAGATAAAGAGAGAAATGAGATCAAGAGAGAGAGAGAGAGAGAGAAAATGAAAGAGAGATAGAGAAAGAGAGAGAGAGATGAATATAAAAGATATATATATATATATATATATATATATATATATATATATATATATATATATATATATATATCCCTCTCAATACAGACCTATAAGTCTCCTGTGTGTTATGAGTAAGTTGCTGGAATCCATATTAAATAGAGAAATAGTCAACCACCTCAGCAGGAATAACCTTCTTAGTGACACACAATATGGTTTCCGCTCTGCAAGATCTCCCACAGATGTGCTGACGGTTATATCCCACGGGATAAGTGAATCTCTTAACAAAGGCTTCCTTTCTAGGGCAATTGCTCTTGACATATCAAAGGCCTTTGACAAGGTATGGCATAAGGGTCTACTTCAGAAGATTTCCAGCTACGGTATAGCGGGAAATGTTTTCTCAATCATTAAATCTCTCTTAATTAAATTTCTTAATTAAATTTCTCTCTGATAGGCTCATAAGAGTAGTGGTAGATGGACAAAAATCGGAGGCCTGCAATATAAATGCTGGAGTCCCTCAGGGGTCAATCCTGGGCCCAACTCTCTTCCTGATCTACATCAATGACCTCCCTAAACACATACTTAAATCATTCGTTGACATCTATGCTGATGACACGACCATCTACGGCAACACAGCAAAGGCTGTAAATGACAAAGTTCTCTCTGATTCTCTCTCCTCTGATCTCGAGCGCGCGGTTCAGTGGGGGAAGATGTGGCTGGTTACCTTTAATGCATCCAAAACCAAACTCCTATCCTTACATCATCAACGCTCTGATCCCCAGCTGGCATCAATTGTGATGGATGGCTCTCGTCTGGGTGAGGCTCCGTGTTTTGACAAGCTTCTGGGTTTGACCTTTACTCCTGATCTGAAATGGAACACGTACATCAAGTCTGTTGCCAAGGTCGCTGGAAAGATGGTGGGATCCTTCTACCGCTCCAGAAGATATCTCACTACTGATGCAATTCTCTATCTATATAACAGCAAAGTACGTCCAAGGATGGAATACTGTTGCCATATCTGGGCAGGAGCTGCTAAAAACAGCCTATCCTGCCTTGACAGAGTACAAAATAGACTTCGTGGCTTAGTGGGGGATGCCCTTTTCTCTACCCTGCAACCTCTCTCCCACAGAAGAGACGTTGCGAGCCTGTCCTTGTTTTATCGTTATTTCCACGGCAGATGCTTGTCTGAACATCAATCTCTGCTCCCCCCTCGCCAATCTTTCACGAAAAACACCCGTCTAGCTGAATCCACTGTGAAAAATTTCCCCCACTCTATATCTGTGCCTAAATCAAAACGCAGATTCCATGAACAAAGCTTCTTTCTTAGAACTGCACGCCTGTGGAACTCTGTTCCGTCTGCCTGCTTCCCGCCGGACTACAACTTGGATGTCTTCAAGTCCAATGTTAACAAATTCCTAATGAACCGCCCCCTTAAGTAAACACTTCAGCAAATCTCCTCACTAACTTAATGTACTTGCAATAACCCTTATCCCTGAGTGGCTTCCGGGCCTTGATAAGTGGTGATCACTGTGTAAAAATATATATATATATATATATATATATGTATATATATATAATAGAAATGGTAATTAATAAAAACTTGAAGAAAGTGCCCAATACTGTTGTAGAGCAAATATGCGTTTTATTTTTTATTACCGTATTTTTCTGTTTAGTTACATTATTGTTTCAGCTACGCAACCGTTTTTGGCCGTCATGTAGCCTCCTCAGACTTTTACAGAAATGTTCGTTTATGGTGGAATGAAAGAGTGAATAATGTCAGGGGAGGGGTGCGAGCACACACATGTATACATACGTATACATGTGCGCGTTTCTTTAAGTGTATGTGCGTGTGTATGTGCGCATGTGTGTGCTCGCGCGTATGGTCCCAGGCTAACCTTCTCAAAGCACTTAACAACAAATAAAAATCAAATAGATAAACCGAATCATAGCCCCTCCCCGCCTCCCAACCTAAGAGAACACCCAACAGGTCAAGATATACTTAACAAGGAATAATCTCACCAACGAGACGCCAACAGCTTAGAACTCGAAATTTAAAGTACCCCCACTTCTTACCCCTACATATTTCCCTCCCCCTCCATGTATCCCTATGTCCTTAGCCACACCAGAGATGAACTTCCCAGACCCTCCACAACCACCTAATGTTCTTGAACTCCAAAACTAAAACACTACCGACCCACCAAGCACCCCCCTCCCACCTTTCCCCCTTTTTCCCTTCTTCTTTTTCCGCTTTACTCGCACCCCTCCCCTGACATCATTCACTCTTTCATTCCACCATAAACGGACATTTCTGTAAAAGTCTGAGGAGGCTACATGACGGCCAAAAAAACGGTCACGTAGCTGAAACAATAATGTAACTAAACCGAAAAATACGGTAATAAAAATAAAACGTATATATATATATATATATATATATATAGAGAGAGAGAGAGAGAGAGAGAGAGACAGAGAGAAAGAGAGAGAGAAAGTAAGACAAAATAAATGACAGAATAAACGAAGATATACAGAGCGACATAGACAGATAGAGAAAAAAAAAGATAGACAAAAAAAAGAAAAGGAGGTAGACAGAGATAGAGAAAGAGGGAATAACAGAAAAAAAAGCAAGAGAATTAGAGAGAAAACAGAGATAAAGAGAAAAAAAGAGAGATATAGAAAAAGAAAGAAACAGAAAGGAAGAGAGAGAGAGAGAGAGAGTTTGTGTGGGGAAGAGGGGGGAAGGGAGAGCAATCCGAACAACATAGGAAAGATATGAATAAAATGAGTCGGAGAAATATACGAGTCTGTTAGTGGTTGAAATGCAAAGGCTTGATTTGATTAGCCCAAGTGATTGATGTGTAAAAACTGACGAATGGCTCGAATTTCTTGATGGATTGTTCCTTCTTTTAAAGATGGAAATAAGTTATGCACGGAAAGAAAATGCAGAAAAATATGAGTAATGATGTATGAGGTAAGAGACAAAAGGTGTTGATGAATTGAGGAGAAAAAGAAATGTTGAAAAGATTTTGACCTCTCCAGGTGATACATTTTTTATTGATGAAGTCAAGGTAAATATAGATCTTACAAAAATAGGTGAAACCTGTGAAAAAAAAAATAAATAAATAAATTGCAAACCAGAATAAAAAAAAAAAAAATTAAGCCTCCTTTCTTAGTTCAAAAAATGACATCTGTATGATGAAGTCAAAAATAGATTTTGCCAATAAAAGAAAATGCCGAAAAAATTCCGCCTTCCTCTCAACTCGCCCAAACAAAAAAAATATCCAATGACATCTGTGGACATGATGAGAGAAGACAGTGACACATTGTAGGTTGCGTGTACCGGCAGGAAAGGGACACTAAGTCATTAAGGTTGAGAGAAATACAGGACATAAGCTGGATTCAAGCATAAGCAATCGCGTAATCCGAGCAGACGAAATGTAATGAATTAATTATTTTGTGAAATAGAATAAGATGATGAAAAAGATGAGGAAGTAGAAGATGCAGAAAAGATAACAATAGAAATGATGAAGAAGATAAAAATACGATGTAGAATAGGAAGAAAAAGAAAATGTAATGAAGGATGATGAAATAGAAATTGACAAAGGAAAGAAAAAGCTGGAAAACATTAAAAAGAAAAGGAAAGATGAAGAAGATGATAGAAGTAAAGAGACGAATAAGATAAAGAACAAATGAAGAAGTAGAAGATGGTTTAACAGTTTTATATTAAAGCATGTATTAGACGGCTTTTAGTAATCGACTTCCAAAGTAATCTCTCTCTGGCCAGGTTTTTATTTTTCCCTCTTCCTCTCAAATCCGTCTTTGTCACTTACTCTCATGTTTTTTCTGAATCTTCTCCCACCAACTAACCATACTAATTCAACAATTCTAACCCCAAACATCTCATCCATTCTTTCACCAAACCAATGAAATTTCCTGTTCTCCACAAATCTTCCTGTACTCTCCCTCTTCCTAATGTTTACTCTTCCTCTCAGATATACGCCTGTCTTTAAGACTCACATTACGCATTCACCACCAATCTACGTATTATTAACACCTTCATTGGCCAGGTTTCACTTGTATACATCAAAATCGTATTAGTGAAACCATTCACAATAGAGAGAGAATTCAGAATAGAATAATGTCAAACACTGAACGGAAGCAATGAAAAGTTTCAATAGAAAAGTTAAAAAGCTTGTTTAAAAGAATAGTCTCTATTTGAAAGGTTATTCTTTTGATATTGTTATTTTTCATTATTTACAAATTTTGGACAGTTTTCTTTCATTATGTTATTTTATTTCATAGTTCATGTATTAAATATATTTCAAACTATCATTAGAATATTAGTCAAAGCTAAGTCAAGTACCATTAACACATTTATTTACAGTAAACATTAAAAAAAAACCAACATCATACAAAACATAAATGACATTAGTTTTCGCTCTACATGTTAAAATAAGAACTCAAATATTCTTCAGAGGGATCCTTGAACGAGAGGTCGAATCGCAGTGAATTCTCAAAACTATTCAGTATTTTTTTGGCAAAACCAAGAGGAAAAATCTAGCGGTGTCCAGAACTGGTACACCACCAGGATTGGTTCCATACACCCTTGTTGTAATTGTCACAACATTTAGGCCGTTGTTCAGATGATCTTTGTCATAATCGGTTGATTATGATTCCTACTGGCTAACTGACATTTACTGATCCATATAATCTTTAGCATGTTTCTACTAAAATAGTATCTACTTCCTGTTTTTATTCAAGGGAAAAAACTCGCCTATCACTTTCATATAAACACGGTTACACTGTGGGAATTTCCATTTAAACCCTTTATTTAATCCACTGACTGCTCTCATTCTACATATCTTTTTAGATATCTAATATTTAATTTATTATTTTCATCCTTCCCTCACAACCTCTGAGTAATCTCTATAATATTAAAAAAAAAACCTTCATTCACTTGACAACGTGTACAGTATACGTGCATACTTTTTTTTACCTTTTATCATTTTATACTTGTTATCTAAAGGTATTTAATGATAGTTCAAACGGTTAATCTAAAAATAAAATAATAATTTATTATTGCAAATGAACAATGCAATACGTAGTTACAAGTTGAGTACCTGGCTTGTAATATGTATGGGTAACAGTCCAACTGTACTCGTACCATTATCGTACTCTTTGGGGTTAGCATGATTACTACTATCAGAGAAGCAATTCCAGGATAAAGTGTTCCATAGATGATTATATTTTAAAAGGAACTTTGTTCATAGAAATTCCATTTTATGTTAGACACAAAAAGGAAGAAAAGAATGTAATTTGCATTTGTTGCAATAACGTGAATTCTTGCTGTGAATGTTTCATAGAAAAAAATCAGAGATTGCAACTCAGTAAGACATTTGTTGCGGTTCAACCAAAAGAAATCGCTCATCAAAAAAAGATTCCAATTCAAAACATAAACATCACAGCCGACGACCCTTCGACAAGTACTCCAACGTGAATAATTATCCCGTGGAACACTGTAATTCCTGCTAGAATATTACTTGCAACTTTCTCAGCTTCAATCTTATATGACACATGAAACACAAGCGGTATGGCGTGTATTATGGATAAGGACGAAATAAGTCACGTGAATCGGTGAGAGTTGTTGAACATAAATGACAAAACTTTAAGGGAAAGAAGTCAATTTTATTTCGCTTGATGAATAAACCTTCGTCAGCAAAAGATGCGTATGCATAGGAAACAAAACGGCGAAAAGGGAAGAAAAAAATCCTCCTTGTAAAGAATTCAGGTGTTGTGAACTATAATTCTTCAAACTCTACAGAAAATATTCCAAAAGTCTTATTGGAATACTGGAAAAACGCCAACTATCACTCAGAATATTTTCCTGTCTCTTTTAACCAAATCTTAACGAGAAAGCAAAAGTAAAATGTTAACATATGAAGGCAATTCTCCAAGATGAAAATAATCTATATATATTTGGATAGACCAAGAATATATCAAATCTTTTTTAAGTAGGGTCTTTTGAATATTTTTTAATATTCAGTTTTAATTTAATTTTAATCTTTTTTTTAAAGAAATAATTTAAAAAGAACAGGAAATGTAAGAGTTTTGTGCATACATATCAAAAATCCATTGCCGTCTTTACCTAAAATTTAAATCCCATATAAGAATCTGTACATCAAGCACTTATCAATGGCTACGTAGTTTTCGATGTTGAAGTAGTATTTTTCCAGCTCCTTACATCTTTAATTAAAACTAAACTTACAATCAATAGCGCCGTTATTTTTCAGCACTTTCTGAGACAAATTGCAAAAATAGTTTTACGGCATATCAATCCTTTTTAATTCAGAAATAATGTATCCATTATCAACAATTTATCCTATGATTACAAACTACTGTTTAATCCGTAAGGGAAATCGTGGATTCATAATTTTTTCTGCAGTATTCCACAGATATGAAGTTCTTGGAAATCTTTCATTAAAAATAAACTTATAATCGATATAGCAGTTATTGTTCAGTAACTGCCAAGGCAAAATGCCAAAAATAAAACTTGCTTGGCTTGTTTGTTTTATGGTATAACAACCCTTTTTGTTTTATCTATTATCTCTAATAATTATAACTAATATCTTTATAATTATATTTATTACAAGCGATTTATTCCATGCGGTTATCAGCATAAATTGCTATTTAATTCAAAGCTGGAAGGAAATTGTGGGTTCATACCTTTCCAACAGTATTAGTGCATAAGACATCCCAATGGATCCACTACGTTTTGAACTACGCATAATCGATTTAATAATCAATGATAAAGTCCATTGGGGCAATTATGATGCATTTAGATCCACCCCCGTGCAAATATTATATCAAAGAATTTCTGATGTCTCTTAAAAAGAGTAATATGCTGAAGCGGTAGTGGAATTTTTCAACTGACTGATCATCGTAAGACACTTGCCTTTTACATTAAATCTATCATGCGTCATGTTATAGTATCATCCTTATTTAGATACACAATGGACTATAATACTTTGCCTGTAATATACTCAAAGAGTAGCAAAATGTTACACAGGTGACAAATATAGCAAAAAGTTACACTGGTGACATTGTATTCCTGTAATATAATATAACCTTATTCTTCTTTTAAACATATATGATTGTTTTATAAATTTATTATGGCCATTTGAGGATATAAGATATCGCATTGTATCGAAGTGGAGATAGTTGATAAATGCTAACTATAGTGAAGATATAGCAACAGCATATTGAATAATTATGTGTTGTAGCACGTTTTTCCCATAAGTGTGTTTTAATCTTACTTGCTGCTACGAATTTGAACGACTAGTAGTTATCAAGGAGGTATTCAAGTGATATATGTCTAAGATGCGTAGGAATTAGTCTTCTCTAGCTAATTCATAGTTTAGTGAAGATTTGAAATTTAACGGATCTGATGTTAAACCTGTTTGTTAATTAAAAACATAGAACGCTTAAGTTTGGATAAGAATGTAAGATTATAAGATGATGTGATTTCTCAAAAAGTGATGTCACATAGCAAGAAGTAGCTCTCTGGAAGATAAAAGAAAAGATTTGTTTCCTTGTCTGTTTAGTTCAAGACACTGATCAATATAGACTCAATTTTCAAATGTGGTTTTCATTTTGCAATTAAAATAGTCACACCTTAGTACTGTAAATACACATACTGTAATCCAAATTCACGGCTGAAAAACCAGTACCATCTTATTTGCATACAAGTAATGACAGCAAAGTATAAACTTCGCCGCTACACATTCTAAGGGGTGAGGGGTATTGGAACACCTTAGCAAAAATGAGATCCACAATTCTTCAGAGAAAAATACAAAAAAGGCGTAATAAATTAGTGAAATTTATAATATGAAAGTTATTTTTATTTTATTGGTTATTATGGCAACTATGCTTGATCTTACTACAACCACTAACTAGCGTAACATCAAGGAGTAAAATTACTACTAAAGAACGAAAAAGAGAAGCAGACACTATACCTACTGGTTCTCCAATTACCAGCAGCAAATGGCACATCAATTATTATTGATATGTTTTACATCACAATAAAATGACAAACGCACAAGCCATATGGTTGTAATGGCAATAAGATTTTGTGTAAGGTAATACTACCAGAGGAAATAAAATTCGGCTTCTTGGTAATGACGGAAATTGTATTCGGAATGATTTAAGGATGAAACCTCTGAACCCTGGTAAGTGGCATAAGAAAATAAAAAGTCTGAAGAAATTAAAAAATTATTAAGCTGCAACAAAAACAATGTAATTTTTTTAAGAGGAAGTGCACTTTTTAAATTAATTATTCAAAATTTAGTACAGATATAAATATGTATATATACTTTTGGTCTTTAATCATACTCACCTTTTTTTTCAGATACATAAATAAATAAACGGATATCAAAATGGCTGCCATTTTGAAAGTTTGACAGAAGCAAAGAGCAGTAATCGAGTTCTTGTTGCCGAAGAAAAACTCACAATAAACATTCACAATGAACGTGCGAGCATACGCCCAACGCCGAGATAAGAATTAAGCAAACTCAAAAAAGCTGAACAGACATGCTTTTTGTAGCTATATTAGACGTTGGTGAAATAGAATTGTCCACATGAAGTATATATAAAGTGAAAAAAATAGAAATTCTATTCGATGTAAAAGATTAGGTCATGACGTCATTGAGAGGAAGTTCGGTGACATGGTGCAAAGAAGCTATCAAAATATTTCTTTGGCTAGAAAGCTAGTCTGATTCAGATGCCTTTTACAGAGCTCTAGAAAGAATATTTAATAAAGGTTATGAGTCTTTTAAGCTTGTGTAAATATCAATTCTAAGGAAAGTAGCATTATTGTTAGCATTTAGAACTGCCTAAACGAAGGTGGCTACTTTGCTCAGGATAAGTATTTATGTGGACTTAAAAGGCTTATAATAAGAATAAGCTAATATGATATATCTATGAAAACTCAAGAATAAACTAATCTGATACAGATTTGTGAAAACAAAAGCAAAAACAAAAAATAAAAGAAAACGATGGCAGAAATGGTAGGCCCATAACCATTGGCGAGTCAGCTCAGAGTTAGCTACTTCCAACAATATTGAATTACTTATTAAAAATTGTGCGTTGGTTATCAAAACAATTGACAGATGAGCACAGGATTGCATTATTTAACATTGTTCAGTGTTCTAACGTCTTCAAATAACTTTATGGAATGATGTTTTCAATGATGTGACTTATCACTTCTATCAAAAATATTTTATATATATTACAAACAATGCTAAAAGTAAACTAAACGACTATCTTAGTTTTAGAACTATTTGCTATGAACAAGTTAAAACTTATAGAAAGTATATAATGGGCTTAGAAGTGATAATGTAAGAGGTCAGGGTTGAGAACAAGAGGAAACAGAGGAGCTCATTAATTCCTGGGTAACACCGTGTAAGTTGTTAATAAATACGTGCAAATAATCATATGATATCTCAGATATAAGGTGTTATTTTAATTGTTAAATGAAAATGCTGTTTCTTGCCAAGTGGGCATCAAGCTCTGGCTCTTGAAGTCTCTCATGTAGTGTGTCACCCAAATACCGATCCTACTTGTAGTTTCTATTTGTTTTGGCTCTTGTGCTATCCGATCAGCATACGGCAACAGGATGTGGGCACTTTGCCCAGCCTTTTAAATACTTTTGTCCAGATGGAAAATTAAGTTCTTAACACTTACATTAGTAAAGTACAACACACACACACACACACACACACACACACACACACACACACACACACACACACACACACACACACACACTAGTAGACTGTTCGGTGTTATGCAGTCGTAAAATATGCTTAAATATAATGTTTTAACTCATATTAAGTATTTATGATTATTATATTGTACCCAATGTATACAGTAATTATTTCAAAAGTTAAAAACATGACTTCAGTGCCATCAGCTGGAATAAAAACCAAAAAACATTCAGGCTTAGTTGTTATTTAGCACTTAAGTCTTCATCGTTACCATCTGAGCTATCACCAGATGTGGATAAAAAAGGTTAAAAATTAAGTTCAAACTAAAAATGTATATGTATACACGCTCACATGTAAGTCGATTTTCTCCTGCCAAGGTAAACTGTTTATTTTTTTCAATTTTGACCCCTTAGCAGCTATTTCTACAAGTTAAAACCAAATTAAAAGTCTCCCTGTCCAAGTACCCTATATATCAAGTTTCAAGTCTGTAGACCAAATATTTAGACAAAAGTTTGGTATACACGTTTCGCACATACACCGCTAAGATCATTATATATATATATATATATATATATATATATATATATATATATATATATATATATATATATATATATATATATATACTAGAAGGCTGCCTGGCATTACTTGATCGTAAAATATGTTTAAATATGATATTTTAATTCATGTAGATTTCACATTTATTATTATAGAGCAAATTTTCTATTGATTATTATATTGTACCCAAAATATATAGTCATTATTTTTAAAGTTTTACAAAAATTTTGACGACTTAGCAACTATTTCTACAGGCTAAAAATTAAATTGAAAGTTTTTTCGATGTTCAAATACCGTACTTATCAAGCTTATCATGATTAGAACGTTTTCATCAGAAATTCTACAAAATTATGCTCAATGTAAAAACTATGCATCAAAAGAACTAAGCATAATATTTAGACAAAAGTTTGGTATACACGTTTCGCACATACACCGCTAAGATCATTATATATATATATATATATATATATATATATATATATATATATATATATATATATATATATATATACTAGAAGGCTGCCTGGCATTACTTGATCGTAAAATATGTTTAAATATGATATTTTAATTCATGTAGATTTCACATTTATTATTATAGAGCAAATTTTCTATTGATTATTATATTGTACCCAAAATATATAGTCATTATTTTTAAAGTTTTACAAAAATTTTGACGACTTAGCAACTATTTCTACAGGCTAAAAATCAAATTGAAAGTTTTTTCGATGTTCAAATACTGTACTTATCAAGCTTATCATGATTAGAACGTTTTCATCAGAAATTCTACAAAATTATGCTCAATGTAAAAACTATGCATCAAAAGAACTAAGCATAATAGTCAAATGAAACCAATCATTTAATAAGAAAATATGAAAAATGAATGATTAATTAATGAACATTAGTTTTTCAAAGGAATATGCAAATTAGTTAACCTTCATAAAGTCACTTGCATATCCATAACTAAGTATATTGAGAAGTACGTCTTAATAATTTTTTTAAATAGAAAAAGTAGGGTATTAATATCAATGTCAGAGTGAGAAAAAATTCAGATCTCACAGGTCTTGATGCTCTGGTGAACTGCGAGGAAAGCTGGATCTACTGCTATGACCCAGAGACCAAGAGACAGAGTTCCCAGTGGAAACATGCTGACTCTCCCAGACCCAAGAAGGCCAGACAGAGCAAATCCACCCAGAAACGTGTTTCTTTTTTTTTTTTTTTACAGCACAGGAATGATCTACATGCACTGAGTTCTCACTGGTCACCCAATCAACAAAGAATACTATGTTGAGGTTTTAAGGGAGTTAAGGAAGGGATTCTGTTGGAAGAGGTCAGCACTCTTCAAATCGTTCAAGAGCATTTCCAATAGGACAATACACATCTCCAAACCATTGTCACAGACTATTTCATCAAGACGGGCATCAAGACAATTTCTCATCCTCCCTATTGTCCAGACCTTTCTCCCTGTGACTTGGTTATTTCCTAAGTTCAAGGAAAATCTTAGAGGCTGTTGCTATGAAACAATTGAGTAGATGAAAGAGGCTGTGACAAGGATAATTAACACGCTCAAACAAGAGGACTTCCAGAATTTGCTGGAATGGTAAAACAAATGCATTGCAGCCGGAGGAGATTACTTCATCAGTGCCGCTAGACTAGCACCTATCCCAAGCCGAGGATCGAACCAAGAACCGTCGTGATGACAGTCGGCAGTTCTACCCCTTGACCACGGAAGCGGTGCCCGCAACTAATCTGTCCGAATATGTATTTAAATAAACATCCGTCCGCCACTCGTAAAGTGCTCAAACGTTTGTTTGTAAACAAACCGCGAGCTTCGCATTTTTTCAGCCAAATTAAGTAGCGAGTGAGATTATTTACGATAGTGCTCAACCCAAAGAGGGGGGGCTTTATAAAATATATTTTAGTCATCGACATACAGTCCTGTTTCGTTGTATCACAACTCATCAGTGCTGCTAGACTAGCACCTATCCCAAGCCGAGGATCGAACCTAGAACCGTCGTGATGACAGTCGGCAGTTCTACCCCTTGACCACGGAAGCGGTGCCCGCAACTAATCTGTCCGAATGTCTATTTAAATAAACATAAAGTTATTTATAAGCAATAAAACCATCACACATTTCATACAGGACCTTGTAGCAAAGTACCTAACTACAGTCCCTGTTATCAAGGTTTCGAATTGATAAACTGCAGTAATGGCGAATCCATGCACATGTGTTTCGCCATTACTGTAATTCATCAATTCGAAACTTTAACAACGGAGACTGCGGTCAGTTTCTTTACTGCTTAAGCTATGAATGTCATGTCTGAAAAATGTGATGGTTTTATCTATTATAAATAAACTAATTTATATATCTCTATATAAAGTAGTAGCGTTCGTGTGTGTGTGTGTGTGTGTGTGTGTGTGTGTGTGTGTGTGTGTGTGTGTGTGTGTGTGTACAACTCTTCTATAGTCCACATCATTGGATCGATCATGATCGAAGCTGGAATGATGATGTTTTCCTCACTTATAGATGGTGCACACTACTTTTCAAGATCAAGGTCAAAGGTTAACCTTGATATGACGTATTTGCTTTAAAGTTTATTGTTGGATTTAAGTCACTTCAGGAAGTAATTAAAAAATCTTAAACACCTTAAATAATAGTTGCTCTTACAGCATGCACTTACTGCAAGGGTGCCTGCCATTTGTGAGTACCCGAGTGTACAGCAAAATCTGGCGCAAAGTGTGGGTATCTTTGTTAGTAGAGAGAGAGAGAGAGAGAGAGAGAGAGAGAGAGAGAGAGAGAGAGAGAGAGAGACGCACACACTCCTTCCTATCATATTTATTTGTATATTTTTACATAAATATATGCAGCCAGGACAAAAAAGTTAACAAGTAAAATGTATGCCTTTTTCCAATCTATTAATGAAACAATTTTCAATAGTGAAGAAAAGTGAGAAAGCAAGTAGCAAGTCAGGCAACTTGTGCTGCTTGAAATTAATTAGAAATTCTTCACTCTACATAAAAATTCTACGGTAGTTAGTTTTTCTTTAGGTCATCAGAGATGATAATTTATATATGAAAGATTAAATGACTAATTCTATGATTTTATATTAATATAAATGGGGATGCTTGCAGAGCATAATTATCTAATGGCATTTTTTGACATGTATACACTAGTGTATATACATACTATATATATATATATATATATATATATATATATATAGATATATATATATATATATATATATATAGTATGTATCATAAAATAGTCGAAAAAAAAAACAAAACAACAAAAAAAACACATGTGTTCGATTTTAGGTTCTAAAAGAGCTAATATAAAGTATTTTAAGTCCAAAATAAAATTTACAGTTTTGGGTGTACCAGGGTTTCATCAATCGAACCATGCTAAGTTTTTTCTTAGATTCCCTGCCTACTGAACGATGCTGAAGGGTCGATGTGCAACTATAAGACAGTTTCTAACCCAAATCCAGGATGGACAGATCGTTGAAACTCTCATGCCTATGTAATGCATAGTTTTTAAATAAATTACTCTATCTTCTTTCTTTTAACATCGCTTTTCCATCGATCAGGTGTCAGACATTTTATAATAATATTCGCAAGTTAACTGCCTTTTTATAATGGTTCAGTTGCTCAGCTGTTTCTAAATTTCAATTTGTGTTGTCTTGTCTAAACACTCGCTTCTAAGTTGTCCTTGGCCGGTCAACCTTCCTGTGATTTTGGACTTCTATGTTTCTGCAACAGTTTATCCAGGAGAATGAACATTCCACAAGACCATAGCAGCATAATCGAATTATCCTTACGATAACCTCCATATTGGCTTTCAGCAAATCTTGTTTGGTCAGATTTCATATTGCAGATTAATCTGATCATGGATCTGTCATTGTGATGCAAACGGGGGAGAGATAGATGGATGAGGGCCCAGTATTCACTATCATATATCATGGCGTTCATGACAACCCACTGTGGATATACAGAGAAACAGCTCGCAATGTTATCAGAGGCAACAACTCGTAAAATTTCACTAAAGCTACATCAACATTAATGGCCATACTAAGTGCTCATCCACCACCTGAACTCAACATATATCGGACAGGGTAGAAAGTGTTTACTACCTTCAAGGTGTTGTCATATAGTATCATATATAGAATCTATTAGATGTGAAGGGAGTACCTATTATTTATGTTCTAAATCTTTTATAGTATGTTATAAGTAGCTGAATGATTCAAAAGAAAATAAAACGGTCGCGCGAAAATAGATATACCTACAAACATTGTGACTGTCTGTGTGTGTCCACTTAAAAGTTTAAACTATACAAGATATATCCACAAAAAGTTTATATTCTTTTTTATCATTGTTTCGAGCAGAATATTATAAAAAGGGGGGTGGGTTATCATTCCCACTTACCTCCCTTTAATACACTAACAATCTAAAAATAGGGTCTGTCTAATTAACCAATCAGGGACCCCCGTTTATCTGGTTCGCTTTTAGAACAATAGTCTCTTCTTCTTTTAAACACAGCTCGTCCATGAAGCAACAGGTAGGAAATTTCCTCTCCTAAAATTTTGTGCCTATACGAACATTACAAGAGCCGTCTAATTCTTTGGACGTAAAAGAACTTTATAGTTGGACTTTTTCTAAAGCCGCAAACACAATAAGTTTTGCAAAACTTGTAAATTTTATTGTTTTAATAATTAATACTTTTTTTCTATATCCTGTTTTGTGTCGTTAGTGAATCCCTTTATTTCAGTCTGCTCCAACGAACTTCGCGGCAATTTCCGGACTACAACCTCCATTTGCCAGTATTCGCTTTATTATGAGCTGTTTTTAATTTTCATTATTTTAATAATCAAAAAAGTATAAAATTAGTCAGGTGTGTGGCACAATGATAAAGGGCCCTTGAGCCGTCCACATTTAAAAGTCTTATATCCGATCTGTTTTATCGTTTTTGGGAGACAAATAAAATTGTAAAAAGTGTTAGTAAAATATGACGAATACAGCAACTTTTGCTTATCTGAAGCTGACAGTTTATTAACAAAAAGTCAGATCAATGTTAAAAACAAAATATGGATTTATGTATCTCTCTGTTTTTGTCTCTGTGTCTTATATATATATATATATATATATATATATATATAGTCTTTGAAGTTTTTAACCTTTAAAACTATAGAAAAAATATTTTTTATCATTCGTTAGAAAACCATCTAGTCAGTAAGTCATTTAATCACCTGCAATCACTGTATCAACTCGCTCTCGAATTTACTATAACACCAATAATTTATTTTTCAAGAGATCATCAGTTGTTTACCATGAAACACTGTTTCGGGGATTTAAAAACAAAACAGTATATTACATCATAGCTCGCCAGCAGTGTTGATCAAACACCACCTTCCTTAATCTTAGGAAGAAGACATGTTACAAACATTTGATCCAATTTCCTATTCTTAATTGCAATTACTAACCTTTTTATACTATAAAAATGAATTTCTTACCTGTACGATTCATCAATTTCCACATTTAAAATGGATACATTTTAAAAATTTTTTAATTTATCAGTCTTGTATTTATAAGATTAGGATTAATCCATTTAACTACTTGTCATCCCTACTATGATTAGTATTTAGTATATTTACATTCTTATTTAAAATTAGATATATAAAGGTTAAAAATATTTTTACATATATACATTTTTTTTTTAATATATAAATTTATTATATGTAATTATAAATACATTTTATACATTGCTAATATAGTTTTGGATTTCCTTTATTAATATAGTCTGGTTTATCTATATATTATATATGCCTATCTATCTATCATTATATCTCTCGTATTTGTATGTAAAGTTTTTCGGCGTTGTATGTGATATTGATAAAGAGCGCTTTCTGGGAGAGCTCTTGAGCGCTTTATATTTAAACTAGCGGGGGTGCTTGGCGTTGCCCGGGTGTTTAGGTGGTGTAGTAAGGACGCCCGGGAGGTAAAAACAATAGTAGCTGGGGTGCCCGGGTGTTTGTAGGTGGTCTAGTAAGGAACTCCGAAAAAAAAGTAGGAGTAGCAGGAGGGGGGATCAAAACAACAGTAGACAGAGGTGTTAAAAAAAAAGCTGTAGTAGATGTAACCATTACGAAACCGAAAGTGGAGAACGTTGAAATTAAGCAAAGTCAATGCAACAGTGACGATGACTTGCTAAAAAGTCGGCGAAAAAAGCAACCCCTCCTTGTACAAAAGCGGTCGAGTTAAGGGTGAAGGAATTAATGTTTTTGGCCAATGTTTTGATATTTGTCGTCCGAAGTGTCGTTCTTCAAAATAATATGTAATTCGTCAGGATCCATTGCCTCTGTCAAAAAACATTTATCCCTTTATATATACAGAAGTCTTATATCTGACCTATCTTGTCCTTTTGGGAGGACAAGTAAAGTTGAAAAAAAGGGTTAGTAAAATATGACGAATACAGCAACCCTATGCTTAACTAATGCTGACTAGTGTTGACAAAAAAGCGAAGGCAACCGGAATTTAAAAAGTCAAATCAATGTTGATGACACACGCTTCTAAAAAGCTTAAAATTCAGAATAATCTCTTGTAATTTAATAACGAAATACATATTCATGTATATTTCTCTCTCTTTTTATCTTTAATGTGCTTTTTATCTTTAATGTGTTTAAAAAATTGTAATTCAGTTGAATCTGAGATGACGTCACAGCCGGGTCAAAAACGGTGGATTTTGCACGCCGTTCGCAGTGCGTTAGTACTCAGATCAACCAACTCTCGAGTTAAAGAAATTGCTCGTTCTTAAATGTCTGAATAAATTTCCGTTTTTATAAAATTTTTATGACTCTCATTTATTTTATACAAATATTCAGTTTCGACACAGCTGTCCTTTCAGAAAGCATGCTGACAGAAGTTGCTGGAATCCATATTAAATAGAGAAGTAGTCAACCACCTTAGCAGAAATAACCTTCTTAGTGACATGCAATATATTTTCCATTCTGCTAGATCTACAGCAGATGTGCTAACGTGTGCTATATCTCATAGGATTAGTGAATCTCTCGACAAAGGCGTCCTTTCTAGCGTAATTACTCTTGACATATCAAAGGCCTTTGATAAGGTATGGCATAAAGGCCTACAGGCCTACTTCAGAAGATTTCCAGCTACGGTATAACTGGAAATGTTTTCTCAATTATTAAATCATTTCTTCCTGATAGGCTCATAAGAATAGTAGTTGATGGGCAGAAATCAGAAGCTCTCAGTATTAATGCTGGTATCCTTCAGGGGTCTATCCTGGGCCCAACTCTCTTCCTGATCTACATCAATGATCTCCCTAAACACATACTTAAATCATTTGCTGACATCTATGCTGATCTATGCATCTATGGCAACACATCAAAGGCCGTAAATGACAAAGTTTTCTCTGATTCTATCTCCTCTGATCTTGAACGCGTGGTACAATGGGGGAAGAGGTGGCTGGTTACTTTTAATGTATCTAAAACCAAGCTTCTATCTTTACATCATCAACACTCTGATCCTCATCTGGCATCAATTGAAATGGATGGCTCTCGTCTTGAGAGGGCTCCATGTTTTGTCAAGCTTCTGGGATTAACCTTTACTCCTGATCTGAAATGGAACACATACATCAAATCTGTTGCCAAGGTTGCTGGAAAAATGGTGAGATCCTTCTACCGCTCCAGTAGATATCTCACTACTGATGCAATTCTCTATCTATATAAAAGCCAAGTACGTTCAAGGATGGAGTGCTGCTGCCTAATCTGGGCAGGAGCTGCTAAAAACAGCCTATCCTGCCTTGACAGAGTACAAAATAGATTTCGTAGCTTAGTGGGGGGGGTGTCCTTTTCTCTTCCCTGCAATCTCTTTCCAACAGAAGAGACTTTGCGAGCCTGTCTTTGTGTTATCGTTATTTCCATGGCAAGTGCTCGTCTGAGCTCCAATCTCTGGTCCCCCCTTTTCAAGCTTTCACGAAAAACATCTGTCTATTTGAAACCACTGTCAATAATTTTCCCCACTCTTTATCTGTGCCTAAATCAAAGCGTAGATTCCATGAACAAAGCTTCTTTCTTAGAAGTGCATGCCTGTGGAATTTCTTCCGTTTGCCTGTTTCCCACCTGACTACAACTTGGATGTCTTCAAGTCCAACATAAACAAATTCCTGATAAACCGCCCCCTTAAGTAAGACAGTTTATCAAATCTCCATTATTAACGATAACTACGATATTATCCTATAGATTACTGTACACGCAATAACCCTTATCCCTGAGTGGCCTCCGGGCCTTGATAAGTGGTGACTACCATGTTAAAAAAAAAGACCCACCAGTAGGTGCAGCCGACGCTATAAATCCCTTGATGTAAGAGACATTTTATTGTATATGCTTATCGCTTATTCCTTCAGAGAACTGGGTGTCTTGCCGGGTCGTAACAGATATTCCAGAAACGTCCGCAAGACACGGACACACCTAAGATTCTTTCCCTGGAAACAATCTTGTCAGAGGTGGATCAAGATTTAGAACAATACTTTGGTATGAAACTCAACCTAAAATACGCTTTCTTAGTCTTATGTTAGGATCAATGTGAAGCATCTATTCTGTCCTAAGTCGGTAAAAAGTATTTTATTTTTTGCCTGTGGAGGAGGAAAAGCAGAGATTATGAGAGGATGGTAGTGGATGAAAGACGGAGGGGGAGAGGAGTGAGTGAGAGATAGAAACTTAAAAAAATAGAAATATTACACACTTAAACGAAAAGAGAGAGATAGTAAGGGAAAAGAGTGAGGTTAAGAGAGGATGGTGGAGTTGATAGAGGGCCAATTAAAAGAGATAGAGAGCTCAGACAATCTGAAAGAGGAAACTCACAGTCGGAGAGAGAAGAGAATAGATGGAAAAGAGAGGAGAAAAGAGATAGAGGAAAGAGAGGCGGTAAACATGTGAGCATATATATATATATATATATATATATATATATATATGCGCAAAGATATATACATATATGTGTGTGCATGTGTATGTGTGCAAGTATATGTGTGTGTACATGTATATATGTGTGTCCAAGAAACAAGCTAGAGAGAGAGAGAGGGGGGAGATATATAGAGAAAGAGAATGAGTGTTAAATGGGGATATACCACTGTACTTATGTGTTAAGAAAGAATCAAGAGACAAGGAGACAAAGATGAGGAAGATAGGGAGACAGACAGGGTAGAGCAGAGATGGGTATTCCAAAAGAGAGAGAGAGAGAGAAAGAGAGAGGGGGGAGATAGATAGATAGAGGGAGAGAGAGAGAGAGAGAGAGAGAGAGAGAGAGAGAGAGAGAGAGAGAGAGAGAGAGAGGGCAGTAAAATTCTATTCACTTGAAACTCTTTCCTCTTAA
Source organism: Euprymna scolopes (assembly GCF_053919585.1). Lineage (NCBI taxonomy): Eukaryota > Metazoa > Mollusca > Cephalopoda > Sepiida > Sepiolidae > Euprymna > Euprymna scolopes. The sequence goes on from NC_136484.1 coordinate 73,936,343, forward strand.
GGAAAACCTGCAAGAAACATTAAAGCATCACTTTTGATTCAAGTAGTCACATAAGAGCAACTGTTTTTCGCTTTGAAAGTTGAAGAACTCACCAATCAAAACGAAAAGAACTGAATCAAAAACAAAGAAATCTATGTCAAATATGTCGGGTGACAACGCCTTATTACAACACTTCACAATTTCCAACAGAAAATCTTCAACAAGAAAATATAAACATTAAATTCCGTAATACCACTAGTTTTTTAAAAATAACTCTACTTAATAAATTTCTATCTTACAGATTTGATGTCGCTAATGGTTTATCCCTCACCCCCACAACCTATGCAATAGGGGCGTAATTATATTGCAGAGATTAGCTAATTTTAATCACATTTTCAGCATTTATTCAATTGCCCATCTTATAATAAAAAGCAATGTTTATTTATTTGTAAATATATATATGTGCCGCCACACAGTAGTTTGCCCGATGAATAAAGGAGGGAGAACGCAAATCTATTTTCATACCGAGACGTTTTCTTTATTTATACATTTCTGCTTTCCATAACGATTTATACTTTTTTGCCCTTTTTTCTTTCTTCAAACTTTCCAGTTTGAGACGTTTTCTTACTTCTTTTTTTATCTGAGCAACGATTTTTCTCTTTCAATTTAATTTTTAATCTTTTCACTTCCACTAGCGTTTTTGATTTTCAATAGTCTTGCGTCATTCCTTTGATGTCTAGCCGCCCGTACCTCCTAATAATCAAAGGATCACGGTTAAAGAAAGCAAACAAAATAATAATAATTAATAAACCAACGGGAACGTGCTAAAATTAATGTTTTCCTTTGATTTAGAAGCATAAATTAACCAGAGACTTGAGTTGTGCTGTTACACTTAAAGCCTAAAGTGACTTTATATTTCAATTCAATTCGATCAGTTTGGCAGGAAATGAAACAAGCTTCAGTTCCTATGTAAAGAAACGGTGGTAGAAATTACATACAAGAGGATACAGTTACTCAGCATCTGTTCAATTGCAACATGCATTCCTGCATTGATGACGCATTTATTACCTCTTTTGGAAGTCTATTTCAAGGTACAGGGATCCTGATTAAGAAAGCGGCCCTCCTCTAGTTCATCGAAATCGAAGATTAAATAGTTTCTTGTGATGTTCACTTAGATCTCTTCCTTACCAACTGAAATGACTTTCTAACTTATAATGATCACAACATAAACATATATGACACATTTTATAAAGCCTCCACTCTATAATAAAAAACGAATATTTATTATTTGTACATAAATAAATATAAATCTGTCTCTGGGTAAACATAAAGTGTCTTTTTTCTTTTTCTAGTCCATGGACGAAACCATTTCAAATGGTGAGAGGAAGCGAGAAAGCAAATAGCAAGTCAAACAACTTCCACTGTGTGAAGTGGATCGGAAATAAATCTATTAATCTTAATAAAAAGTAATTGGTAGTGTGCTTTTTTCTCTTTAGGTCATCAAAAATGATAATTTATATGCAAGAAATTGCTGACACCATTTTATAATTTTATATGAACATTAGTGTGAATACTGGCGAAGCATAATATTTTTTCCCCCCGCGTCGTTTTTATGAAGCGTGTACGAGAGGCGCGCAATAAGTAATGCCCCTGACCCAGTTCCAGTTGTCTAATCTAGCTGAAATTTTGCATGTGCAATGATTTATATCTCTACGGGTTATGTGGAAAATTACAGCTCTGAACTAATTATGGTTTCTGTTTTACAGGTGTTTGAACTGAGTCAGGTGTGAAATGGAGCCTGTTGAATGTCGAGCAGTGATCCGGTTTTTGTATTTGAAAGGACGCACACCACAGGAGACTTTTGATGAAATGAAAGAAACTTATGGTGATAATACTCCATCATATGACCTTGTAAAACTCTGGCATCGTGAATTCAAACATGACCGGAAGTCTGTGAAAACAGCTCCCAGACGTGGTCATCCTCCTTCTGCCATTGATGAGGCATCTGTCCGTCAAGTTAAGGCTGCCATTTTGGAAGATCGGAGCATTACTATTCGCCAAATAGCCCAAGATGTCAAGATTAGTACAGGGTCTGTGGAAACTATCATTCATGACCATTTGCATATGCATAAGGTGTCTGCCAGATGGATTCCCAGGTTGCTCACACCATTCCAGAAGTGAGAACGTGTTGAGTGCTTAAGGATGAATTTGGAGATGTGCCAAGAAGATAAGTCAAAGTTTTTCAAAAGACTGATTACACAGGATGAAACCTGGATCAATCACTATGATCCAGAGACCAAAGCCCAGACCAGAGCCATTCATTTCCATTGTTGCCAGACGGGGATCAGAGCTTTGTTGATAGAAAGATAGAAGCTTGGTTTTTAAATGCATTAAAATTAACCAGCGGCCTCTTTCCCCATTGTACCATGTCATCAAGATCAGAGAAAAGAGAATCAGAGAGAACTTCGTCATTTCCGGCCTTTGAAGTGTTGCCATAGATGGTAATGTCGTCAGCATAAATGTCAACAAGTGATCTTAGGATGTGATTTGGGAGATTATTGATGTAGATCAAGAAGAGAGTTGGGCCCAGGATGGACTCCTGAGGGACTCTAGCATTAATACTGTAAGCTTCTGATTTCTGCCCATGAACCTATCAGAGAGAAATGATTTAATAATTGAGAAGACATTTCCAGCTATATTGTAGCTGGAGATTTTGTGAAGTAGGGCTTTATGCCATACCCTATCAAAGGCCTTTGATATGTCAAGGGCAATTGCCCTAGAAAGGAAGCCTTCATCGAGAGGTTTGCTAATCCAATGAGATACAACCGTTCGCAGAGTTGCTGTAGATCTAGCAGAATGGAAACCATATTGCATGTCACTTCTTTTTACACTCTACTTTTTACTGTAGTTATTCTACTTTTTCTTTCCCCTTAATTTCTTAGTGTTATGGTATTTATGAATTATTTAGTAATGTTTACTAGACTTCAAAGACTACTTAGCACCAGCAGGGTTATTTTGAGTCTGTTCCGTGAATCGGAATTATTCAAGTCAATATAAGTTTCCATTAGAGTTAATGTTAGACTTAAGGTTCAACATAAAAAAAAAATTCTATCTTTAAAAATACAAAATTAAAAAAAAATGTTTTTGCCAAAATATAATTAAAAAAAAAAAAACTATCTTTAAAAATACAAAATTAAAAAAAAAATGTTTTTGCCAAAATATAATTAAAAAAAAATTCTATCTTTAAAAATACAAAATTAAAAAAAAATGTTTTTGCCAAAATATAATTAAAAAAAAAATAGTTTTACCACATTTCATGCAAGAAAATAATAGTTTTACTACGTTTTATGCAAGAAAATAATAGTTTTACTACGTTTTATGCAAGAAAATAATAGTTTTACTACGTTTTATGCAAGAAAATAATAGTTTTACTACGTTTTATGCAAGAAAATAATAGTTTTATCACGTTTGAAGTAAATCTATATAATTATAAGATATTTCTGATATGTTATATCTCCCCTCTTTTGGAAATAGGGTACGATTATGAATATCTCCAGCACCAAATAATCCTTATATACTGAAAATTTACTTTATGTATGAAAACCAAAGAGGGAAGATATAACATATGAGAAATATTTGGAATCAAGCCTCCCCTTGCCGTTGTTTCAGATCATTTACAACCATAGCAGCAAGTTTTAGTTTTCCCTCTATCAAGGCCAGAGGTTTGGGGGAAATATAAGATATTTTGTAATTCATATGCAAAACTAGGAAAATAAATGACTATGATTGAAACATTTTCCCATTCTTGCCACAGATCAGGTAAATCTTACTGTAAAAATCGAAACAACAAATAAATAAAACTTTGCAAAAATATGAAATAAAATATGCAAATTGAATCTTATTTACGTGAATAAAGCTTTACAAAAAAAAAAATGCAATGTTTACTTAAAAAATTACTTCTCCCTTTCTCTCTTGAATGTATAAACAAGCTAGCAACTGGTTGAAAACAGGAATTAAAAGCTTTAAGAATTTTTTTTAAAAATTCGATTAGAACGAATAAAAGCAAAAAGTAAATTTAAAACCAAACCAAGACTTATCATCATTTCTTAACATTTCTTTTCTTTCTAACAAGTGCTACACAACTTTCTGATTCTATTATTGTTACATATCTGTGTTTTAATGAATATTTGCTATCGATTATAGTTCCGATTTTTCTTGTTTTGTTTTTCCTATTTACTTTGCCTCCCCACTAGGGCAGAGTTAGACACCAGGGTCGTTTTTTAATGTGGAGAAAAGGAACAAAAATAAAAATTGCCTCAGTCGTGCAGGATTTTTTCACCACTAACAGAAAACAAGAAATTGAAGTGTAGTATCAGATACTACACTTTGATCTTGACCCAAAGTTTTGTTGTAGCTGAGAGGTTAATACCGCACTTGGGTTCTATGTCAGGTATTTCTACACCTGCTGAGTATATGTACCGAGTATTATCTTAAGATTTCTGTGAATTATCCAAAAGATTTGGAATATTAAGAATGGTAAGACATTTTTTAGCTATAAACCTTATAAAGTGCTAAGAAATTCTGGTTACCGACATAATTAACAAGTTATTCAAGTTTTCAACTAAATTGCGTTAGCACCAAAAATTCTTTGAATCTTTTAAACACAACGTGGGCATAAAATGATTAAAAAAGCAATTAGTCGGAATGCATACATACTTTGTAGCATCAAGCTACATTTGGTGTCGTGAAACCCAGAATACAACCATGAATGACTTCCGTGGCATATGGGATCACATACTGAGTGTAAAAACAGAAGAATGGACCAACCATAAACGGGCAAAATACCTACCGACTGAACTATCCCAAGAATATATTGATAGGGATGGTTCCCTGGACTGGCTCAAAAGAGGATCCCTCCATTACGACCAAGAGAGGTTGATATTGGCTGCACAAGACCAGGGCCTCATGACAAACGCCTTCAAAAAGATGTGTGGTCTAAGCAACAATAATAAATGCAGGTTCTGTAGCACTGAGGTTGAGAGTGTGGGCCACCTGATTTCTGGTTGCAAAGTCCTACTTGGAGACGGTTATTATACAGATCGCCATAACGGAGTTTGCAAATACCTTCACTGGAAGATATGTAAGAAACTCAACATTCAGTGTAGTAAAAACTCCTGGGAACATATACCCGAACGAACAGTTGGGAATGACAACTACACTATTCACTATGACTACATAATCCCTACTGCTACATATCTTGAAAATGCAGCTGTTAAACCAGATATAGTGATTTGGGACAGAGCAAACAAAAAAGCGACCGTAATAGAGGTCAGTGTACCCAATGATACAGGGCTTAACAGAGTTGAGAGGGAAAAGATTACAAAGTATCAAGGACTTATGTATGATATGAAACGAAATTGGAAATTAAAAGACGTTTCAATTATACCAGTCATCATAGGAGCAACTGGGCTTATGAAAAAGAACTTTAAAAAGTACATAGCAAGCATACCCGGTGAACCAAGTGCAAGTGAAATACAAACGATTGCACTGAAAGGGACGGCTAGAATCCTGAAAAGATCTCTTGGTTGGACTCACTAAAATAGGGGTAAATGTCAGACATCTGGTTGGATGTCCCATCCCCTAGAAGAAAAAGTTTAAGAAAAATGAAAAAAAAAAAGAGAGAATTGGTAACTAGAAAGAACTTGAATATCTACTAGATACTTTTCTTTGAGTGTTTAAGATTTCTCTGTATAAGGGTTTTCAGGACAACCTGACATGAGGATAGTTTTTGCTACAAGTATATTTTGAGTAAATATTCAAAATCACATAGTATTCGTTGTCCAAATAAGATATCCTCGATATGGCTAACCCACACTGGTTCTCATGAGGAATGGTGCACCTTCTCCAAATGATATTACAGCACAAAGCTGGACACTCCACCAGACTAGATGTATTCTTGCCCTGGAATCAAGTAAGATCAAAGGACCAAAATGAAAGATATACTATAACATTTTAAAATGATATATTAAGGAAAGGGAAATAATGTTCTCAACTTCTGACTCAATGTTTGAAAGATAAAGGAGAACTTTAATGGAACATTCGAATAGTTATGTTCATATAGAGATCAAGTGTTAGCCACAAGAAGGCGCCTCCTGGATGTCTGAGAACTTTGACTGAAGTAAAATGAAAATTGGTAACATCTTTTCAAAAAAGTATATAAGTATAATGGTTTACTTATACAATAACATTTAAAATATATTTCTTATGCAAAAAATGAAAAACAAATCCAGTTCTGATGTTGTTTATTTGGCCTTGTAATATAATTTGTGGTCAGCTAAATGTCATTGCCAAGCTGTTTGGATTTGTGCAGTAAGAATGCTTTCTTATGATATCTATCTCACAATAAGCCCAATTATCTTTCTCCTTCTGACAAGGAAAGGTATATTTGGCCAAAAGTCAAAGTTACAAAGTGACATTTTAAAATATGATAACCATTTCTTCTTCTGCAGACGTGAGAGTTTAAACTGGCATGGAAAACTGCCTCCTGGAATAGTAAAGTTGGTGAACTGCCATCATTAATTATAATAGCCTAGTGGAAGAAAATGCTTTTATACGTCAACATGTTTTGAGATGAAATATCAGCAGCTTTTAAAGTTTCCATTCACTCAAAGTGATGCCTTTAAAAATAATCTTGTATGATTGCACAACTGATGGGTTTATAGAATGATGTTCAACATCGGAATAATTACTTTTCCATTGGTTAAGGAATTTTAGGATTTTCAAGGAATCCAAAAGTGTGTGTGTGTGTGTGTGTATGTGTGTGTGTATCAATCTTTCTACAAATCAATTCAATAAAAATAATTGCCCATGCATGTTTGTATTTTTATATCTATAATAATACGAGTGTATTTTGCCTGTCTGTTTGTAAGTCTATTATCTACTTAGGATATTAAATATGAATTTTAAATTTTATAACAACTTTATTCTACCTATACAAATAGTTATATCTATTTAAAAAAGAGAGACTTTCCATGGAAGTATGACTTATCTCTGATTATTTTTCAATACATTTCTTTGGGATTTTTATCCCCCCCCCATATATATATATATATATATATATATATATATATATATATATATATATATATATAGTACAAGATATATATATATATATATACTTGGATGTTGTGCCAGTATATTTGTTCTCATGCTACGCTTTAGTTAGTGTTGAAGCTCGACTGAACACATGGAATAAATAACTACAACACAAAGTAAAGTAGAACAAATATATTAGAAGGAAAAAAGTATATACAAATATTTACATAGAGTCCATTGGTATGGTCATGGGGAGACCGTCCCTGGAAGAAGGTGTCAGCTGGGTGGTCGTTGACTCTCGATCTCATGACTTTCTGAGTCTCTGGCTTAGTCTTTCATTGGGTCTCTCCCTTCTTTACAGTACCAACAATATTTATATAATTGACACTCCACGTATGCTAATTAGGTGGATCTTACCACAACACCCCCTCCCAAACTTTGGAGTCCCTTTCGGATTTCAAATGACTTCATATATGAAATGATGATTATGGGGTATTTTCGTTGATTATGGGGTATTTGCATACTTTATATGAATATGTCCATAAGTGTAATTTTTAATATTTTTTACGTTTTTTATTCATGTCCAATTTTTTATTCATGTCCAATGGGTCCGTGAACTTTCATTTCCTACCAGATCTAGGTTCAAGAGTATTTTATGGAGGTTCCATTTGAAAAATTTCAGGAATTAATTCTTTAGGATCTTCCTCCTCATCCAGTATACTCTCTTCATGCTCTTGTGCGTAACATTTTTTTAGTTAGTTCTGGTGCCTTTTATGAGAATTTTTCGGTCCTTTAATTATGTAAATTATGTCACCGATTCTCTTATCCACTATGCCTCGCTCCCAGAACACAACATTGTTTTTGTAGCACTTGAAAAATACCTTCTCTCCAAAGATTAATCTTTTTCTAGATGTATGCCTAGCATTCTTTACTATATTCTGTTTTGGCAAGAGTTTGTCAAATAATGACTTAACTTTTCTGGCGAACATTAATTCAGCTGGTGACAGGTTTGAGGGTGTTCTCTGGTTCGGCATAATCCTGTATGCTTGTAGGAACTGCTGAAGCACCTTATCCATTGGAATTCCGAAGGCTTTTTTCAGGGCGCGCTTTAAGGTGTTGACAAATCTTTCTGTGACCCCGTTGGACCTTGGATAATACAGCTGTGTTGTCATGTGGTTAATTTGGTATAACTCACAGAAATCCTTAAACTCTTCAGAAGTGAATTGCGTCTCAGTATCACTCACAATACACTCTGGCACACCGAACCGAGCAAATGGTTCATATAGAAAGGTTGTTATGATATTCGCCGTTGGCTTCTTGCAGCACATCTGGCGATTTTGTGAACCTATCTACTACTATTAAGCAACAATATTCTTTTACTGAACCAGTGAAATGAATGTGTAATCTTGTCCACGGATGATTCGTCTTGGGCCATGGTTTGTGTACTATAGGTGGAGCCTTTGCTACTAAGAAATACCCTTTACATCGATGAACCATGTTTGCGATATCGACACCCATGCCTTTCCAATATAAAAAGCTCTGCATTAAGCTTTTTGCTTTATTGGTACCTGGGTGACCCATATGAAAGTCCCGCAGTATTTTTTTTCTGCAACCTTTTCGGAACTACTACTCACTCACTTTATAATAAAACTCTGTCACATACTGAATAGGTCTCTTGCACTTTTTGTATCATTATTACAATTTTGTTTTTTATGTCTAAAACAAAATCATCATTTTCAGTTTTCTTTCTGATTTCATTTAGTGTAACTGGCAGTTCTCTTACAATGTTGTTTATCAGGCTTTTCACCTCATAATCTGTTTTGATAGTTGCAATAATCGATTCTTTGAAATTTTCGTCTTGAACTGGTGCGAGTCTTGATAAACTGATCCGCATGGCTTATGTTTTTAGATGATAGATGCTTTATGTGAAAGTAATAATTGAGAAGAATGTTGCCCCATCTCAACAATCGATTTGCCGAATAAACGGATAAATCTTTCTTCGACCCAAAGATTGTGATAATAGGCTTATGATCCGTTTCTAGCATAAAGTGCCTACCATAGATGTATCTATGAAATATTGTTTTAATTTGTGCAAGCCACAAATATAATATAAGTTGAACAAAAAAATTGAACCAACTTTCGTCTTTTTTATTTCATGTCTTGCTTTTGACATCCGTAAGTCCGTGATAATCAACTTTTGATATTCTTTTATATTTTGGGAACAGAGTCTATCGGTGAAATTTTATTTATTTTTTATTTTTACTCTCTGCGAGTATGAATTATTTCACTTGCAACACAAAAAAGAACGAGTCTTTATAACTTCTTTTTAGCAATTGTCATTGTTCGTTCGTTCTTTTTTCATTGTACTTCTGTTCGCGTATTTTAACGAAAACACTTCCGATTTTGATTTATTATCAGAAGTAAATTCGTTACTAGAGAATTGAACAAACAAAAAATAAATTTTATAAAGTTCGTTACATTTTCAAAGTTAAGTGTATTTGTGCGTATTTTAATTCCATGTATGTTTTAGTAGTCAAACTAATTTTATGGTGTTCGTTGCAGATAACTTTTTCAATTTAAAGTCACCGTTGTTAGTGTAACGACATATTTTTTTCTGAATGAAAATACCTTAATGCTTAGTCGTCTTTTAACGACTTTTATATATCATAAAGTTCTGAATCCTTTATCGTCATTGTTGAAGCTCGACTGAACACATGGAATAAATAGTTACAACGCAAAGTGAAGTAGAACAAATATATTAAAAACAAGAAAGTATATACAATATTTACATTGGTATAGTCATAGGGAGATCGTTCCTGGAGGAGGTGTCGGCTGGGTGGTCGTCAACTTTCGATCTCGTGTCTCTCTGAATCTCTCGTTGGGTCTCTCTCAACCATATTTATATAGTTGACACTCCGTATGCTAATTAGGTAGACCCTACCACAACAGTTAGGTAGGTAGCGTTCATATAAACCACAGTTTTCTAATTGTTCAATAGCAGTTGACATATATTCAGAGAGAGAGAGAGAGAGAGAGAGAGAGAGAGAGAGAGAGAGAGAGAGAGAGAGAGAGAGAGAAACAGATATTTAGTTGTTTTCTTTTACTACGTATCAACCTTAGTCATTGGTTCGCTGACCTAGTCAGATTTGGACCTTGGAATTCACCCTTGTCCATTCGTCCACTCGTTCCTCAAATTCTCAAAAACTCATTACATTTTTCTGAAATTTTCTATGAAGTTACAATTACCCATAACATTCTCGGATGTTTTTAATAATTCTGGTTACGTCCCCAGGGGGTCAGAAGGGATCAAAATGGCCCAAAATAACACTTTCCGGACAAAATCTTTTCCAACTATTAGATTTTGCTGAAAATTACCCAAAAGCAAGACCACATGGATGTACATCTGGAAATGTAATATTTGACCTGGGGAAAATTCTGGGGCTTAAGCCCCAGGGTGTTTAAGGGGTGAAAAACACACCTTTTGAGGCGAATTTTTATTTTTCTCCTAAAATTCATACATATGTCTAAATAAAGGGTTTAAATGATACTGAATTTAAAATAATTAAGGCATCGTTTGTCATGAAACAGTATCATCTGGCTGTTTTAGCCCAATGTTTTACATTAGGCCAGGGGTTTAAATGGGCAAAATAGGTAACAGTTCTATGACTGATTTTGGCTAACAGTATAAGGGAAAGAACTCTTGCAGACTCGATTTTACAAATATTGATTATATATTCATAGATTGATACATGCAATTGGTTGTATGCTCATGTACTGTCAGCCTGGCCCACTAGGGAATTTTATAAATCTTTCTCACCAATGAGTTCAACAACTTGCCTCTTGGTACTTTTGTTGGGTGATTTCAATTTGGATCAGCTTCTTGCAAACAATGTGGCACTAATAGAATCCGTTAATGGATCTCAACAATTTTCTTCAGCACTCAAATTACACCACTCAAATTGAACGTGGTATATTGGACTTAATTCTTAATACAGAACATTTTTCTTCACCAGCTCTGTGGCTTCCCATCCTATTTAGTGATCAGCTTGTTTTGTACTTTAATGTGTGATTACTTTATGTCTGTTTTGATTCATTTACTTCATATCGATAAAATAACAAAATATAACAATTATTATATTAATATATGTTAAATATTATAACAAATAACAAAAGATATATGACCCCCTCCCGATTTTAACATCTAGAACATAAAAAAAATAATTAAAAAATAAAAACTTATGTAGAAGCAATACCTTGCCGTGGTTATAGGGCTTTTACTAAAGTTGCTTCATTACCTTTTATTCAAAAACATAACAAAGGCATCAGTCGGGGAACCATAGAGGTTTTGGCTTGTTCTGATAAAATTTAATTAATTCAACTAATAGACTATTTTAGCCAAACATATAAAGTAAAAACTTGCATGTAAATCAAATTTTCTCAGTCATAGATATTATATGGTAAAATGATTATATTTAGAAAGATAATCTCTATATTAATAACTATGTAGCTATATTATATGATATCCTAACTTCATGATATTGTCTCATATATATATATCCCCAATGGTGATTTGGTATCTTTTCTTTCTGTTTGAAGCCGAAATGAAACTAGTACTATTATGTACTATCACTGTATTATCTATTAATGATTAATTAAGTTTACTATATTATTTCAGACGAATTTACTTGATTTCAATGATTTTTCAGGATGAAGGCATTGTAGTATCTGTACCTTTCCTATGATACCATCATCTTGGGAAATACCTCCTCCTTTGGGGAGGGCGTAGTATAGAATATGCTCGTTCGTCATGATATCATTCTCTAAGGGATTATCTTCTCTTTTTGGAGGGGATATTTTAGTGTCCAACCGTTTCTTTGCCATGAGACAATCCTCCTGGACATTATCTCTCCCTTTGTGAAGACGGTTGTTTAGTGTCTGTTCGTTCGTTATGAGATCATCTTCCCAGGCATATCTTCTTCTTAAAGGAGGGGCCTATGTACTATATATTCGTTTGTCAAAAATAATAGAAAAGAAAAGTCACATAGGCAATAATCATTGAAAGCGAGATGTAGAAATACAAAAAAATAGAACACATTATTTATAGCAAACCTGCATAAGCTATTTTCCACATCGTCATTTTTAATAATCATAATAATATTTAACGTAAACAGTAATGTTTTGCAACATGTGTAAACTTGTGGTATCAATATCGATTTAATCTGACGTCGATGTTGAATCTATTTGCTTCATATATTCATATATTTTACAATTATTTCAGACTAAGTCTGGCCCACTTTACACTATAAAAACAATCTGATATTAAACAGTTGATATTTACTTGATTCCCACCGAAGTAAAAGGGTGGCACAAAGCCGAAGATGGGAGGAACATTCTGGCTTATAAAAATTGCCTGGGCAGCACGATCAGCATTCGGAGCATCTTAGGCAACTAGCAATAAACTAACTCCTCCACAAATAAGGAAGGCGAAACCAAGTAGAGTTGACCTCCTGAGATTACCCAGGACTGGTACCACAGCCTAACAAATAAAGGGCTTCCTGTTTGTAAACAAATGAACTTGAAAAGGAGAAAAATAGTTGAAAGTAAAGTAATAAAACTTATCCACAGTAAACACATGGGCAGTAGCTATATTTCGATATGGAGTGAATATTATTCAATGGAAAGAAAATAAACTGAAAGATATGGACAGGAAGACAAGGAAAACAATACCAATGAATGGAGCTCTTCATCCAATGAGTGATGGTAATAGGTTATATGTGAAAAGAAAAGAGGAAGAACGAGGACTAATAGGTGTAGAACGATGTGTAAAAGAAAAAGAATATAGTCTGAAAGTTTATGTCTCCAACTGTAAGGAAAAGCTTATAAAGGGTGTGTCAAAATTTTAAAATTTGCAAGAGAGCAAACTAGTAAGAAGCAAGAAATTTAAAGCAATAAACGAACAAAAAATGAAAAACAAATGGATTGAGAATAAAATGCATGACCAGTTCAGCAGAGATTTACCAGAGGCAATGGACAAAGGAAAAACCTGGTGATGGTTGTGAAAATGTAACTTGAAGGTTGGGCAAGACAAATGTATGTGAAGTATCACGTTGATTAAACGGCTGAACGTCCCCCATGTTGATTGTTTGCACAGAAAGGTGAGAATGTACAACACCTCGTCAGCAGTTGTGAGAAGTTAGCTCGAAAGGAATACAAGAGACATGGCAATATTGTGAGAAATGTCTATTGGGATATATACAAGAAAAAAGATTGGAATGCAGTGAAAAATGGTATGAGTATGTTGCAGAAGGGGTGGTGGAGAGTGATTATGTGAGATTATTGTGGAATATGAATATCTGATGTGATAATGTGATTGAAGCAAGGAGACCAGATTTAGTCTTGTTGGAGAAAAAGAAACACAAGGCGATAATCGTTTATATAGCAATGCTAGTTGATGTGAATGTGGAAGAAAAAGAAAAGGGTCGAAAAGTACCAAGACTTGAAAAGGGAAATAAAAAGATTGTGAAACTTGAATAAAGTAGAAGTATTTATTGTGAAAGGTGAAGAATTGTGATGGAAACTCTGAGGAGTGTAAGAAAAGGATTTGACAAGTGGATCGAGAAAAGTGGGATCCATTGCAATGTTGAAGTACTTCAAAAGACTGACTTCTTGGGAACTGCCAAATTCTTGTGGAAAGTGCAAGAAGACTAAGAAAACATTATACTGATAGCCTATATTCATTTGTTATGATCCGCCTATCGGTATAAAATCAGCAGTACCAATATTCATACACAAAATATGAATAATAATAAATTTTTTAAAACAATTAAAATTATTTTCAAATTCTGCGGAATTGTTCACTTTTGCGATAGTCATATTATGCACGTTTTTAAATCAAACACACGAAAGACAAAATGTCAGAAGGAATATGAAAATATTTTTTGTACACGGCTGCCATTCTAACCAGTAAGGGACATAATTATGATGATGACCATAAATTTTAGATTCAAATGTTAGGCATTATGTGCTCGATAGTTTTGATTGCTATCTTGGAATATACTTTCTTTTTCCATTAAATTTTTAATTATCAAAATGGAATATCAAGTAAAAAAAATGACCATTTTAAGCAACACACCGGTTTTACTTTAATTTTATTTATTTTTGTTTTTAAAATTCTACCGTTTAGATATTGAAAATCTTGTTAAACACTGAGAACAAGTTGACAACAACAAGGGAGATTAAATTACTAATTATTTCTATTGAAAATTTGAAATTAAAAAAATTTGAGAACTTATTTGCTAACCCAATATATTTTTGGTAACCCCGCAGTTTGAATTGAATTCCTGGAGATTGAAGGTTCAATATTCAGTGCAGATGACCCAAAATTACAATTGCAAATTGCTTGAGACTTCTAACCAATCATGGCTGACAAAAAGAAAGTATGGTGCCCGCCTCCCCATAGATTCACTGAAGAGTTCCGTTTGAAATTCTATGTAGATTTCCGAGTTCAACATAAAGATTTCTAAGTTTGACAGAAAGATTCCAGAGTTCGACAAGATACATGAAGAAGGTCGAAGAGTACGTTGACCGAAATGTTGTGTAAATAACATTTAAGATGAGAAGAATCTAAATAATATGAATAAATCAATCCTCATCAAAAAAATTGAAAAATATAAAGCAATCTATTATACAAAGTAAAGTTGTGTGTGCGCTTAGTTAAATGCCAAAAACTACACAAAACACATTCACAAAGCTGATATATTATTTATCTTAAAAATATTTATTCTTTTGGGGTCAACAGAAAAAATAATCAGAGGATCGACATTTAACACAATTTTAATGTTATTTAGTAATTCGTCAACGATTTTTTTCCACTTGTCAAAGAATGTGATAGAGTATGTAATAACGAGAGGAAGAGAGAAGTAGTTGGATAGGAGAGAAAGGAGAGAGAAGAGAAAAAGCGAATAAGGACGGGAGAAAATATAGATAGACAAAGATGGGGAATAGAAAGAGCTATGAAGAGAAAGACATTTTAAAAGAAATATATTACACACACTTTTTAACGCTTCTGTCTTGTTGTCCGGGATAACACAGGGTGGCCATGCTAGTATTAAGTAAACTATTCTTTGATGACTTTCATCATTTTTGTATAGTCTTCGTGTTTGTAGTAATAATAAAATCTCGCTAAAGTCAACTGTACAAAAGAATATATTTCACGTGATGTTTTGGGGAGTTTTACAAGTGAATTCAGTGACAATTCTCGCTGCAATGAAGAAATGCGTTCTCATTCCATCATCAAAGTAGTTTTAGCATATGCGAGGAGTAAATCAGTTGACTTTACTATGTTGCCTAAAAAACACACTAAAAATAGTAATACTTATCTGAATGAAGTCAAAACCTTTGACTGATAATCATGCGACCATCAAGGGCATCTGTCAAAATATTTATCTAAATAAAACTATTAAAAGCAAAACGGTCCAAGTGTGGAACACTGACAATATAATGACCTTTTCAAGTTTATTTTCTTTTTAGCATCTTTAGACGGTATTAGAAACAATTTGACCGATTAAATTTAGCAGCAAAATTTCTGAATAATTAAAAAAGAATTAGTATTATTTACAGGAAAATCCATTACCACAGTACTGAGTAGCTGCCATACGTCTTTGACAATCAGTTCAACAAAGTTTAAGTCATTTTTAAGCAGTTGATGAACTTGCAGTCAGAGATACTCTTCTGTGCAGTTCAATGAGGTACACCTTCCCAGACATTACTTTCTTTCTTTTAGAAAGGGGTTAATTTATTACTAATTGCCAAAAGGATGTGATGAGTCTGCTTAAGAATTTTTTATAGGCCAAAATACACTTCTCCCAGTGGACTGGCTTTACAAAACTTTTCCTGACTTTGTGTTTAAACCCTGAAAAGACCATTGGTGATCTTCTTTATATATATATATATATATATATATATATATATATATATATATATATATATAGCCAGTAGAGTTTAGTTTCCTAGAAGTACATCCAATGAAACAACATGTGTCTACCAAAAGAGTGCTCAATGAGTGAACAGAGCAGGTATATTAAATTTATTTATACAAACATTAATGGCTACATATGTGCATACATGTTTCTGTAATCATCCGCATTGGGGGATTACATCTTCAGGCCGACGGTAATTCTTGGCCTGAAGACGTAATCCCCCAACGCAGGTGATTACAGAAACATGTATGCACATATGTAGCCATTAATGTTTGTATAAATAAATTTTATATATATATATATATATATATATAGAGAGAGAGAGAGAGTCATCCACATACGGATTGTTTTGTTGTATCACAGCTCATCAGTGCGGCTAGACTAGCACCCATCTTTAGCCAGAGATTGAACCTACAACCATCTAGTTGATAGTCTATCTAGTTGGCTGTTCTAACTTCTGGCCCAAGGTGGTAAAATAAATTTGTCGTCCTAAAGAAAACAACACTACATCTTTATTTTAAAACTTTTATTGAAAAATTCAATTCAGGTAATTGATTATGTAGTACAGGTGATATCTATTAAATATAGCCGCCGTCAACCTCAATCACGACCTTAATATGGGTCCAGAACAGGGAGCATGCCTTTCCTTAAGTCCTGGCAGGAGGTCGGCGAATACACAGCAGATGGTGGATATCAGGCTGGCTTTGGTATTGTGGGAGGTCATGTTGGTGATATTCTCGACGTATGACCAAACAAAGTAGGCTAGCAGGTTCAGCTCAAGGAAGGAACGGACCAGTGAGAGAAAAGTACAAAGTCATAGAACTCCTTCTGAAGCCAAGCCTGAGTCTCTTTGACTCGTGGACTAGCACCCAGTCCTGCTGCCACACCCAGGGTCTGCCAAAGGCCACATGATTGCATCAGGGATCACCACACTCTTCAGCACATCCACATATACTTTGGGGTTGACTTTCAAGCCGACTTCAAAGATGTGAGGTGGCATGATGTGGCCTTCACTTGAAACTACTCCAAAGATCATAACCGTGGCCAGAAACTGTGTTGAGCTGTGCCCTCAAGCATTGAACTGTCCGGATTTGCATTTTAAGAGTCTTGGGAATGGTCCTGTTGTCATAACTTGGATCAGTAGAAAGCATGAGTTGTTCAGCGGTATATTTCTGATCTCGTTTGTTGAACATTGTGTCACTTTCAGACATGACAGAAGGCTTCAATTGCTCTTTGGATTTGTACACAACTAGCCAACTAGTAAATGGTCTGCAACAAAAAAAGAAAATCGGTTTTCATCAAACGGAAATGGAATTATGTCATATTTTCTAGGGCAGTAAATTTTATTGTTCCACCCTGTATGAATGCACATATATATATATGTGTGTGTGTGTGTGTGTGTGTGTGTGTGTGTGTGTGTGTGTGTGTGTGGTGCGTGTGTGTGTGTGTGTGTGTGTGTGTGTGTGGTGCGTGTGTATGTGTGTGTGTGTGTGGACATTTGGGGGGGGGGGGTAAAAAATTTCATAATAGTTAAATAAAGGTCAAATTTTACTATAATGAATTATAAAAAATAAAAAGTGAAAGGGCCAACTGACCAGTTCCACGCCCTGCTCAACAGAGCTAAAGTGATTTATGATTAAAACAATAATATGAAATGGAAATATGGTGAGGGACACAAAAGGGGGGGGATTAAATAGGGAAAGATCAAATAATGAAATAGAAACCACATTAAGTCCTAAAAGATTTTTTTCTTGTTTACAAAGAAAGGAGTTAATATATATAGTTTCTAGGATTTTCAAATGAAATAATGAGTGTGACTTGCTGATAATGGAGAACAAGTCAACACTTAACCTGGACGAAGCTTTAATATGTGAATACATATGCATATATATGTATGCAACGTTTTACTTATTAGTAAGTTTTTCGTCCAGATATTGGACCTTTTGAAAACCCATCCACAAAGTTTCGGCCGATGTAACCTCCGACTTTCTTCATGTGTATCTTCACAATGGTTGTTATTGATGAATTTGAAAATTAATGTTTTGTTCTTTTTTTTCCCTAACGGACCATAGTCGTTATAATTTAAAATGTGTGATGTGTTTATGAAACGAAAAAGAATATTCAGTAATTCCATTTGTGTATAAATCCGAGCCTAATTTTCTTTTTGTCATTCTTGAATATTAATTCTAGGATGGTAGCAGCTGTTTTGGAATTCCTACAAGAAATATTAATTTAACACTATTAAATAATGCGGTTAGCTTGACGGTTCCTGATATTCCTAGAGACGATGAAGTTTCTAAGATTGAAGATAAGTTGTGAAATAACGTCTTCCAATACTGTGAACAATCGATAATGTCTGATCCAGAAGAGTCGAGGTCTAAGAGATCAGGTTTCATTGTTACATCGAATACATTGTATTGAGAAGAGATTTTCGTTTCAGCTTGACTAAACGTCATTCAATATGAATTAACTCTGGTGAAGAAATAGGCTTGGCCATTGTATGTTTCAGACAGTAAAGACAGAGAGCGATGTCTTTGTCTTCATCACAGACTGCTTATTTTCATTTATCTTAAATGGGTAAAAAGTACAACTACGAAAAACATCTTTGTATACTCTGTATGGTGCCATCTCCTGTTTCAAACAATGATCCTATTTCATCTCTTATTGTAAAAATTAAAAGAAAAACAAGCAAACAATATATATATATAGTGTGTGTGTGTTTATGCAATTTAAGCAGATATTGTTAAACAGAAGGAAAAGCTTCTCTTAATTATACCATGTTTATTTTTTCAATATTTCTTATGATCTTTTTTTTTTATTAAAATCAACATCTACAAAAACATAATTGCTCCCTCAGATTAAGATAAATACCAGTTAATAAGACTAAAATTATACATTCTGAAACCAACTAAAAAATACTCGAATCTATCTACATCAAAATTCGACAACCTACAATAAATAATATTACCTACAAAACCAGTAATAATATTTTAAAATGCTTTACGCAATACAATTTTATCCTGTGACGCTAATTCTGGAATCACAAGATTTAAATTCTTAACGTCTTTCCTGGAACAGTGTGAAAACTTTCCCTCAGCGTTCAACTAGCTTCAAACGCCTAGCTACTAGTTAGAATTCTCTTCTTTTCTTCAGATTTTCGATCATTTGCTTTTACACCTGATTATAATTCGATAAAGAATCGAAAATGTTCGTGATACATGCGGAACTTGTATTAATTTTTTAAAACTTAACACAAAAATACCATAAGAAAAAATAAACATAAAGGTTTTCTACTATTTTTAATAATAATAATAATAATAATAATAATAATAATAATAATATATATATGTGTTTGTGTGTCTGTTTTCTGTCTCTCTGTTCCACTTTTTTTTCTCTATATCTATAACTGATATCTGGCTGAAATTTTGTATTGACGTTCGTTATGATAAGGTACAGCAAACTAGGTATTTTGGGATCGTTCGCTTACCAGTTAGAGATTAATAAGAATCAATATTTCATGCAAAAATACAAATCTAACCATATTCAACCATCAACTTGGCATAATGCATTCATTCTAAGTCAATGAGCAGTAACCTTTTCCCTTTTTAGCAGGATAAAAAGCCTAGTATATATGTCATCTTATTTCATCTCTTATTATAAAAATTATATATATATATATATTACTAACGCTAATTTTACAAAACTTAACAGCATTTTGGAGGGCGCTAATCTCATTTCGGCTACACTACTTGGATCATGCAAGTTTGATTTCGTTTATTTTATTACCAGAATCCTTTCGTATTGTCTAAACTTTCTTTCTTTTTCTTTTTTCAATTTTCTCTTGCCCTCTTCAACTGTATTATATTGCTTTTGGTCGTTCTTGACACAGGTTTTTTATTTTTTATTTTCTATTTTCCCTTGTATTACTTATGTTTTCAGTTGTTCTTGACACTGAATCTTCTGAAATGCCACTCTGGTATTTTGACTGTTGGAGAGAATGTCATCTTTAGTCTTTGTTGGAGAGTGATGTAGTTATGATAGATGCACTGGTTTCTGATTAGCTACATAACTATTTTTTTGTTGGCCAGCTTAGTAACCCCCTTTTTCTCTATTGCTCTTTTGAAGGGCTTATCTTTTTAGTTAGCCTGTTTGGAACTCAGGAGATTGAACACTGGTGGTGGGGTCTCTTTCAAGTTTTATCTGTTTTGAAGTTATTCTACCTTTATCTCCTTTTTACTTGTTTATATATTTTATCATGCCTTCTGCAGACCTACACAACAAGCACCTTACTGTTTTGTATAATAACATCAGAAGTCTCAGGTCAAACTTTTCTGATGTTTAGTCCTTTCTTTTGCACCAATATCTTAACATTCTTTCTCTTTGTGAGACAAATTTAGATTCTTCTATTGACAGCAACGATGTACATGTAGAGGGTTATTTACCTCTTGTCTGTTTAGACTCTTCCACACATTTGCATGTTCTTGCTATTTTTCTCCACAAGGATTTTCCCAATCTTGAATCTCATGGATGTCCTTTTATTTGTTTGATGTTGCCTTTGCTGCGCTCCACTTCCTATTTGTTAATGATGCTATATCCAACAGTACTGATAATGCATTAAAACTTCATCTTTCAAGCTGTATCTTTGTTTTCAGTGACTTAATGCACACCATTCTAATCACACAGATCTTGCTGGTGAAATCTGTCTTTTCTGTTTCATAGCTTATCCCAAATTGTTACCTTCCTTACACGTTTTCTTGATAATGACCTTCATCAACCATCTTTACTTGATCTTTTTCTCACTTTTGTTCCTGAATCATGTACTATTTCCCCTTCTCCTCCATTGGGTTCTTCTGATCATGTTGTTGATGATGTTGAGATCGATTTTTCTGTTAAGTGTTCAATTGATTGTCTCTATTGTCTTCCATAAGAAGACATTTAACTACAAGAGGATTGATTGTAATGTGCTTTGCAGCTTCCTATATGACACTCCATGGGATCCTATTTTTGGTATGTCTCTGAATGTCGCAAAGAAGGTGAACTCTCTCTCTACCGTACTAAAAAGTATCCTGTATCTCTATATGACCACTATTCGCCCATGTTGGAGTATTGTTGCCACATTTTGACTAGGGTATCTGCTACTAGTCTTTTATTCCTAAACAGGGTTAAATTAAGAATCATTAACCTAATAGATCCCGAACTGTCAACTTGACTCCAACCCCTGTCCCATCGATGAAATGTTGCATCCCTGTGCCTGTTTTACAGGTATTTTAATGAAAGGTGTTCCAACGAACTTTAAGTCCTTGTACCCTCTCAGCATAATTACCTCTGACAAACCCAACAAGCAGCAAGGTCCCACCTATACACAATACAGATCTCTAGATGCCAGAAGGCCTTCTACTCTAATCTAGTTTCTTCTTTCAGACTGCTAAACTTTGAAAATTTTTTCTGGGTTTCTGCTTCCCGGACTATATTGAAATGCAGAAGTTCAAGTGTAATGCAAACAGACATCTTGCTATTCAACTCTCTATTTTTCATTTTTCTTAAACTTTTTCTTCTAGGGGATGGGACATCCAACCAGATGTCTGACATTTACCCCTATTTTAGTGAGTCCAACCAAGAGATCTTTTCAGGATTCTAGCCGTCCCTTTCAGTGCAATCGTTTGTATTTCACTTGCACTTGGTTCACCGGGTATGCTTGCTATGTACTTTTTAAAGTTCTTTTTCATAAGCCCAGTTGCTCCTACATAATATTCCTGCAAATTATGTCTCAAATAGTAGCCCTTACATCAAAGTGGTACTGTGCTTTGTTTGGGATGAAAAAAACAATAAAAGTATTTAATTAAACAATATAAATATAAATATTTTCTTGATTAATGGATGCTCGATATTATAGACAGAACATTAATATTAGATAAATGGAAATTATGAAAACTAAAACTAAAAGTTACATTATTTATTAGTTCATTAAAATTTAAACAAGGAATAAAAAACACCTTCTTATTCCAAAATTAGGCTTTTCTCTTCAGAGGAAATGACTAGTAAAATAAAAATAGAAAATTACTAGTTTTCTATCAAGTTTCAAAATTTGATAGAAAAACAAATGAGTTGAAAATAGTAGAGGGAAGTTGAGCAATAGGTACATTTAAAAAAAGTTTAAACTTTTCTTATTTTCTTAATACAGAAGAACTCATGGCGTAATGGATAAAATGCTATGTGCAATTCAGTTATAAGTGACATTGAATGTTCAATTCTCAGTGTGGAGGATACTCAGAATCCAATTGCAAATTACTTAAGACTTCTACCCAATCATGGCTAACGAATTAAAGCATGCTAACCTCATGGGTTTAATAACGAGTGCTGTTTGAAATTCCCTTCAAATTTCCAAGTCTGGCAAAAAGATTCGACAAGCGACACCTAGACAAGGTTGGATATTGCATTGGTTGAAACATTGTGAAAATACTCAAGATGAGAACAGTAATTCGAATAATTTGTGAGATTCTTATTTAGATTTTCACATTTTTTCCACTGTTTATCGACTCCATTTTTACCATGTCATTTTTTCCGGTGCCAGTTTTACCTAAATTCATTTTAAGTGAAATGACCACTAGCATAACTGTGGTAGTGCAATGATTTTGGCAAAGAGTAGGAATGACAAACAGAATAAAAAAAGGATGAGCAACGACCCTGCTTTCCGAATACTTCTGTGCCTAATTTGTTCCAAATTTAGTAAAATTTGTTTATATTTTTTTTGCAAACAAATAAGTTTTCTTTGCATATCTTTGAATCACGTTTTCATACAACAGTTTCCCACTTTTGTACGCAGCTCTTTGCATTATTGCTGTGTTCTACAAGATGTTTCAAGTTGTGCAGCTTAGGCAGCAGAGGGCAGACAAGTGTGGCATCATATGTTCCTCCTCTTCACACTTGCAAACGATTGAGTCGATTTTCTAGCCCTATGAATAAAAGTGTAGCATCTGTTCTGATGTTACACTCCATCTGCTTTTCCCCAGTTTACAAAGAAGAGGCCTTTCTCGACTAAGACAATTATTATTTTTGTCCTACTTCATAGATCCCCTTTTTAGGGAGCTGGATTTGCCTTACATTAAAAGCTGACCCTCTGTCCTCGTGACGAGACAAGTAAATAGGGTCATCTTTGTTACCTGAATTAGCTGATTTTCTCAGTACGAAACGTCTGTAAAGGGTGAAGGTGGCGTTAATCATTTTCATCTCTGTCACGTAATCGGGACAGAGATAAATACTCTCGAGAGTTCCTACGGTGGCAACGCCATGCATGTTTAATCTAATATTTGCATATGGCGTGATAACGTTTATTAGGAAACGAAATACAACGTAAAAGTTTTTATGGGCTGAGACATGTGTTTCATGTTGTTGGGTATAAAATCTCCGCTCAGATTTTCTGTGGAGTTTTAAAATATTCTTTCTTTTTTATATAGCAAAGAATCTTGAAAAGCAAACGATCTATAATTACCAGGAAGATAAATCTAGAGAAAAGAAGAAGAAATGTTTGTGTGAAATAAAATTGTGTGACCACTTCTTGTGTGTGTGTGTGTGTGTGTGTGTGTGTGTGTGTGTGTGTGTGTGTGTGTGTGTGTGTGTGTGTGTGTGTGTAATTTTGATGTCAACATGACTTTGATAATCACACTTAATTTAATTATTTTTTTTGCTATTTATGTCGTTTACGGACCATGCTATTTGTACAAAGGATTTTCAAGTTAAATTTAATTTTTACGATATCTTTTGTTTATTAAATTGTTAGGTTAAAGAATAGAATAGTCAACAAAGTTCCTCTCTCCATATTCAGAATGGCTTTCAAATAATAACATAATTATTTCAGCACAGTTTATAAATTGCACAAGTACCATTTTTTATTCACTGTTAATCGAATATTTATATGAATAAAAATGCAGTAGTATAAAGTGAAGCCAATGTTCAAAATTCTATTTGAAAAAAATAATTTAATGATGAAAATAAATCCACCAGAATGCTTTACGGTTTATTCATAAACAAGTCAACCATTTTAATCTTTTGTAATATTCGAAAAAAAAAGAAAGAAATTAGTTAATCTTGACCTTTCGAAATTTGAAATGAAATTGGAAGCATTTAAACTGTTGAATAGAAAGTCATTTAAATTGGCTCTAAATTTCCTAGCATGCTCAGATTGCAAGTTACAGAAGCTTTTTATCAAAACAACATTAACTTAATGAAAAGTACCTCATTTATAATTTCACTATTTTATCTTTATACAACAAAGCAACAGCTTTGTATATATTTCTTATGAAAAAAAAAGCATTATCAAAAGAACGAACTTACCTTTTAAGGCACATTCACAATATATCAAATATTTGTGTCGGGAGGTTATATGCAATTGTTAAGGGAAGAGTATATATATGTAGCTGTATGCACCTGTATAGCCATTGGACAAATTCTTATGAGATTTGAAACAATAAATCAATATATGTACAAGGGAGTATATATCTATACTCCTATAATTTTTTTTCTTTGTATTGATATTCATATTAAAAACCCTTTTTCTCTATTTATTTAAAAAGAAAATTTACAAAATTTATTAAATCATTAAGTGCTCAAGCAAGGATTAAGAAAATTAACTTTAATCCATGGATTTTCGGAGATAATCTCTTCTCATCATAAGGAAAAAATCAATAAAATAACAAATTCATGACTTGCATACATTTTTAAAAATTGCAAGTAATTGATGTCTTTATTTATATATGATCTTTTGGGTTCGGATTTTATTGGAATCATTCACTATATACACAGAATCTTGGCGTTGGGTTCTATTGGATTCTTTACTGTTTAAATCCACTTTACCATTTCAAATTCTACGATTTTCGAATTGCTTCTTTGAATATTTTCATAAATATAATGTTTTCTACACAATTCAGAAATTTTCCTTCATAATTTTTTTTTAAACAGATGATAAAAAATTCTTTTGCTTGCAATTTTGCAAATTTTCAAATTTTCAGTAATTTGTTATTTTATTGGTTTTCATCTTCTGATGAAAAAAGCTTTATAAATTTCCCAATTTTATTTTCATCATTTCAATACTTCTTATATTAATGCTTTATTTACAATATCTAACAATATATCACGATAGAATCTAATATAAAATATTTATCTTTATATTATTCAATTAATAAAATCTATACACATGCATACACACATACACCAATATATATATATATATATATATATATATATATATATATATATATATATATACGAGATGCCTTTAATAAGTTTGCAGTATTTCGTAATATGGACACTTTTATTAATAGTAAACATATGAAATTCTAGTCCTCTTTGAAGTAATTTCCTCCAGCTACAATCCACTTGTTGTGTACCGTTCCAACAATTTTTGGAAGGCTCCGTGGAAATCTTCTTGTGTGAGCGTGTCAATGACCCTCGTCACAGCCTCTTTCATCTCCTCAAGAGTCTCATAACGACAGCCCCTAAGGTTTTCCTTGAGCTGAGAGAATAACCAAAAGTCACAGGGAGCAAGGTCTGAACTAGAGGAAGGGTTAGGAACTGTCTTGATCAAATAGTCTGTGACAATGAAAACTACATCCTTTGGACTACATCCTTTGGACAAATTTCACATAAATCTTTTGGGTCTTCTGTTTCTCACGAATAATTGTGTGTACAGTTCCCGCACCACTGACATCAAACTGTGCACTTATTTTCTCTATAGACACGCGGCGGTCCTCATCCTTGAAATTCTGTATTTGGTCAATCAACTCTGGCGTTCTGGCTTCCTTACTCTTCCCACACCTCCTTCCTCAAAAACTGATGTTTGATTCATCCAAGATGGTCAAAAAGCAGTCTGAAGCATTCCATACGTTTCTGTGCCATTTTTTTCCAAATTTAAAACATAATTTTATTGCATATCGTTCTTTTAAAGTCTCCTCACGATCAAATTGCATTTTTGAAATTCACCAAGCTGTGACAATTAGGCTTTAGTAGAGTGCATTCCAATTCCTGCTGTAGCTGTTCATTTGAACTTGAAATCATAAAAAAATGGTCAGTCACCTCATAAGATGTATTGCAATAACATACTGAATTTTCAAGAGTCTACAACAATTTTAAATCCCTGTACGAAAAATGTCTGGAAACTTAGTGAAGGATCCTTATATATATATATATATATATATATATATATATATATATATATATATATATATATATATATATATATATATATGACTAAACATGAATTATTCAGAGTCATTCCATATTTTCTATTACAACGTTTTATTGAATTGCTTATTTCCTAGAACTGCCCGCCTATGGAACTCTGTTCTGTGAGTTTGCTTTCCAGCTGACTACAATATCGGCGTCTTCAAATCAAATGTAAACAAGTTCTGGTTGAGCTGCCTGCTTAAATAATCAAATTCTACCCAATTTCCACCACTACAGATTCTTATGCTGTGTCTCAGTGATCACCGTTCACTCTTTAACCATTATCCTCAAGTGGTCTTTGGGCTTTGATAAGTGGTAACTCCCTTGTAACAAAAAATATCAATTTATCTGCTACATCGATGTTTTATTCTGATTACTCAGTCCGTTTCAAAAATTATCACTTTGTTGTTTGCAAAATAAATTGAAATTCCAGTCAATTTCTTCAATTACATATCTTATCCAGCTGCGCAATGTTTGTGTGTAGCAAACACATTGGAGTAAAATCCACCAGAATAACTTATATGTTAGCAGTCGATTTACTAGAGATGTGGAACTTTCAAGTTGTTTCTTCTAAGAGTATCTGAGTCCACAAATAATCTGTGAAAGTAATGTACATTAAAAAATAATGAAGCAGATCAAAAAAGTTTGTAATACAACGATTCATACGATTTTTGGTCCCCCGACAAAAGAAGGGTGAATCTGTAAATTCATCCTTGTCCTTTCGTCCGTCCGTCCGTTCTTTCGTTTGTCTACACTTTTCTCAATAACTAGGCCTCGGAATTTTTTGAAATTTTGCACAAACGTTAAACATGATATGAGTAAAAAGTAACAGAATGGATTTTCCGGGAAAACTCGGGTTGGTCCCCTAGAAGTGCCTTTTGGGTTAAAATGGCTGAAATTGACAGTTTTGTGCTTATTAAAAAAAATGATGCCTTGGATTTTTATAAAACATTTTGATAACTCTTGGATGTGCCTCAGTGGCTCTTTTAGGGCTGATAAAAACACTCCAATTTTGTGACTATTTACCATATTTGTCCAGAATTTTCTGTGCATGTCTATTTAGCAGTTAAGGCCTTGAGAACTTTTTTTTTTTTTTTGCATGGTGCAGAACTCAAATTTACATATGTTAAGGCCTTGAGAACTTTTTTTTTTTTTTTTGCATGGTGCAGAACTCAAATTTACATATGTTAAGGCCTTGAGAACTTTTTTTTTTTTTTGCATGGTGCAGAACTCAAATTTACATATGTTAAGGCCTTGAGAACTTTTTTTTTTTTTTGCATGGTGCAGAACTCAAATTTACATATGTTAAGGCCTTGAGAACTTTTTTTTTTTTTTTGCATGGTGCAGAACTCAAATTTACATATGTTAAGGCCTTGAGAACTTTTTTTTTTTTTTTTGCATGGTGCAGAACTCAAATTTACATATGTTAAGGCCTTGAGAACTTTTTTTTTTTTTTGCATGGTGCAGAACTCAAATTTACATATGTTAAGGCCTTGAGAACTTTTTTTTTTTTTTTTGCATGGTGCAGAACTCAAATTTACATATGTTAAGGCCTTGAGAACTTTTTTTTTTTTTTTGCATGGTGCAGAACTCAAATTTACATATGTTAAGGCCTAAAACAGCACCGTTTGTTTATTTTCACCAGGATTTTACGTGCCCTTGGGACTTTGGGGGCTAAATGGGGAGGGGCAAATGTTGAACTTAGTCATTTTTTATGCCTCGTTTACTGTGGATTCACGGGAGGGAGCCATGCATGCTTCACTTGTTGGTATTGTGATTTACATTATATGTCTGAAGAGATTGATATGCAGTAAAACATACACCTTAAACGCAACGTCAATCTCTTGGCTATTAATGAATCCAGTTAAAGCATTAAAAAATTAAACCAGCAGAAGAAAACAATCATGACATCATCATCATCATCATCATCATCATCATCATCATCATCATCATCATCATCATGTTAATAAAAGAAACTACAAAACTTGAAAGGTGAATTAGGATTTAATCATTCTAATAGATGCTAATTTACTCCAGATGATTTTCTGCTTTACCGATTGATTGCCCCCAGGGAAAGAGAAGAATGGTCTACCATGCCTAATCTCATATCTTCCGAACTAGCAGACATGTCAAACGAGATCCAGGAATAAATGAAGACTCTTGTGTACTCTTGCTTTAATTTCTGCAAGGCATATACTATTTTTTGTTCATATATTTAAATATTTTAAAATAATTCTGTAAAGGTAAACAAATGAAATATGTGCCTGTGTATGAGGTAAACAAGGTTCTTACTCTTCGGGATTAGTGGATCATTTCTATCAAATATTGTAGGCCTTATAATCTAAAATTGACAAAGAGACTATTATATATATATATAAATATAAATAATATATATGTAATGAATATAATATATATAAATATTATATATATTATATATATATTATTTATAAATTATGCATAATTTATATATATATATATATATATATATATATATATATATATATATAAATTATGCATAATTTATAAATAATATATATATAATATATATAATATTTATATATATTATATTCATTACATATATATTATTAACAATTTTATCAAAACGTTATCGTAAAATTTTCAAATTCAAAATAGTTTTGTGATAAAAAAAAGTGTGTTTGAAGGCTTCTCAATGCAGGAATTATTCAGTCGTTGGAAACAGATAAATAAATAAATAATGATAAATAATTAAAAGATTTCAATAATTTGCAAAAGATATTTATTTATCTGACTGTGAATGATATATTTCCTCAAATATTATTTAAGGCAAGGTCTATTTTCTAGAGATAATAAATGTACATCAACTTTTTATGCTGCTGTTTTCGGTTTGTATTTAAATTGGCCATTACATTTTTTCTTTTTTGAAAAGCTATTTTTTTTTTAATGCTTAAAAATTACGTTAATTGTTTAGGAGAGATAATTCTGTTATCTTTCTTTTTTTTCTAACTTAAGAGAAGTAATTCTGTAACTGTAATTAATCCGCTTGTGTTTTTATGAGGAAAATGTTGGATGTTTCTGCTTTATTATTAATTTCTGGTTTTAATTTTTCTATCAATATCAATTCTTTTAATCTCAGATTTCCTTGAACTTTCTCGATTGTTAGTATTTTAACAATTATATTTTTATTGGGGTTGTGCGTGCAAGATACGTGTTCATAAAAGGCGAGGTCTTTGTGGTGATGTGTTCTTTGATTCGGGTATGCAACGGCCCTTTTGTATTTCCAATATAAGTCTTATTGCATGTGTATACACTGCAAACTACTTATTCCATATGTATACCTTTTATGCACGTAATAATATTTAATAATATAATTTAATACGTCCTATAAAAAGTAAGGGACAGCATATATATATATATATATATATATATATATATATATATATATATATATATATATATATTAATTTTATTTATACAAACATTAATGGCTACATATGTGCATACATGTTTCTGTAATCACCCACGTTGGGGGATTACGTCTTCAGGCCAAGAATTACCGTCGAAAGTGATATTTCCACCAAATACATTTTCCTATTTCGTTTATCAAGTTAGCATGCAACCTGGGTGGGAGTCATAAAATACGGTAAAAGGATGAGTGAGGTCTTTTGAGGATAATAAACATCTTTTTCTTTCCCTTTCCCTTTCCAAGCTAACTTTTGATTTTTATGGCATAAGGTACTTGAGAATTTAGTTTTCTTGTCTTGGAGTCTGTAAGTTAAGAACCTTAGCGATGGTCAGCTAAGTACTGACCGGTGCCTTTTAATCTACATCCACCCACACACACATGCAACACACATACAACACACACATACACAGACACCGCCACACACACACACACACACACACACACACACACACACACACACACACACATTAATACGTATATCCAAAAGCGAATCCATGCTGTACGCTTTTTTTAAAATTTTTTTTTTATTCACAACACACATACTGAAACTAGACAATAACTCTGAAACTACGCAGGAATAGAGTTAAAATTACATTAAGGTAAATAAAACAAGACAAAAATAAATAAAATTAAATAAAAATAAAAATAAAATTAAATTAAAACAAATGAACAAACAAACTATGAATAAATATAAAACGCGAAAGTTATCTAAACCCCACATGTACCTATATATATATATATATATATCAATATACTTATAAATGCCTACATTTTGCCAGACCCGCGCATATATACACACACACATTAGACATACAGAGACGAATAATAGCGTTTTTCTTTACTTCTGTAGCGTGGTAACCCCTTCGTACATTCAATAGTATGCTATCACACTCCAGACGGGTGTACATATATATATATATACATACATACATATATACATATATATATATATATATATATATAAACACACACACATACATACATATATATACACACATATATACATACATACATACATACATACACACATATACATCCACATATAACATATATATAAACAACATTCGGACATTCATACATTCTTGCAGTCTATATTGTTACAACAATCATATACGAGGCAGCCTATTCTAATAGTTCAGAAATATATATGCATATACATACATCTACATACAATACACACAGAAATACATCCATATCCAAACATACACACAGATATATAGATACACATATATATATAAATATACAAACATACATGCATACCTAAAATACACTTATACATACATACTCACACAAATATAGACATATACATATATACCTGTACCTTGCCACCAAATGATACATCTAAAGTAGAGACAGACATGAATACATTTACCATATAAATTCCCTTTTTCTATCAAACTCTACACGCATAGTTATATTTCATAGCCCCACCCGCTTGTTACATTTTCCTAAGTTATAGGTTTTTTCGTAAAAATTTACACTACGTAAAAGTTTATATTGAATTCAGCATGAAGTTCATAGGCCTATCCTGATATTAAGCAAACACTCTTTCGATGGTAAGGCAGATATACATAAGATGTATCACGATACAATAATAATATATAATGACACATGACAGAAATCAGAGTATTTAGGTTATACAAACCGAGTCTATAAGCTTATATATTGTAGTACTTACCTTCATCTTTGTTTATTCACCCCAATTTCCCTATCCCCTTTTTCTTTCATTCACTCTTCATTCCTTACTTTCTTTCATCTATATATTTCTTCATTTTTTTTTTTTTATAAATTACTTTTCCTACCCGGGTATACAAAGATCCTATATCCATACATGCACACACCCAAAAATATCGATATGCATACATTATTACGAGATTCACTCAAAAACAATCTATTACTCGTTTGGTTACAAATATACCTTCATACAGGTACTTGTTTCGGTTAGTAATACCATAACTGCTCGATGAAGTAGAATATTAAGCGACTTACGTAACCCACACCGGTATGATCATAGTTGCGACCCCACTTATCCTCTTTGTGGGGAAGGGGGTTATTTGATGGGGGTTAGTTGTACTCATAGTTGTTCTAGTCTACTAATTTAGAGTTCTTTAAGTGCGTGTATTCTGAAATGTTTGCAGGATATAGCAGTTTCTTTTTTAATATTTAATATTTTTTCTCTGTCTTTAAACCTAGTTATCTCAAGTTTTTCTGATAAGCATAATGGACATGGTGAGTTCAATGAGTGGCAAGTATTGGCCCTCCTAATAATCTTCCATTCTGTACTAGGTGTTTTATTTTCTCTAACTAATTTCCAGTAATATAACGATAAGGAAGTTTCCTTTTCATATGTTTGATTACTCATCGAGCGTGTATGTCCATAGAATCTATTTTTGAAAGTCATTTGGGTACTCCCTATGTAGAATCTTTCGTCCCTTGGGTTCTCCACCGGGAATATCCTAGCTTGGTATACCACTGATGAGGTTAGACATTCATTTTTTATTGGGCATTCCTCAGGCTTTTTACAGTTACATTTATTCACCGCAGTGTTTGCACTATTATTTTCATCTTCTCTATTAGTCGTCTTTAAAATTCTTCTATTATGCTTTTTTATAATCCTTTCTAAGTTATCACTACAGCTATAACTTAATTTTAATGTATTTTTATTAAATATTTTATGTAATATATTATTTGGTGGGAAATGCTTGTTAATAAGTTGTAAAAATTTTGTACCAAGTTTTGTTTTCAACATAATATTAAAGGGGGGTGTGAACCAAATAATTTTCCTACCACGATTTCTAGATCCATTTGTGCTAGTGTTAGTTACTTTATATTTTATCTCTATGTCCTTATACCCACTATTTTTAAGTGCTGTATTATAAATAGCTTTGTAATCATTGAAAGTTACTTCATTAGATGAATTGTTACTTATTCTACTTTCAATAGATAATGGTATATGCTTAATAATGGATGGTGGATGGTTAGACTGCGGGTGTATATAAATAGGGTTAGCATTATCCTTCATATATGGTTAATAAGTATTCGAATCCAGATCTAAATTCGAATACGCGTTATTCATCCATTGAAACAAAGATTTTACCTGTTACTAACCATGATTACAATTTTCTGTTATTTTTCGTTTTATGTGACTAGTAGTTTAAGAGTTAATCAGGTAAATATTTTCACACATCTACATACAGCTACTGTTTCATATATATATGCGTGTGTGTGTGTGTGTGTGTGTGTTTGTGTGTGTTAATATACGCCCCATATGTATCACAAACGTTTCGTTTCCGGGTTAAAACCATCTTCATGTGAGAGTCGAATGGTGTACTGAGAAAACTGGCGAAGGAAGGAATTATTGGTAGCAGCAAATGATCAACATTAATAGACAGTCGGCGCCGGGGTGTTTTTGAGGCAACTATCGAACCAAATTCTGGGGTAATAGTCGTATAAACAGAGAGAAGTTGGCGGTTACGGCACACATTTTAGAATATTGTGCCTTCTTTGAAATGCGAAGTAGTTTATTCTAGGTTTGGGATTTTTCATGTGGATGGGTTAAAATATTTTTTGCTTTTTGAAATTTGTTTCATGATGTATTATTTTTTGAGTTATAGACTAAGATTTGTCTTACGGCAGAGGTGGGGACAGCCATGTTTCTTTTTGTTTTTTTTTGTAGATGTTGAAAAATTGCACTGGGATCTACATTATGCATGGTGAGGTGACGGGATAGGTTAGTGGTTGTGTATTCAATGTAACTATCTGTTTCAAGGTTGTTATAGAATTTACACTTTTCCAAAACGCATTTAAATATATAGATAACATTGGTTCTTTTTAATGATTTTAAATTTTGGGAAACATTGTTTTTGGTTGTAAATTACTTAGTAATAAATGAGTTTTATTTTTATTGTTTGTTGGGGATATATATCTGTGTATGATAATTTTTTTTTTTGCCTTTTCTTCTAATTTAAAGTCTAGTTGCGGTTGATTGCAGCAGAATATTTTAATAGAATTCGGGATGTGATGTTGCGTGATTTTATTTGTGGTGGTAGTTTTTAAGTTCCAAAACATTAATTTTACAATGTAGTTAGGAAATGTATTATTGATAAGAATTTGTTTTATATTTTTTAGTTTGAAGAGTAATGTTTGTTTTAGAATAGAAGTTTAGTTTTGTGTGGTTTAATAAGTTTTTGATGACAGCTATTTTGTAATAGTGAGGCCATTCTCTCTTAAGATTAAAAGGCAAGAATTTGGGTTAGTTATGTTTTTGGTAATTGGGAGTATTGAGTGTATTGTTAGAGGTGTCTATGAGAACATCAGGAATTTCGTTATTAGCGTTCAGTTGTAAAGTAAATTTGTACATAAAGTTTTTTTGTATTTCTTCATTATTATTGGCTGGAATAAGTACATCATCAATACATTGTAGATAAATAGAGGATTTACTTTTAAATATTTTATTGTCGAGGGTACTCATGTAGAGTTCGCTAAAGATCGAACCAAGAACCGATCTCATGAAAACTCCATATATTTTCATCTTAATGTTGTTTTTGAAATCATAAAATATATTTTAGTAATGCAGATAATTGATAAATTTTTAATTATTTTTTATTGATTTTAAGTGGAGAGAAAGACAAATTGTTGCAAATATTGTCGGGGATTATATTTACAGTTTTTGTGACGGATACATACATGAATAAGCTTTCTACTTCGAAAGGGTCAATAATTTTATCGTCGGGTTTCTTTGTTTTTAGGATTTGTAATAGTTCTTTGTTGATTTAACACTATTTATTGGCTAAATATGAGCTGATAAGTTCATTTACGATTTTTGTTATGGAATAGATTGAAGAGATTACTGGTGATATGATAGGTCGGAGAGGAGTTGCGTTTATGTATTTTAATGGTTCCATATAGATAACCCGATTTTGTAGTCGCTAACAATTTTGAGAATTTGGTAATTCTCGATTTGTGCATTATTGACCATGGTGAGTTTGCTGACTTGTGACGTTAATATACTCGTGGAGATGTTAATTTATGGGGATTTTATATGGCCCTCGAGAATAGTTTGCAGTTTTGCATGATAGTGAGATTTATTGTGTATTACAAATATATTTCTTTTATCGTTTTTTATCATGACATTTTTGTGCTTGCATAGATCATAAACAATATTTTAAAGGTTTAATTTTATTTTTTTTAATTTGATTTAATTTAATTTGATGTTTTTAATTTGATTTAATTTAATTTGATGTTTTTAATTTGATTTAATTTAATTTGATGTCTTTAATTTGATTTAATTTAATTTGATGTTTTTAAAGTTGATTTAATTTAATTTGATTTTTTAAAAATTTGATTTAATTTAATTTGATTTTTTTAAATTTGATTTAATTTAATTTGATTTTTTTAAATTTAATTTAATTTGATTTGATGTTTTTAATTTGATTTAATTTAATTTGATGTTTTTAAAGTTGATTTAATTTAATTTGATTTTTTCTTGTAATTTTCTTGTTCAGTCTTCTTCTGCGTTCAGTAAGTCATGTAAGCCGTGGTGTTTGGTAAGTTTATTTTCTTGCTTCTAGTTTAGTTATAATTTTGTATAGTAATTTTATTTCTGCTTTTTTGTTTTGGTGGTTGAACTAATTGAATAGGTGGCAATTCAGTCCAAGGTTTAATAATTAAAATCATATTCTGATAGGTTGAGGTAATGTTGTAT
This sequence comes from Euprymna scolopes, assembly GCF_053919585.1. Lineage (NCBI taxonomy): Eukaryota > Metazoa > Mollusca > Cephalopoda > Sepiida > Sepiolidae > Euprymna > Euprymna scolopes. Next base: position 73,971,762 of record NC_136484.1, read on the forward strand.
GTGGTTGGGTAATAGGATGATTCATTTGTATAGGGAATTTAATTTTTTGAATCGATGTGAGTGTTCAAAATTAGTAACAATATCTGTAAGTCATTGTTTGTGCTCAGTAATTTGTTCTTCAGTAATCCGGTCATTCAGCTGATGTTCTAGTTCATCAAGTGCCACAGTGTGTATTCAAATTACTTCTTAGGCGATAGTAATTTGCCTTTTAATTAATATAATTCAGAATTCTTGGATTGTAGTATTGTGTTGCACTGCAGGATCATATACTTTGAATTGTGTATATTTCGTCAGAATGTTTCATATAAATATACATTGTTCAAGAAAAAAGAGTTTCTGTTTAATTAGGCCTTTTTTATTTTTTTCGATTTTCTCATCTTTTGTGTGGAAAATCAAAAACGCTAATTTATGCCCATATGTATAAAAAATATTTTCACTCTGTTGTGGAAGCATCTTTAGGTGGTATGCTGAGAAAGAATGGTAAGAGATGGAATTAGTAGTAGCAACGAATGGTCAGTAGTCATAGGCAGCTGACGCTGGGGTGTTTTTAAGGCTAGTAGTGAACCAAATTCTGAGGTAAGTAATAGGGTTACATAGAGCGAGAGGGGTAATAAGCACATGACATATTCCACACTTTTTAACCTTATACAAAAAATAACAATGTAATGGACACAACTCTTTTTTATAGTTTTCAAGTAAAATATGAATTATTTTCCTTGCTGATGTTTCGTTTTTTATAGTTTTCAAGTAAAATTTGAATTATTTTCCTTGCCGATGTTTCGTTTCCGGACACTTTTTTAAAAAGGTGTCCATATTATAAGTTGTTTGAGTGGAAGTACACCATATTTTTAATAATCTGTAGCAAAGTAGGATATTTTAGAGCAAATAACATGGCTCAACGATAACAGATATAAGTAGGCCACAACATACCTCAAGATATGTTTATACGTTAGAAGAAAAACTGTACATTGTTGTCTATGAATTGCATACAAGATAACATTGGTTGGCCTTTTGGCTAATATTAGAGTATAGTATCTATTCTAGTATTACACTTCATCTGTTCTGTCTTCAGTCAGTGAATGAGAGATCCTTCTAGATTGACACAATTTTAATTTTTTTTCCAACTCAGAGTGCCCCGTTTTTAGGAGCTGGATTTCCCGAGATTAAGAACTATCTTTAAAAAGTAAATACTAAAATGTATTAATATAAATTAATACATTAACAAAAATACATAATCTAAAAAGCCAATAATGTATAGCATAAAATAATATGCATTAATAAAAAATGAATTATTTATATATGTAGCTGAATCTTTATTTTCTATAAATCTGATACTCTTTAACAAACAGATATCTTTGCATGTTTCTTTTTGTAAACGGAGAGATCTTTTGAGAAGAGGGGAGTTTTTCTCGAAATATCAAAATAATTTCCACCATTTTGGATTGTAATTATAGTAGGTGAAACCAGTAACGCGCCAAGCAAACTACCACATATTTTACGTACATGCGTACACACACACAAATATATATATATATATATGTATATATATATATATATATATATATATATATACATGCATATATATATATATATATATATATATATATATATATATATTTCCATCAAACCTCTGGCCTTGATCGAGGAAAGACTAAAACTTGCTGCCATGCTTTCTTAAATAACAGTAAGAGGAAACTTGCTTCTAAATATTTCTCATATGTTACATCTCCCCTCTTTTGGAAATAGGATGCAATTATGAATATCTCCAGTATCAAATAATCCTTATACACTATGAAATTTACTTTATGTATGAAAACCAAAGAGGGAAGATACAACATATGAAAAATATTTGGAATTAAGTCTTCTCTTGCTGTTATTTCAGATCGTTTGAAACCATAGCAGCAAGATTTTATCTCTCCTTCATCAAGGGTAGAGGTTTGGGCGAAATATCAGATATTTTGTAATTTATATACAAAACTAGGAAAACAAATGACTACGATTAAAATATTGGTAAATATGCTGTATCTTTCCACCCACAAAAAATCCTTTAAAATTACGATTATTATAGGTTTTCGAGGGTGCTGAAAAAAATACCAGGAAACAATTTCCAAGATATGAAACAGAACAACTTTGAAGAACTTTATGCTTACGATTATTGACATTCAAATGCGCACTAAAGATTTTGTCTAGAATCCTTATTCTAATTGTAATCAAAATCATGTAATAGATTTTGATTCTAGAAAAGGTATAAAGATTAGGTTCTTGTCTAAAATTCTTCCTATATTAAAAACAAACATAAAATATCATTATAGTGTATGTACCCGTGATGACACGAAAATATTACATTCCCAAAATCATTTAAATTAGTCATGTTTTAATTTTATAAAGTAGACTGTTTTCAAGCGATTAATCGGAATTCATAGGCATTACAATATACATCGATTAAGGATGAATTATTATTGTGGCAAGTCAAACAAAGAAAGTCGGATGATCATAAAATTTGATTTTCTTATTTAAAAATAAAACTACTTGATCAATTTACATAGTTTTTGGAATATGATATTTTCGTTTCGTCGTACATCATACATTTTTCTTTATTTTCGTTTTTAATATAGGGTTGATTCTGGACAAGAATCAAACTCTGAAGTTTTCAGTTTAAGCGGTTTTGAGAAGAAATTGAAGTTCAGGGAATTTTTCTTAATTACAGTTTAATGACTATGCATATTTATTCCAACAGTGCTCAATATAGGAGAAAAAGCTTATTAGTGATATAAAATTAATGCTTATGTCAAGTAAGCAACACATTAGACACACGGTTTTTCTCAGAAATGCTGCAAACGTTTCTGTGTAGCTTACTTCCTATAAGTATATTTTCATACTATATATATATATATATATATATGGAAAGAGAGAGAGAGAGAGAGAGAGAGAGAGAGAGAGAGAGAGAGAAAGAGAGAGATAAACAGACAGAATATAAGTTTTTGTTTGGGTCAAACATTTTTTGCTATACATTTGCAAACTAATAATTCTGTGTATCTTATTTGCCAAACTTTGCATTCATACTAAGCTCTATTCACATAATGAACACTGTTGAAGTAAATACTGAATATACATACATATATCTATAATATAAAGCTGAACGTCTTGTGTCTGGTCACGAATATGCTCCTATATGGCTGACTATTATAGAAAACTGATCACATATAATGATAGAAGATGTATCGAGACACAGGCATGGGTATGTTTGATCTGGCATAATGATGATTCATTAAAATTGTGGGGTCTGCATACGCGCCTGCTCCACAAAGTATGGAAATAAAAAAATTTAAAAATTAAAAAAAAACGTTTACAAGTGTTTTTAATATAGATGTATATAATAATACTTTGATAAGTATGTTTTAACTTAAATAGGGACGATATAATAAAATTGTAGGGTCTGCGTTCGCGCCTGGTCTCCATAGAATGGAAATAGGCACAAACTTTAATAAAGACTTTTCATATCTATCTGCGTAATTATACTTTGATAATTATGTTTCAGTTTGAAGAAATATGGTATAATAAAATTATGGGGTGTTCGTTCGCGCCTGACCTCCATAGAATGGAAATATGTCACAAAGTTTAACAAGGTTTTTTTTTAATATAGATCCACAGAATATTGTGATAAGTGTTTCAGTGTGAACAGGTATGGTATAATAAATTATGGGGGTTATCTATTTTATTTTTACTTTCATCATATTTCGCTTTGGTTTTGAAACCCCCAAATTCGAAGCTATCCCTTTACAACCCTTCCTTTTCATAATCTATCATACTTTCATAAATCAGAGTCCATTTTCTGTAGGCTGTTTTTGAACCCAGTCAACGATAGGTACTTTTGCTAGTATATATATATATATATTATTATTATTATTTTATAATATGTATGTATATGCATACAATAGTGATACTTATGGATAAAAATAACAAGAACAAACGAAATAGATATTTTATACTTACAATTCATCGGTGTCTTTAAGACTCATTGTATTATCCAATTTGCCAGTAGATTGTGATTTAGTTTCCAGTTTATGAACGAAAAAATGCAAAAATGAAAAGATAAATCAAGAATTCCTGATCAAAGATTCCTTCGTCACCGTCACCAATCTAAAAATAAAAATGTGCGTTTCTGTTTGGTTTCGAAACTAAAACTCAGAAAAACTTGATAACGAGTAATTAAGTTTGACCGTTTGGATTTGAGTTGTTTTTTTTCCAATTCCGTTTTCGTAATTGTGTTGTGTTTTTCGCAAGAACAGGAAATAAAAAAATAAGAAAACGATTTGAACATTTATATTTCGATTTTAGGTTTCCTGGTATGACCCTCTTCTGGACAGATGCTCTCTGCTGATAACGTATGCACCACAACTTAGTTTCAAAGGATGAGGCAGGAAATAATGTCATCGCAACATACACATTTATGTGCGCGCACGCGCGTGTGCGCGCACACACACACGCACACATAACTCAGATACACAACCTATTTGTCAATAGACAAGTGAATCCAATTTTTTATAATAACATTATAAATAGTGGTTCTTATAAAAACATTGCACGCTTTAAAAGTACACAACCATATATATATATATATATATATATATATATATATATATATATATATATATATATATATATATATAATATAATGTATATATATATATATATAATCGCAGGTCGGGCGTTGCTCAGTCGTTAAAGACGCATAAATACTTTATTTAAACAGTTCATGTTTTGCAAGTAAAAAAAAAAATATATATATATACTCGAGCTGAGATCGAAACCAACACCTTTCACATGTTTGAATGCACTATACACCAAATTTCAAGTCTGTAGATAAAAAAAATAGGTTGATAAGTGTCCTTACACGCATTTTCGCATTTATATATATATATATATATATATATATATATATATATATATATATATATATATATATATAAATGCGAAAATGCGTGTAAGGACACTATATATATATATATATATATATATCAATGTCTGTGTATATGTGTGTTGATGTGTGCCTTATAGGAAAAAGAAGGTTAGAGAATCTACATAAAATCTAAAAGTATATTTTTATGTAAAACAAAACGGGTAATATAATGGGAACATTCCTGAATCCAAGGGAGCTATAGACAGATTTTTTCAGGGGTAGAGTTTTTGCACTCATAATTTGGCAAGAAAATAACATGTAATTTCAATGCATTTTTACAACATGATATTTTTTTTAAAAGCTTCTTTTCGGACTAGGGAGGGGACAAGAAACTCGGAAAAGGTGGTTTTAATTTTTATTTTTTTTAATTAAACGGTTGCGATAAATGTAAGATTATAGATTTATATTTGGTAAGTGGTATATAGTAATTGAAACATGCTCAACATTATAGATGGAGCAGGTTTGTTTATTTAATCAAACCTGTTCCATCTAGCGTTGCCCGAGAGAGAAAGAAACTTTTTTGTCTTTTGTTATCTCAGTGTAACCTGGGAGCTATAATATAATGCAATGTTATATTTGTACAAAGTGCTCAATAACATAGATTGAGTATTGTTTACTCGGCGTTACGCGGGAATCATCAATATCCTAGATAGAGCAATCCTGCATAGAACAGGTGTTTTTAAGCATCACATTTTTGGGGAAAATACACCAAAATAAATGTTTCATTAAAATATAATTTAGGAGGAAGGAAAGATAAGAAACTTCACGTTTTCTGGATATAAATTAAAACAAATATGGATTTCATTATATATATTTTTTAAGGTGGAGAAGAAAGTTTCAGGGAACAATAACATTAAAGCTTAGATTAATATTATTATTTTCAGTCCTTGAAAGAGAGAATGAAAGAGGGGTAGGATGAAGGGATGGGGAACAAAAAAAAAAAAAGAGAAAGATAGAGAAACGGATTGAGGTGGGTGGGTAAAGAGATAGAAATTTTAACATGAAGATGTAACACACTTTTTAATTTCTTCTGACGGGATAGAAGTACAACGTATTTATTTATATTCTATTAACTACACAATAATCTATATATAACTAGCCTGGGTGCTTGGTGTTGCTCGGTTGTTTGGAGGTGTGCGTTGAACAAAAACTTTTTAAAAAGTGGTAGTATGGCAGGCAGGCTCGATCCCGTAACGCGAATGAGCAAAAGAACGTGAAAAAAAAAACTAAAAAAAAACGTGATGTCTTTGTCGTTGCGTTCATCGCCAAACCGGAAGTAGCGAAGGTTTAAATTAAGACTAGTCAATCGAAAAGAGAGGATGATTTTCGAAAATATCGGCGAAAAAAGCGACCCATCCTTGTAGAAATGTTCCCAGTTGAGGGTGAAGGAATTAATGTTCTTAGCCAATTTTTGATATTTGTCCTCCAAAGGGTCGAGCTTCAAAACGATACTAATCCTAAAAAAATCCGTCGCTTCTGTCGAAAGTTTTTTTACATACATACATACATACATTTAAACAGACAGATGAGATTTATATTATAGATTTTTTTACATAGGCATCACCACTTATCAAGGCCCAGGGGCCACTCGAGTATAAGGGTTAAAGAGTGGTTAGTAGTCAATTGGACAATATAGTAATGAGTGATGGAAATTTGGTAAATTTGTTAACTTAAGTGAATGGCTCATCAAAAACTTGTTTACGTTAGACTTGAAGACAGCCATATTCTAGTCAGCGAGAAAGCAGGAAAACGGAAAACAATTCCACAGGCGTGCAGTTTTAAGAAAGAAGCTTTTTTCCTGGAATCTACGTTAAGGTTTAGGCACAGATAAGATGTGGGGGTAATTATTGATAGTGTTTTCAGCTAGACGAGTGTTTCTTGTGAAAGTTTGGTGAGAGGGGACTATAGATTGAAGCACTTGCCATAAAAATAACGATAAAGCAAAGACAAACTCGCAACATCTCTTCTGTGAGAAAGAGGTTGCAGGGAAGAGAAAAGGACATCCCCTACGAGGCTAAGAAGTCTATTTTGAACTCTATCAAAGCAGGATAAGTCCTTTCTAGTAGCTCCTGCCATGATGTGGCAACAGTACTCAATCCTTGGACGTACCTGACTCTTATATAGATAGAGAATTGCATCAGCAGTGAAATATCTACTGGATCGATAGAAGTATCCAACCATTTTTCCAGCGGCCTTGGCAACAGATTTGATGTACGTATTCCATTTAAGATCAGGAGTAAAGGTCAAGCCCAGAAGCTTGTCAAAACTTGAGGCCTCCCCAAGACAAGAGGCATTTATTTCAATTGATGCCAGATTGGGATCAGAGCGTTGCTGATGTAAAAATAGAAGCTTGGTTTTAGATGCATTAAAAGTAACCAGCCACTTCTTTCCCCATTGTACCACGTGCTCAAGATCAGAGGAGAGAGAATCGGAGAGAACTTGGTCGTTTAGGTCTTAGATATGCTATCATAAATGTCTACAAATGATGTAAGGATGTGATTCGGAAGATTATAAATGTAGATCAGGAGGAGAGTTGGGCCCAGGATGGACTCCTGAGGAACTCCAGCATTAATACTGTGAGCTTCTGATTTCTGCCCATCAACTACTACTCTTATGAACCTATCAGAGAGAAATGATAGATGGTAGTTTTTAAGTAGTAATTTATTTCAACCCGATGAAGTAGTTTCACAACTACAATTTTGTCTTTCTGGAAAAATATAGAGATCATCCGAGTTTTTGTAAACGTCATCAGTAATTTAGGAGGAGGAGGAGGAGGAGGAGGAGGAGGAAGAAGAAAAAAACGTTATGCTTTTCACTTTACTTTAAGAGTAAAATACGGTTCCTTCTTTCATTAGTTTTTTGTGTTTATGTTTTATTCTATTTCTTCATTTTTCCAAATCGTTTTGTCTCCCATTTTGAGAGTTTTTCTGTCCACAGTTCGAATTTGATGATTCACATAATTGTAGGACCTTTTAGTCGTTTTGAGCCTTAACGAAGATTGAAGTTCACTAAACGAACACAACGTAGTTTTTCATTTATTTGAAACATTCATTATCGCCACGACCACCACCATCAAGTTGATGGTGGCTAAGTGGTTAATTACATACACTGATAACTTGAGTGGGCCAAGTAAGAATTCAGTTTGTTCCACAAAAACATTACGTTGGTTCCTACTGTAATTACCCAATATCTTTCGTAGAAAGACTTCTAACTAGAAAGATATTGGGGAAACGAATGCCAACAATAATCATCTGATTGATACGAAATGACAGCAACGACAGCATTCATCTCCATCAGTTTTACAGGCTGACATGCGTTTGATGGCTTTAAGAAATTGACATACAAAGTAACCTATCTCTGGTCAGGTCTTTATTTATCACTCTTTCCCTCAAGTCCATTTTTTATTACTTTCTTCCAGGAACCGAACATTCTATCGCAACTTTCCTCAAGCTATGAACTTAAATTTTAAGCATGTACCTTAATCTGGACCCATTCATTTTCACACAGTTCTTGTCATTGCAAGGATAGTTTTATAAAGAAAAATATGAATATAAAACTCTTTTGTGAAAATATACGTATGCAAGGGATGCTTCTTAGGATTTTTCAAATTTATTTAATTTACTTGCTATGTAATGTTGAAATGTCTTTGTAAACGTTTAAATGATCCAAGTTCTTAATATCTAATATTTATTCATTCTATAGATAAACGTTTGTTTCGTATCTTGAAAGAAAATAGTCTGTGAATGATAGATTAAAAAGTTGCTAGGATCTGAGATTAAAGGCAGCAAAAGTGTGACTTTAAACTTCCTAAATCTCCCAAATTGTGAGCTCCCTACATGATGCAGTTTAAAGTCGTACTCAGAATCAGTTCAGAATAGTAGACTAAAAAGTATACACTTAACTAATAACAAAAACGCAATACTATGAGATGAACACAATATACCCAGCTCAAACTGAAACAATTTTAATAGATCCCATTGATCTATTAAAATTGTTTCACTGTGAATATTCACATTGAAGTTTTCATTCAAGGATTTGTAAACGAATGGATTTACTGATATTCAAATTTAAAGTCTTTTTTACCTTTGTTTATTAAAAACACACGTTAAACATTTTCAGTGAAAAGTTGGATTCATGCTCGAATACAAAATATTAATAAACCAGTAAATCCAATTAATTTTTAGCAGACTAGTAAATCCAATTAAGCAAATTAATAAACCAGTAAATTCAATTTAAAAATAAATTATAGACAAATAATTCCAATAAAAAAATTTAAAAGAACAGATTTTTATATTAGTTCCTATCTTGACAAAGAGATGTTCGATATTAAAAATAGAGCATTGATATGAGATAAAATAAAATGATGAAATAAATTTAAAATTTGTTAATCCATTATAAGTTCAAAATCAAGTAATATAATAAAAGATTTTCCTTATTTCATGGATATTTAAAAAAAAAAAAAAGGTAGGCTTTTTTATCAGACGAAATAACGAGCAAAATAAAAGTATAAAAATGCCATAGGATTAATAACTAGTAAAATAAATGTATAACAATACCATAGGATTGCTAGTTGACATAAGAATTTCAATTCCTAATGTGTTTACACTGTGGAACCTAAATTGAGGTCATTGCAACAAATTCCTCAGTTCAATTTGAGAGCAGAATAAAAACGTAACTACCGCCAATTTTTGAAAAGAAACATACAACACGCCCCCTCGTCTCTCTCTCTCTCTATCTATCGATAGATAGCTAGATAACTAGACTAACAGAGGTGTCATTTGATCATTACATCTATCACTGCGCACAGTAAAGATGATTATTGCAATTATTACTTTATGTACATAATTGTTGATATTAGTGCTGTGTTAGCCGTGGGTGTGAAAATGAATATTTGTGTCAATGCACGCACTAATCGTTTCGTCACGTGTCACTGTCTTTCATTGTTTAAAAATTACCTGGTGAGTATATTCAGGGTGAACCAAGTAAATAAGAGATTCGCACAGTAAGGTTGAAAGAAATGATTTGGAGTCTCGTAAATAGCAGGTGAATGGCATCCTCAGCAAAAACGAAAAGATAAGAAAATTGGAAAAAAAAATATTAGCTACCTCTTTGTTATTATGCATGTTTAGTGTTGCAATACAATGATAGGACAATATTTCTTAAACCGATAGAGATAATTCCACGTTCGAATAGCAATTTTGCTCACTCTCAGTTTAAAATAACAACTGTCACGGAAATTTCCAAAGTATAGAAAAAATCTGAATATACGTTTTTATTCTGCTGTGATGTAATCGATGAAATGCGAAGTTTCCTAAACCATCTTCGTAACTATAGCAGCAACAACAGCCAGTGAATGCTGTTAAACTTTTGATTGAATAAGATGTCAATCAACATGTTTTTCAGCCAATCAGAAGTATTGAAATATTCACCTCCATTTGATACAATATTAATATAAAAACCAAATACTCGCATTCTCTCTCACGCACACATACTTTTCGAGCCTCTTTCAGGCTTGATGCAAGAAAGCACATCATTAGAACCAGCTTCACCCTCTATCCCAAAGGCACATATTGAAAACTATCACAGACTACTGAACACACAGCAGCAGCATATGCACACTTCTGACTGAACTTTCTTGCATTGAAGTTTATGCATATACTCTCAAGCTGACAAAAGGAACAAAACCAGAAATTCAGTCAACTTCTCAAACAGATTAAATTGTACTTTTCTCCACTTGAAACTTTCTAAGACACTCTGAAGTCATGTTTACTACTAACACTTTATTTTCGGTTGTACTAATAAGTTATCAATAACAATTGATTGTTTTCTTCCTTCAACATAACTATCCAATGTTTATTTATCAGATTATTCATGGTCGACTACTGTGTGAATATTTATATTGCACAGGGAGAAATATGAAATACAGACAAAATAAATCATAAACGTGTGGAACATATAACAATGTCAAACAAAATAACATATAAATATATATATATATATGTATATATATATTTATATGTTATATATATATATATATATAAAATATATTCTGTATTCTCTCTCGCCCTCCTTTTCAACTCTCCCGGATATTACTTCACTAAAAGCAACGAAAAAACAACAAAAAGCCGATCAACTCACTCGTTTCTCTCCTTGTGCTTTTTACCCTCTCTCCTTCCCATAATTCGTCATTTCCCCAACTCACTTATGCCTATCTTAACATGTACATCACAAAATAAAAGGTTTTTCATTATGATTTAATGGAAATCTCTCCTTATCCTTATGATCATTTCACATGACTGTCTAGTGCCTGGAGCTCTCTTTGAAGCAACATTTGATTTTTATTTCTTTCATTTTCAGTGAGCATGTCTTCATCAACTCAATAAACCATTAGGTTGTTTGTCTGGTGATTGCACTCAAGTCACATCTACTTTGAGTCTTGCATCTCACACTGAGCAGCTTCACCCAAATCTCTTCCCCCCCCCCGGCTCTTCCTTATTATTATTTGTTGATGTCTCCCTCTCTGGTGCTCCCACTCATACGTAAAAACTGCCCTTTGCGATACTGTATCTATTGTAATTATATTCTTACTCCTCCCGGTGTAAATGTGTCAGTCAGTCTCTCTGTCATTATCAAGAACGAGGAAGAGAATGCAAACAGATATAAGAACAGAACATCTGAAATCAAAAGAATAAACGCAACATCAACAATGCCAGTGACACCATACATGATTGGTGCTCTTGGAACGATGTCAAAAAATGTAAAGACATTTCATAAAAAAAATAGATATACGTATTGCGACTGGGACTGGACAGGATTAAAAAAAATTCTTGGAACAACACATACATTGCAGAAAATGCTATGCCTTTTAAGAGGTGCAAAATAGCTGAGATCTGACTTCAATGTTTTAGTAGAACACCAAATAACTGAAGTGATGACAAGATTGAGAGAAATTGAGCATATTCAATGGAGTTGAAAGGAGTTGTAAATTATATTCTTACCCCCCCCTTCCAAATGGAATCGTCATTCAGTCAGTTTTTCTACCATCTACTCATCACTCAGTCAGTTTTTCTACCAAAGACTGTCTAATTGTTCATCCTCCCCACTGTTCTTGCTCTATTCATTTGAATTAAAAAATTTCCCAATGATATACTGATCTCTCATTAGTTTCCGTTCAATCGTACAATCTAGCTCACCAGCAGTCCAGTCTCCTTATATGTCTTACAGTAGACACGATGTTGAGACAGAAAATCGTTAGTAAAAGTAACGTTTTAATAAACGTTGCCTTTACTAACGATTTTCTGTCTCTATCTGCTATTGCTTTCACGGTTCAATGGTATCGTTCGACTATTCCATTTGCCACTCAGCTGTATTCAGCTCTGTAATATGTTCTGACATTTCATTTCTAAACATCACCTTGAATTCTGAGTACAAAGCTTTGTAACTCTTTCTTTCCAAGAATTGCAAACTCTCTTCCGGTTTACTGTTTTTCTCCTACCTGTAGCCTTTGTCTTTTCAAGACAATTGGCCAATAGGCCTCTCCTTATTGTGTGATAATTATCTTTCATTCCTGTTAGTTCCTTACATCAAATGGCTTCATGCCTTGTCTAGAGCGATTTTCATAAAAACTCTTGTTTCTCTTATTTTGTCCCTTAGTTTAAACATTCCATGTGAAATGTTTCTGACAAAAGGGGAAAATTGCCGTTTTCTGTGTCGTAATCTATCCATCTAAGTTTGCTAGTTTTTTTTTTTTACTTTGAAGTAGTGTTTTTATTTTTTAAATCAAGTGACTTAATGCCTTATCTTTCATATCAAAAACAAATTTTGTGCCAAGTAAAAATAAAGTTAAATTCATGATGTACAAGGGACGTTCGACTGAAAGAAGATGTGTATTATCTGTAAAGGGAAAATGGTTGCATATATTCATTTCGACTAGCACTATAATCCATAAATGTGATAGTCATGAAGATGTGCATGTATATCCAAGTGCCTGTGAGAGAGATGTATATGGATTGTGAAGAAGAAAGTAGTTTGTTAATATTTCTTGTTGCACCTACTAAAATGATGTCAACATAGATTATTGAAGATAATTTGTGAGAAACCATTCTTACATGTGTCGACTGAGAAAAAAAAAGGAAAAAAGTGAATGAAAGCGGCTGTGTTTGAGTTTTATAGTACGTGCAAGAGTTTGGGACTGAATATTTCTTTTGCCGTAGTTGGTTGAATGAAACTGCTGATTTGAGCTCTTGCCCAATCAATAATCGATATGTAAAAACAACAATCCCTGCACTTCTAACAATGTAATGTAAGTTATTGTCAAAATGCTTTTGATTCCTAATGAGGGTATGATCCCAATGATTTCGACGATCTTACTTATAACTTACGGTTAGGACAATCTATCAATCAGGGACTCAATTCAGTTCGCTGTCAACCTCCGTCTTGAAACGACTGAATAGTGACTGCATATATATATTTGAAAAGTATGTATATTTATATGTCCATATATATATATATATATATATATATATATATATATATATATGAAAAGTATGTATATTTGTATGTGTTTGTGTATATGTTATTGTGTATATATTGTGTCTATATATATATATATATATATATATATATATTGAAAAGTATGTATATCTGTATGTATATGTGCGTATGTACATATTTGAAAAGTATATATATATATATATATATGTATGTATTTTTATATGCATTATAAAACAAAAAACCTTAAACAAAAAAAATAAAAAATGATTAAAAATGGCTTCTTTTTGCACACATTATACGAATATAGTGATATTTTTTGATCAATGAGAATAAAGACAAATTCCAAAAATAAATAAAACCAAAGAAAAAGAAGAAATGTTATTTTATTTATTTACTTATTTATCTTTTATCAAATCAAACCAAATTGAGTCAGAACGGACTTTTTGCTATATCAAAAGGGGGGGGGAGTAAAATGTTTCTGGTTCATAATGAGAATATGACCCCAATGATTTCGACGATCTTACTTATAACTTACGGTTAGGACAATAAACCAATCAGTAGTCTCCAACTTTATTATAAAAATATCGAATTTTGGATTCAGTTCAATTCGCTGTCAACCCTCATCTTGAAATGACTGAATCATGACTGCATTGTTTCTTCGCTGCTTTGATTTACTACAGCCATCTTGTTTAACATAATGTCTCAACAAACAGTTATAGTTCATGTTCGCTGCAGTCATTTAAAGCACAAACAATTAGATTTATTGTTGTAGACTCATGCTAGAGGTCACAAATGAAAGAAACCACAAGTAGTGTAAAGTATATAAAATATAATATGTATTTATCATAAAGAATACAGGAGCCACTAAAGTGGTATGAGAGGAACGTGTTCGTAGCATGCGGTTAAATATGGTATGAATGCTTCCATTTAGTCTCTGAAACCAGTGGTATTCATAGGACTGGCTGATTCCACTTAGTTCTCAAATAGGGGTGATTTGTATCCCATAAAATTTATTTACGTTTATAAAATAAATGAATTAAATGTATTTAATGTAAAAATTTTCGAATATTCTTCCCTTAGTCCAGAAGCGACAAGATGAAGTGGTCAAGGGGAATAACTTTGAGGAGTTATTTCTCTTTGATTCTTTGTTAGGAGATTACAGCCTAATAAATTTGAAACAACTTAAATCGCTGATTTCATTTAATAATCCTATTTTAATAGACTCACTTCAGAATCTAAAATGTTTTTTGAGTTAAAAAAATAAACACAAAATCGCTTATACACAACATTTACTTTGTAATACAATGCTTTTAAAATCTGTATTATCCTTAAAATCTTAAACCAATCGTTTTTTATTAGTAAAAACAAAGTTACAGATAATAATTATTCAGAGAACATTTCTTTTACCATGTCATCATTAAGTTTTTGTAACAATAGAGACAAAAACTATCTTGAAAGTGAGGGGGGATGGTTTATGTATCTGGCGGTCATTTTCTAGAGAAAAACAAAACTTGTGCTAATAATTGTAGTAGGAACTAATTTGCATGCGTGGCAAACTGATTTGCATGCAAAGAAGCCACCCGACTTTAAGAAGATGAATTAAACGCAGACAAGCAGACGGATTTTTTGACAGCTGAGTAAAAGCAATGATGTTGCTAATTTTGTTAGTTTTATCACAGTTTGGTGTGAGCAGGATTTTTTTTTCAAAATTTGCCTTTTTATGCGTCCGCATAAACTAGTATACACACATAGGAAACTCAGGTTTTATTTATCTGCTGATAAACACACTCGAACATCGATGTTTATAAAAATGTTCTATTCATAGAAGAACAGTCACAGAAAACATGAGATACGTTATTTTGCATGCGTGAGAGTGTAAGATAGATAGACAGATAGCTCGTTTTGTTACATATAGTTCCATTGTACGCGTTCGCTCTCTATTAGGGGTGGCACGCCAGACACGTATTTCCTGCTTGAAGTCACTCTAGCTAAGAGGTAGAAAAATCTCCGCCAGAAAGTTGCGTGGTTCCATTTTGGGGTCAACTCTCACTTAAATCGTACATCGGATTTTTTACAAAGAAGACTATAGTTGAATAGATTCTCTCTCTTTCTCTCTCGCTTTTCATTCTCTTTTTCTATGCGTTTATTAATGGTCGAAGGTAATAAAGACAGAACAAAGTAAAGAGATCGGAATAAGGGAATACCATCATAGGCAGTAATATCATTTAAGACATAGTTGGAGAGAAAAAGGAAGAGAGAGAGAAAAAAAAGAGAGATAATTACTGCCCTCTTCTCTCTAAAATTATCATTTGATTTTGTCAATCGTAACAATGAAATAACTACCTTGTACTCCGAAATAGTCGCATCTGATTGGTCAATTCTCTTTGACTAATCAACAGAAACTTAATTTTGACGGTGAAAATCCCTCTTTGTCCAGATAAAATTTAAAGGAAACTCATGCTCTCTTTTTTAGTATGATAACTGTCCTAACAGCATAGACCCTTTCACAGAGTTGTCTAATTTCAACATTCAATGGGAACATCTTAACAATAGTTGGTCATTTACTAAAGCTGCAAAAGTATACTTGTTTTTTATTTCAACAGACATTTACCGCATTATAATTTAATACATATACGTTCTCCTGTATCTTCTTCTTTACGTCTTTTTTCATCATTTTTCGGCAAGAAATAATCAAATCGCTCTTTTGTCTCAAGCATATCAATATTTACTTCTTATTTAATTTGTCATTAATATCATATTCATATTATAATTATTTGTCTATGCATCTTTCCCTTTCTCTTGTAAATAAAGAAATGCGAAAGTTTATTTTATTTCTTACAATAAGACCAGGCTATTCTTATGTAAATTAATAATACAAAATATGTTAAAACACTATATATAGTACAGACGAAAGACGGCCATTTCAATGCTTAATTTGCAACATTGTTTTTTAAAACGATTCATAAGAAATTAATGTTCCGTGATATTCATTTGCAATTTTATTCTCTTATCTTTTCCATATATATGCAACAGTTTTGTCGATATTAATAATAGCGGATTAAAGTGATTTAATTAAAAAAAATAACACTGATAAATCGCTAAAACATTTCTTTAAATATTTACTGGCTAATTTTCAAGAGAAGAAATTTAACTAAAAGTAATTGGAGAGAATGATATGCCGATCAAGAATAAGCAATCATTTAGAAAGGAGAAAGGGTGACTGAATGTTCTCTCTATATATCTCTCTCAAGCGACGTAAGTTTTTTTTTATTTATTTTAAAATTCAATGAAATACTTGAAAATTATAAAAATGACCCCCCCCCTACACCCACTTGCCCGGGCAAATTTATTTATTCTTTCTTTTTGTTTTCTTACGATTTTATTTGAAAGAACTTTGTAACGTAAGTAAACAGGCAAAGCCACACACACACACACACACACACACACACACACACACACACACACACACACACACACACACACACACACACACACACATATGTGTATATATATGTGTGTGTGTGTATATATATATATATATATATATATATATAGATAGATAGATAGATAGATAGATAGATAGATTGATAGATATGGTCTACAGACTTGAAACTGTATATACAGGGGAGTAGAACCTGTGGAACAAATTTGGTTTGGTTTTTATCCGATAAATATAGTTGCTAATGAATCAAAATTGAACAAGTGAAACTTGGCAGTTGTAAGTGGATTTAAGTGCTCCTTTACACATGCACCAATATAGATTTATATGTAATAAGTTAATTAATTTTTAAAGCTTTGATATCCATCTGTGGTTAGCCCAGATGGTAACAAATAACACTGGAGCACTAAATGTTTTGGTTTCTATTCTAGTTGTCCAAATCATATATGTTTTTTTAACTTTTAAAATCACTACTTTTGGATACAATAATCAGTAGAGAATTGGTTCTTTAATAATAAATATGAAATTTGCATAAATTAAAATATAATTTTTAAGAGTATTTTATGACTGGGCAACGCCGTGTGACGTGTTAGTATATATGTAGTTAAAGAATCCACATGAAATATAAAAGTGTATTCTAATATGAATTTTACCGGATAAGATAGTGGAAGTGTTCTCGTATCTCTACTTGCACCTGCTAGGGGACTCTTCTTCTTTATTTTGATTATATTTAAATAATCTGTATAAAAATTTCTGGTGAGACTATAAATAGTCTAGAATCTCTGCGTTACTTTCTATATGCTGAATATCTTTGCTCTCACACCATGGATAAAACCCTTTTTTAAACTTAAATAAGTACATCCGATTTTAATGCAATTTAAATCATTTATATCAGATTTGCTCAACATTTTCAACTTTCTGACTCTATTAGAAGGCGAAACGGGGGAGAAGGAGTAAAACCCACCAAAGTAATATAATGCCATAAGCATAAACAGTTGCATAGGAGCGATCCTTACTCAATCCTGAGCAACGTCGGGTCTTCCTAGTAGTGTATGGGTTTGATTCTCATCGAGTTCAGCTTTGCTGATGAATCATATAACGACGAAACACATGTCCATAGCTAATATATTTTAATATGTTATATATATATATATATATATATATATATATATATATATACGTGTGTCTGTGTGTGTATGTGTGTGTGCGTGTGTGTGTGTGATGTCATTTCATGTATTAAACCAAATCTAATTGATACTATTGTAAGGAACCGAATAGAGCTAATATAGTTGAATTAGCTAATAGAGTCTATAAAAATTGAATCAAACGAATGTTAACATGCAATACAAAATGCAATTAAAAGTAAATGTAAGACTGTCGTAGTTGACCAACTCTTGTGAAGGTTGATGCGTTTCTTCTTTGGCTCTCAATTATAACATGCAACGATATGGAATGAGAGCAATCTAGGATTAACAGAGCAGCTGAAAAATAAGAAATGGCTAAACTTCAGGGTACGATGGGACATAACGCTTCTAACCGTACAGTGGAATTATTAGGACAAGATAAAATCTTGTTCAAATGAGGTCAGCCATGCAGTGAAACAGACCATTACAAAGTGGAAGTAAGGGCACTAAGGGAACGGACGTGCATCATACGATAATAGACAGGTAGCTTTAATTATCAAAGACTCTTGGAATTAATTAAAAATTTCAATAACAGATCGGGAATAACTCGTTCGAATATGACACATATAATGGATTAGTTGAAATATTCATCCATGGATGAGTTCAGGATAGGGAAACATATTTGGAATACCTAAGAAGTGACACATGCCTATAAAAAACTAAAATAAAACAATGTGAAATTATACACATTTAAAACCTTTGTATTATCTATTAGCATGGGTGCCCGGCGTTGCCCGAGTGTTTGCAAGTGTATAATGAGCAAAAAAAAAAAAAAAAGTAGTAGTAGAAAGGCAGGCTCGACCACGTACCGCAAAGGAGGAAAAGAACGGGGGAAAACCCTGACGTATTTGCTGTTACGACCTCCGCCAAAACGGAAGTGACATGTTTTAATTAAGGCTAGACAATCGAAAGGAGAGGATAACTTTCGAAAATATCGGTGAAAAAAGCGTCCCCCTGTTGAAAAATGCCCAGTTGAAGATATTAATGTTTTTTAGCCAAGTTTTTGATACTTATAGTTTGAAAGGTCAAACTTAAAAACGATACTGCGATACTGATCTTGTAAAACTCCGTCACCTCTGTCGAAAGTTTTATGCAGACATGCAATCATACATACATATATTTATACATTGGCAGCTCAAATTTTCGACCCAAACCGATTAAAAAGCTTGCCCTATCTCTGAATACCCTTTATGTAAAATTTTAAATGTTTAGACCAGAAATTGTCTGAGTAATTTGGTAGAGACCGAAGCGGTCAAAATTTTTTTTAAACTTTGACCCCTACTATGACCCCTTGGCATGTATTGTTTTGGGCTCAAATCAAGTTATTAAGTTAGATCCATGTCCAAGGAACCTGTATCTAAAATTTCAATTATTTATACCCAAAATTAGTGGAGGAGTTTGGTAGAGTTCTCAAAGGTCAAATCGTTGAACTTTGACTCCTTAACAGCCAAATTTCTGACTGAAGATGGCTTACAAAGATTTTCCCAAATCTCAATACCCTGTATATTAAATTTCGAGTCTGTAGACTGAAAATTGACAAAGTTATTGTGTAGGGAAATGCACACAGACATACATACACACACAGACAGACATTTAGATAAACTAGCATTTCACCCGGCGTTGCCCGATTGTTTGAAGGTGTATGTTGAGCAAAAAAAAAGTTGTAGTAGGAAGGCATGCCACGTACCACGAAGGAGGAAAAGAATGGGGAAAAAACGTAACGTCTTTGCTGTTACGACCACTGCCAAACCGGAAGTGACGTAGGTTTAAATTGAGGCTAGATAACCGAAAAGAGAGGATGACTTTCGACAATATCGGCGAAAAAAGCGACCACTTTCTGTAGAAAAGTGCCTAGTTGAAGGTGAAGATATTAATGTTTTTAGCCAATTTTTCGATAGTTGTCGTTTGAATGTCGAGCTTAAAAACGATAGATCTTGTGAAAATCCGTCGCCTTTGTCGAAAGTTTTAGGCAGACATGCAAACATACTAAAATTTCAATTGTTTATACCCAAAATTGGCGGAGGAATTTCGTAGAATTCTCAAAGGTCAAATCGTTGAATTTTGACCCCTTAACAGCCAAATTTCTGGCTGAACACGATTTACAAAGATTTTCCCAAATCTCAGTACCCTGTATATCAAATTTCGAGTCTATAGGCTGAAAATTGACAGAGATATTTTGTAGGGAAATGTACACAGACAGACAGACACTTTCATTTTTATAGATATATAGATAGATATATTAATACAATAGCGTGTGTGTTATTTTCTGTGTCATGCTTACATCCGGGGCGTTTAATTGCTATGTACTTCCATTTCTTGTCATAAATAATGTTACCAACAATTCTTCATAAGTTTTGGTTTCGGTTTCGATTATAGCTGATGGCGCTTTAGTTATATATATCAATCTACACATATATATATATATATATATATATATATATATATATATATATATATATTTCATAAGATTTTATTTCGGTTTCAATTCAAGCTGATGCTCCAAGTCATATGGGTACATCTTTTTTATTTTTGAAATTGCAACTTTATAATATATAAAAATCGATAGAACATTAACTCTATAATAATGTATATGAAATCTGCAAGAATTAAAAAATCATATTTAAGCGTACTGTACAACCCGGCTTTGCCAGG
Organism: Euprymna scolopes; assembly: GCF_053919585.1. NCBI lineage: Eukaryota > Metazoa > Mollusca > Cephalopoda > Sepiida > Sepiolidae > Euprymna > Euprymna scolopes. The sequence continues at coordinate 73,992,490 of NC_136484.1, forward strand.
CGTTCGTGCTAACTTAGATAAATACTTTTGCAGTTTTAACAAAAATGCTACAACAATATCAGAGCGTCTCCATTTACACTGAATATCTACAGAATGCCAACATCAATATATTACATATGAATGAGTCCTCTGTGGAATTTCCACAGGTCTCGCTAGTTTTAATTATTCAGACTGCTATTTTCATATTGGGCATTATTTTCACAACGTTTAGATGCATACTATTAATATGTATTACTACATCTATTGTGCACTATAAGTTTGACACAATAACAAGAGTATTTGCTGATGGGCCGGGAGACTAGGGTTCAATTCTCAGCCGAGTTATACAAATGACATATTATATTTCAGGCTCTTGCTCAACAGGCAAGGTGACGATCAAGGATAAGTGGAGCAATCCTAGGAAAAGTTACCTTCCTTACACTTCAGTGGAGTAGCTAAGGAAAATGGATGCTTTGAGTTACCATTGACTATGGTCAACCCTTTTACATTTTTATTATATTTATGTGCATATTTTTAATGGTGTTCCAAATAGACCTAGTATATATAAAATGGGAACCAATAATAATAAATAATTGATTACAATGCTATTATATATATATATATATATATATATATATATATATATATATATATATATATATATATATATATATATATATATATATATATAACTTATTATGTCTCGGCAGCCGTGTGAAAAGCATATCTTATTTTTCTTTTATCAATATTATTGGAATTTTTCCCCTTTCCCTTGTACATATTTGTGAATTAATCCATGGATTTCGGCCTTTTGGATTATTTTGGACCATCTTCCAATTACGTGATTTCCTTGGATATTACTTGTGCAAATGGAAATTCAATTAACTTTATTGGAGTCATATTTTTGGATTTTACCGGGATTGGATTATTCACCTTTTTCTTCACCATAATCCCTCTGCTTCACTTTTTGTTATCAAGTAAGATCTTTGACTTGCAGTTTCATCAAATACTTTTGCATGCAAAATCCGATCCCGCATTTTGCTAATTCCTACCCTCTGATGAGAAGGAAAGTATTACTTCGAAATTCCGTGGATTAAGGACTATCCACTTATCAACTGTTTCCTTTTCAGATTAATTATGTTTTTAACTCTTTTTCAAAGTGTTTTTAACATGTTTTATTAACTATTTGCTCTTATATATATATATATATATATATATATATATATATATATATATATACGAGGGGCGTGCAATAAGTAATGCCCATGACCCACTTCCAATAGCAGTAGAGCAACGAAACTTGGCACAGTTATTAGTCTTTCTCTACATAGGAACTACAAATAGTTATGCATTTCTCCCATCGTTTGATGCAGCTCTGGAGACCGTTTTTGTAGAACACCCCAGGTTGGCCCCCCAACCACGATGTGACTTCAGAAATCAAGGCTGCATCATCTGGGAAACACTTTCCTTTCAAAAACAACTTCATGGCTGGGAAGAGGTGAAAGTCAGAGGGTGCAAGGTCAGGAGAGGAGGAAGGATGGAGTAGGATTTCATAACCACACGCCCGTGCTTCTGATCTGGCAACATGCATGTTGTGGACTGGAGCGTTGTCCTGCAGGAGGAGGATACCTTTGCTGATCTTGCCCCGCCTCTTGATTTTGATAGCTTCCCTTAATTTCCTCAAAAGTGAAGCATAATAGGCTCCTGTAATTGTGGTACCCTTTGCCAGAAAATCTGTCATCACTACTCCATCCTGGTCCCAGAAGACTGTGAGCATGAGCTTGGCAGTGGAGGGCTGCACTCTTGCCTTCTTTGGAGATAGTGAGTTCAAGTACTTCCACTGCATTGACTGTGTTTTGGTCTCTGGATCATAGTGATGGACCCAGGTTTCATCCTGTATAATCAGTTTTTTGAAAAACTTCGACTGATCTTCTTGGCACATCTCCAAATTCATCCTCGAGCACTCGATGCGTTCTTGCTTCTGGAATGGTGTGAGCAACCTGGGAATCCATCTGGCAGACACCTTATGCATATGCAAATGGTCATGAATGATAGTTTCCACAGACCCTGTACTAATCTTGACATCTTGGGTTATTTGGCGAATAGTAATGCGTCGATCTTCCAAAATGGCAGCCTTAACTTGACAGACAAATGCCTCGTCAATGGCAGAAAGGGGGGGGGCGACCAGGTTTGGGAGGTGTTTCCATGTTTGAATTCACGATGCCAGCGTTTTACAAGGTCATATGATAGTGCATTATCACCATAAGTTTCTTTCATTTCATCAAGTCTCCTGTGGTGTGTGTCCTTTCAAATACAAAAACCGGATTACTGCTCGACATTCAACAGGCTCCATTTCACACCTGACTCAATTTAAACATCTGTAAAACAGATAAAACAATGAGTTCAGAGCTATAATTTGCCACATAACACATAGAGATATAAATCATTGCACATGCAAAATTTCAGCTAGATCAGACAACTGGAAGTGGGTCAGGGGCATTACTTATTGCACGCCCCTCGTATATAATATAAGTGAGAATTTGTGTTTGTGTGAGGATACTTCTCAACCTATACACACAAAGAATTTTTGATCTCCAGAATTTGGTGCATATTAGGTATTCAGACATGCGGAAAACTTTTTAATTGGTTTTCCTCCGGCAAAAAGTGCTGCTTAGTGGTTAAAATTTAAAAAATATTATTTGGGTGGCATCGAATTATCTGTGAAACGACTTTGCATGTGTTAATTGTTCATGTTATCTAAAAAAAAATGAGTAGGTTTGAAAACACTTTTTAAAGATCGTATCAAGCTGACCTTAGTGTTGAGCCATTATGTTGAACAAAAATGATCAGCGAATAATCAATGTAATCCGGATCAGCAGTGGTTCAGTCGTTTCAAGGGGGAGACTGACAGCGAACTGACTTGACACTTAAGTTCGATATTTTTATAAGGTCAGAGGCTTCTTATTGGTTGATTGTTCTAACTCATAGTTATAAATAAGATCGTCTAAACTCTTGTAGTCATATCCTTATTACAGATCAAAAACATTTTACTCCCCCCCCCCCAACACTTTTTGATATAATGAAAAGGTCCTTTCGGACTCAATTTAGTTGTATGGTGTAAAAAAAATACTTACTCCTTTTTCTTTTTTTAAAAATTTATTTTTGGAATTCATCTTCACTCCCATTAGTCAAAAAATATCAATATATTGGTATAATGTGTGTAAAAAGAAGACATTTTAATCCAATTGTCTTGTGTTTTTTTAAATATATATGTAAATATGTATGAATAAAAAATCAATACGAAAAATATATAAATGTTTATATCTTTTCTGTATTTATCGTCTGTGCGTTGACGTGTAGGAATACAAAAAGTCTTTTGAAAAAAAAACAAGAATGTTTCCTTCAAAAGCACATAATTTTCGACCGATCTTTCGATCTTCCTCAGTGTGAATGATCATTATTAAATATATATGTATATATTAATACGTGCAGATATACAAACTTTTCAAATATATATAACTACGTACAGATATACATGCTTTTTAAATATATACATATATATATATATATATATATATATATATATATATATATATATACAAATGCATACAAATTTACGTTTTTTTTTTTAAAAATAAGTTTATACACACATATTTAAATATATATACAAATACATACAGGTAAATATATTTTTTTAAATATATATACAAATACATACATATATACAGAGCGTGTACGTTGTAAGAGGACACTTTTAATTCAATTGTTTGATTTTTTTTTTTGAAGAAATGGATTTTTTAAAGAAGAAAACGAAAAAAAAATCATATTTTTGTCAAACAAAAACTCGAAACATTGTGTTAGATTTTTTAGTTTGTTAAGAAAAAGCTCCACTTCGCAATCTCAATGGCAGGACGCGCTCAACATTTTTCATAGTGAAAAGCTCACACACAAGCTCCACATTTTCAGTCCACTCGATAATGGGCATATAGGCGGCAGCACCACTATATTCCGGAATCAACTGGACATCAAACATCTTGGTTTTCCATGGCCAAAAGGTGACATAAAAGGCCGAAATAGCTTCTACAGTATTTGCACCGAGTTAAATTTGTTGTTTTCTCTTTTCTGATTTAGTTTCAATAGTTTCGTTTCGACACATGTTCTCCCAACACACTGTCTTCCCACTCGCCGGTGATTCCTTTCCCTTCCTTTTTTATACCCGCTCAACAAACTCCCTCGTCTCTAATTTGCATATCTCACACGTAAATTTGCATGACTGTCACACATATAAATGCGACGTCGTCATTTTAACTTTTTTTTCTTAGAGGAAAAAAAACACGAAACTCGTGCTTTTCATGTAAGTTACGGTTTTCCTCACAGTTTTAGGCCGTACAATGACTTATTCAGTTTCGATACGAATTTTTTATTTTAAATCCTTCACGGAGTAAATATAAATCTCAGTCAATCGTAGCATTTAAATAAGCATTTTTTTTTTACATCCATTTGATATATTTTTTAATTGTGTTGAGCAGCAAGTTGCAATAAAATTCTAATTGTCGTTAAACTTGTCGTTGGTGAGAATATGGCAAAATAATCAACTCTAGAAATTTGGGAAAAACCTTTTGCAACAAATTTTGCTTTAAAAGTTTCACTGCCAGAGGCTGTGATTTTTATTTTTTTATTTTTTATTTTTTTTTTTTAGTAAAAACCCAGCGAAGAAAAATTATATTCTTATCCCCTGGTTTTGGTACCCTTTCAGATGTATTATTTTCATATAAAGCTTCCAATTCGGATTGCATAGCTTTTTTTCCATTCTTAGTGATTTTCTGAATTAATCGCCTCAATATAATTTCCTGATGCGCTTTTTAATGAGTAACAGTAATATATTGCATAGTCTTGTAGCTTTTCAATTTTTAAGAAGTCCGACCTTTTCCGATCTCTTATCAGGTATCGACGTGTCAGGTTAATATTTACGTCAGTAGATTTACTGCAATTCTTGTCATTATTTATATTTTCATTGTGATCGACAAAAACACTAGGTAATATTTCCTCACATCTTTCGTCTACTGGTTCTTCATCTTTTAAATTAAATGTGTCATTGAATTTTACACATCTAACTCTTTTTTTTTTATAGCATTCTGGTCTGGAAAATACATTAAGTAAGGCAGGGCTGCTTTTATCGTAACCGATGAAAATACCTGTTTCGTTTTTAATATTTAGTTTACAGGTATTTTCTATGAAAGCAAAGCAATTTGGACCAAATATATGCTGTCAAATTTTATACTGTAAAACGCTTCATACGGAGTTTTACCTAAGCTTTTATTGAGCGATCTATTTCTGATATATGCCGCAGCCATTAAAGCATACATTCATAAAGTTTTGGATAATCTCGATTCGATAAATAGACATCTTTCCATTTCGAAAAGGGTATGCCATGCTCTTTCAGCGGTGCAATTTTGAAATGAGGAATAAGGGGCTGATTTCTCGTGTTTAATACAATGGTTAATTAACAGAAGTTCCAAGTTTTTACTAATAAATTCAATTCTATCGTATGAACGAATACATTTTACCGAGCCGTACGGGGAGATGTCATCTAAATATTTTTAGTGCCTAGGATAGTGTCGAATTTGTTTTGTTTTAAGAAATAAACCATAATTAAACCTAAATAATTGTCAACAAAATTCATTGCATACCTTAAGTTATCACTTCCCATCGGACTCATCGGGCCTGCCAAGTCACGGTGCAAGCGTGACAGAATTTTTGTGGCTATTTTGTCTGGTGTTTTGCTTATATATTTCGCAATTTTTCTCTGTGCACATGCCTCACAATTTGAGAGATTGTCTAAAGGTATTATTTTCATACCTTCGACGACATTTGGCATCGTTTTAATGTCAGCTGTATTGCAGTGTCCCAGAATTTTATGCCAGGTTTCCAAGTCGTGACAGGCGGTTTTTGAGGGAACAATACTTTTTAAATAATATAGTCGGTTATTTCCTTTAATGTCAAATATAGTTCCATTTGGGTATATCAATTTTGACTTGGTATGGGCCAAACTTTATATTCACGCCTTGTTTGATGTCTGCATGTACGGAAAATATGTCTTGCTTAAATGTAGGTATGAAAAGAGCATTTTTAAGAATACAGTTACAGATTTCGCCTTTATTATTTTTAGTGATATTTTAGCATCGCCTCTTTTTCATTTATTTGACTACCGTCGGCCAGTTCGACAAAATGACTCTGTGGATTAATGTTCGAATCAAAATTAATAAAATCAGATTCCTTGGTGATAACGTGTGCTGTCTACAAGAAGCCACAGTCTATAAGAAGATTTTTACCATTTGTCGTATTGCCAAATTTACATGTAAATAGAAATGTATGTTCTTCATTAAAGTTCTCAACGTTTTTGATAGAGTCCACTTTTGAGTTTTTATATCAACATTGAAAACTTTTGTGATTACGTCGTCCACAATTATAGCAGATAATTTTTTTTTCTTGGGAAAATTATTTTTTGGGAAAACATTGCGGTGAGATGTGTAATTTGTTTGTGTCGGTTTTCGAGAAGCATTTTTGAACTTGATGATATTGTTAGAGTTATTATTGTCCACAATTTTCTCTTCGTAACTATGCAATGCCACTTTAAATTCACTGAAAGTTAATGGTGTGTCTTTTTGCAATATAACAGTTTTAAATATTTTAAAATCGGCTGTGTCATTGAAATTTAGAGGCTATCGCTTATTATTTCATCCGAGAGTTTTAATGCATTTGTTGTTGTTTCTGCCCTTATAACATAGTCAGTAATAGTCTCGTCTTCGTCGCGTTTTAGAGACGTTAGTTCTGTATATGGAGATATAATTTTCGGTTTCCCTTTTGATAAATAATGTTCTCTTAATATGTTCAACGTTTTACATCCATCATCCAAGGCATCTCTTTTAACAGTACTTGACTCACTATCTTTACATTTTGGTTTCGCTCTCAGCTCGAGCATTTTGTTTTTTTACTAACAAGAAGTGAACTATTTAAAAAAACATATTCGCCTTCACATGTCTCAGGGTTTTTTTTCTCCAGTTTTTTACTCAATTTTTTTAAAAGGTAGTGAACGTTACGTTTAATGCCTACAGTATTTCTTTTTATAATAAATAAGAATTCTGCATTATTTAAAATGTAATATTTATGCATATTTTACGACCGAGCAATGCTGGGCAATGTTAGATGGCCTGCTAGTATATATATATATATATATATATATATATATATATATATATATATATATATCCTTGTGTAGTATATATAGTATCCTTGTGTCAGCCAGAATGCTAAGATCATTAGATAATGACTCTAATTCTCCAGCTTACATCTCACAGTCTTCAAGGTATTCACGTAGTACTAAGTTGCAGTTATATTTTAGAATGGTGATGCAGGTCACTCACTTCCAATATTCCAAGTCGTCTATTGTTGCTAGAACTCAAACACATTATTAATGCACAGAAACAGCTATTCATTATACTTCTCCGCATTTAAATACTTTAAAGTATTAAAAATAATTGCAAAAAAGTAATTTCAAGAAAATCTAAGTATCTTAGATTTTAGATGAGGGCTATCACTGTTTGCACATTAGGGTGAAGAAATTCGTTCAGGATTAGCTAAGATTAAATATTATTCTATCGCAACAATAGTTTTATGCATAAATAGCAGTAGAAATCGTAGAGTGATAGGCGATATAGTAATACAAAGCCGGTAACTGGGGTGCAAAATATCAAATGGCCTTCTCCCAGATTAATGTCAAATGTTTTAGGGTGAAGTGGAGAATTGAACCCTTGTGAATTGGAAGACAAATACCTGATTTTTGGATGAGTAATTATCAGGTAAGAGAGAGGCATTAGAGGAGATAGAAGATTATAAAATAATCTGCTCTTGTTCTGCCAGCTATGGCTGGATAGAGATCCCAAGTAATTCATAATTGGCTTTTCGGTCCCTCATACTGAAGATTGAACATTCAACCGTCATAAGAATGTCCTGTGGCACAGTGGTTAGAGTCCTTGTAAAACCTCAGTTGTAAAAGTGACACTCAAGATGAGAATTATTAGGGATGCAATTTGAACGAATACAAATGGTTTTAATTGTTTACCCTTCTTCTTTCTCGATTTGTTCTGATACGTCCTTTTTGTCACTTTCTAAAGCTAACACATTTTAACCTGAAGGTGTTAAATCAAAAGATTTCAACCAACGAAAATCTTTTCAAACATTTAAAAGTAACACCTATGTGTGAATGTAGTAAGCCAGTGTAAATTTAGAAATTCCTATAAAACATGGTTAATAGCCGGTCCAACTAAAAAACCCAAGAACGTCTAACCAATATCTTACCCTGTACCTTTGGACCGAGATGACAAAGCAAAAGAACTCAATGACCCAGGTTTTCCAGTTTTATCCATTGGCACACATGTATACACGCACTAACAAAAACAAAGTTAAATACACACACATACACAATACCATACTGCCAAATACTTACACATATAACTTACTCTATGACTTGTAACTACTATTCACACAACATTTTACCCAAACACGTGTTGAACTATGAACATTTACTTACATCAAAATAACTTTTATGTATTCTTTTTATTTTCTTATATAAATACCTTTTTTGATAAACTTTCGTATTTCATCATTTTTTAGTTACAAACCTCTATTTATACTTTAGGTAGCATTTGCTATCTGGTGACTCTTCTGTTATTTCAGTGTTTCATTGTCCATTTTATTATGCGTGCATGTTCCATATATATCATCTTGTTTTTTCTTCACTAAAACATAACTTTGATACCCGAATTCATATTAAATTTCGATGTGGTTCTCGGATATGCACAAAGGCACTATCGACGTCCAAAGATAGTAGCTGCCAAAGCCAGAAATTACAACTTCAGTATATGATAACTAGGGCTATGACAACAGACTATTCTTATCAGTCATGACTGGAAAGAGGCTATTGTTTTGACTTCCGATTATATATTCGACGTAGTTAGGCACAGTTAATCAACCGAGAACCACATCACATTATATAAAAGCATATAAGATATCAACGGATACACATTTGAGAGTAAAAACAATGAAAAGAATATTCTGTTGTCATAGCCCTAGTGATAACCGAAGATGGTAAGAGAGACAGCACCCTGTGTAAACTGTCATTATTGAATGTCAGGTGATGAAGATTATATTTAGGTACCGATGACCCTGATATATAATTATCTGTCCGTGATTCCATTTTAGCTGTGCGTTAAATTGGATTCAGGCAAGCTGTGTATAATTGGAACTAAACATTAACTGTTGTGTGAAAAGCGTGTTGCACAAATAGTAATAGCAGTAATGGTAATATAAAGTCGTTGAGTGCTAAGAAAAGGAAGTGAAACTAACGAGAACCAAGTCGAACGAATGAAGAACTTCATACATCAAACAGAAAAGCTAATTTCCCAGGTGCACTGTTTATAAAGAGATTAGGCCGTTTCTAGGTGGACTCTTGTAAACAAATGGAAGGAAACAATTTGGTGAGACATATATCAAAAAGAAAAGCAATCAAGGGAACGCAAAATGTAAAACTGATGTTCAAAGTTTACAAAAATGGTAATATAAGTTATAATAATACTACTATTGCTATCAATACTCCTACTACAGCACTAATTGTTATTGTTGATTCAACTTCTGTTCTGCTGGACAATGAAAACCCTCTTAAAGAGTGTCTGTGCTATAAGAGAATTAGTCTAACATAAAATAGCAATACTCGATCAGAAGAACTGCGGTTAGGGATTACACAAATTTTCCTTCACAGCAGAAATAACGTGGATGGCAAGTATTACAATACGAGCAGGCATACCGGATGTTGGCCTGATATCAATAACAATTACTTTCCTTTTGCTGTCACATGAAAGGTAAATTTTATTGTTAAACCTTAAATAACTAATCGAGACAAAAAATAAAAGAATACATGAGTTAAATCTTACTTAAACAAATATGCGAGTAAAGTTTTTAAAAAATAAATGTAAATAAAATATGTGAGATAAGTTTTATTTATAATAAAATAGACTAATCCGTCCCCCCTCCTCACTCTCTCCTGAATTGGTAAATAAAGAATATGTGTGCCGATAAATTGATTCCTGTTTTAATCACAAAAATATTTTAAAGCTTATCATTTAGTTCTAGTTGGGGATGGGGTATCCTACCGGATCCAGACATTCACTCACTACCTCATACATTCTAACTGAGAAATTTTTTAAATATTCTAACCGTTACTTAACGTGCAATTATATGTATCTCTCCTGCACTTGATTCACCGGGTATATTTGTCAGGCAGTTCATGAGAAATGTTGTTTCTATAATTACAGGAATGATGGAAATAAAAAACAAGAGTATATATTTTTGTGTCTATTAAAAGAGCAAAAAATTATTTCCTTTATTTTTTATCGGTTACTAAGATTAAACTTCCTCTTCTTTGCCCATTAAGATTAATTTGCATATATTATTATTGTTCCCTTTTCTTTATTATTATCATTGTTATTATTATTATTATTATGATTAGTAGTAGGAGGAGTGGTAGTAGTAGAATAATGGTAGTTAAACGTCCTTTTCTTTGACCATAAAAATAAAAATTACATATTTATTGAAGTGCGCCGGACCCGTCACTATAAAAAATCCAATACAATAATCAGCCACATTTTATAGTATACATAGAATAAGAGGAGTAAGTGCCTGAAAAATAACAAGGAAATCTTTTCATGTGTTAAAGGCTTTATTCATTTCTTATGACGTTTTCAAAAATAATATGCCTTCTTCAGATATGAAATGCTTTTGTAATGTATTTTTGTATCTTTGCATATATGAAGAGAAAAGAAATCGATCATGGGACTACATACCTCTACATGATGATGTAAAGATGAGTCAAAAGCTTGTCTGTGCCTTACTTCTTCATATTGCATGGAGTATACTCAAAGTTTTACAAAATCTATTTATTTAATCAAGTTGAAAATTTGCATGGTGATTATCCTCACCAAAGAACATTAAATCCATACATCAAATTTGGAAAAAAAATCGAAAGTTAAAATTCATAAAAGCTTCGATCACGTCAGAACTTTTCATGGTTAAAATCAGTCATATAAGATGCAGGACATTGTTGGCTACAATATAGGTCAAGTAGTGAGTCTCTATGATAAACTCTACTAAAGTTATCGCCAAAGGTTTTGATGATTTTGACGGCTGATCTAGCTATTTCTAAATTAAATCAGTTTTGAATTAGAGCATGAGCGATATTTTGACCAAGTTTAATGACGATTGATTAAGCGATGTGAACGTTAAGCTGTACAAAAACAAACATAGTGACAAAATCACATGATTAACTTCATAATTTTAGAATTAGATTACTACTTTTCATTCTCACTCTAATTAATATTATCATACGTAATTATGTCGAGTTTCATTTCAGCTTTCCATTCATAGATTAACCATTTCTTTTAAAGTATTTGACCTCAATTGTGCGTATAGATCGTATCATAAATTTGAATTCATAAATTGAGATCATATAACAATTAACGATTTCGTATGTAAACACAATCAGTGATGAAACAGATATTTTAATACTTATTTTCTTTGAATCTAAAATTGCACTGTTGTCTGTTGAAGCATATGACTTAGTACAAAAGGTAAAAAAATAAAATAACAAACTTCTCTACAAGAAATTATAAGCAATTATTTCCTTCTGAAAATCACTTTCACCGCCATATTTGCTATAGGTACTAGAGGAAAATTTGAATGTTTACTAAACACTGTCCTCGAGTGTGAGGGTTTCTCTGTACATGAGACGACTTGGCATGAGGATAATTTTCTCTACACATAAATCCCTAATCAAATATTCAAAATAGCAAAATATTTGAGACCCAAATAAGATCTCAACATGGCTATACACTGACTTTTACGAGAAATGGCACACCTTCTCCAAGTGATATTATCTGAAGTAGCATAACTAAGCTGATCAGTTAAATTCTTCTCCTGGAATTCAGTAAGGTCAAGAACTGCAAGAAAGATATATTATAACATAGTTAACTGCAAGAAAGATATATTATAACATAGTTAACTGCAAGAAAGATATATTATAACATAGTTAACTGTTAAATTTGGCAGGGTTAATGTTCTTTACTTCTTTAATAACTCATCATTTTCAGAAGGAAAGAAAAGGTTAAATGAGACACTCCAAAATGTATGTCTTTCATAGATTAAGTTTTAGCCCAAGGATTTGATTCCTGAAAACTAACACTGAAGTAAAGTGGACAAAAAATTATAACATTTATTTGGTAATCATGATGGCGGAATGTGACGTCAATATGACATCAGTACTTTTAGGTCGGTGTTAAGCACCTATGCTGTAGTCAACTGGGAAGCAGCCCCGTGGTATTGCTTTCAACAGACGGGCAGTTCTGGGAAAGAAATTCTGCTCATGAAAGTTTTGTTAGGTTTTAGGTACAAAGAGGAAGAAAGAAAATTATTAACAGTGGTTGTAGATAGACGAGGTTTAACTGTGAATGTTTTACTTACAGAGATTGGATCTTAATCGAGGACCTCCCATGAGAATGACAACAGAATAGAGGAAGGTTAAGAACTCTTCTGTGAGCAAAAGAGAGCTAGGAAGAGAAGAGGACATTCTTCATTATATTCTGAAGTCAATTTTGTACAAAAGAGAGCCCTGAGAGACACCTCCCAAAAGTAGCAACAGTGCTTCATCTTAAGCCTTTTTTGTACAGATAAGGGATTACATCGGAGTGAGATACGTTCTTGAGTTGCAAAATTATGCAACTATTTTTCTAGACACTCTAGCAATAGATATGATGTAAGTCTTTCATTTCAGATCTGTGCAGGGGGGTTCATCAAGAGGAGCTCCATCCATTTCAACTCAGAGAAAGTGAAGATTCGAGTGTTAGTGGTGAAATGAGATCAGCTTCGTTTTAAATGAATTAAAAGTAACCAGGCACCTTTTCCCACTGCGTAGCATGTTGTAGGTCAGAAAAGAGAGAATCTTTATCATTTATACTTTTCAAAGTGTTTCCATAAATAGTTGCACCATCTGCATCAACAAATGATTTTAAAATGTGATTTAGGAAATCATTAATGACTATCAGGAAAAGAGTTGGGTCCATA